>NC_135539.1:54269881-54582032 GCF_045843805.1 Urocitellus parryii
CCCACCTCCGGCAATGAGCACCAAATCTGATGACCTATGCAACATTGTAGGTCAAATGCCACACAGCACCCCCACCTAGTATGCCCCAAATTTGGCCTGTGATTGCCTCCTCCTGCACAAACCTCTTCTCCTTCTCTGCTGTCCCAGCTAGAAACCTGGAAAACGGCTTTGACACCCTTCTCTCCCACATCTCCTGTAGTGAGCTCTCTGTAGGACGCCAAATCCATCTCCTGAACATCATCTCTCAAATCCGCCTGCTCTTCCCTCTTCCCACTGCCAGTCACAGTGACCTTCATGTCCCTCCCACATTCTGCAAAAGTGTCTTCATTGACTCCAGGACCCCAGAGAGCCACATTATCTAATCAGAACACAAATCTGATCATTCTCCAGTAAGTCCCTCAATGGCTTCCCATTGCTCTTATGACTGATTATGAACCCTTCAAAGGCCTAGAAGGGCCTCTGCTGAAATGTTACCTCATCAGAAAACAGACTCCCTCTGCCTCTCTAAGGCCATACTCCACATCTCCAGTCACTCTGTCCTGCCCTGTCATACATATGGTCACACATTCCTGCCTGACAAACTATGCATCTACCTCTGTGGACCATCCACCACAAAATCCAAAAGCACAAACGTGCTCAGTTGGATAGGTCTGGCAGTCACTCAAATGTCAGATGCTGTACCTTGAGCCCTCTCTTCTTTCTCCAATACTTCTGGCCTTCTCCTCTGCTGCAGGACTGGCCCCCACTTCCCCTCGGCTAGGTACCCCTCACAGGCTTCCTTTATTGTCCTTTACTTGGCAAACTCCTTCCATTTCTTTGGCTTAAAAGTTACCACTGGGTCCAGGCACAGTGGCCACACAGCACCCCCATTACATGTCTATAATCCCAGCAGCTCAGGAGGCTGAGGCAGGAGGTCATGAGTTCAAAGCCAGACTCAGCAACTTCACAAGGCCCCTAAGTAACTTAATTGTCTCCTAATTTAAAAATTGAAAAAGGGGCTGAAGATGTGGCTCAGTGGTTAAGCAACCCTGGGTTCAATCCCCAGTACCAAATAAATAAATGTCAGCACTGGGAAGTCTTACCTGACCATCCCCCACTACCCACAAGATAAAATCAAGTGTCCTTGTATGTGCCCTGATAGTTTGACTTCAGCTCCAAATTCTAAGATTTAGTGATGTTCACCATGTGAATGCCATCAGGGGTCCTGAGTGCTGGTGTTTACTCCCACCCACATCTCATGCAGAAAAGGAGCTCTAGAAACACATGTCCAGTAAAAGTGTGTGTATAGCACAGTGCCTATAGGGTCTAAATACACCAAAGCATCCATTACTAAAAGAAATTCAAAATAAATGAATAAAATAGGCACAAAGGCCTTCTCTAATACTGTTAATATTTTTGACATTTACAGATAGAGTACCACTGGAATTCCTTTAATTCATGGCACCACATTTTATAATAGCATAATTTCTTGAGTAAATCTAAAAGAGAATTATGAAACACACAAAAGTAAAAGGCTCCATAGAGGGTCATGTGTGTGCGCATGTATGTACAGAAACACATACTTTTTGGATTTCTATTGCATTTACTGCCTGAATAATTTTTTTAGACTGCAAAACTTACTGCAAAACCATGCATGGTTGAGTGGCTACTGAACGCTGAAAACAAAATAACAAAGAAAAGACAATAAACAGAATTCAAAACCATTTCTCCTTGTCTTTTGGGTCTTCGAGAGTCAAAGCTGCCAGATAGCCACATCCTTGTGCCTAAGACTTAAGCCCAGGGGAGACATCTGCCCTGCAGCCGGAAACTGATATAACCGAGAGGGACCCAAAGGACATAAAGTCTTTACCCAGCTCAGTGGGATTTTTCCAAGCTTAATATTTTAAAACTGCTTCACACAAGCAGCAGCTAAATCCCAAGGGCCAGCTCTGCACTTCAGCAATTCTCTCACTGCTATGACAAGTGTGCAGGCCTCGTCTAGGGTGCCCCAGTGTAGCTGGCGCTGGCTGACGTGGCCCACGTGGGGCAAGGCAGCAGAAGAGGGGAGTCAGTCGCAAGGTTCCAGGCATGTAAAGTACGTCAGGCACCACCAGTACACATGGAATCCTGGAATTCTTTCTGGCAGCCTATTTAAGAACAAATCTACAGAATAAGGGCAAAAGCTCTGCCCCTTGACAATTGGACTTCAGCTTCTCAAGGCTGTCGTTTAGGGGTATGACAACAACTATGCAGAGTCCTTACATTTGGTCACATTAAATCTTCTCTGAGTGATGGGGGCTTAGACATTCATTCAGCATACAAATTCTCAGTGATGGGGACATTAGAATTCAATTCTTTATGCAGTTTGTGAATTTATTTGCTGACTAAACTGAGGGTAAAACTGCATTTTAAATGAGCAAACGAAAGCTTGCACATCACACTGTTTCTTATGGTACCAGGATACTCACCTAATTTCCAAAAGGGGAACCTATTATGATCAGACCAACAGACAAAAAGGGTTTATAAATAAATGACATGAAATGAGGAACGAGATCTTGGGATTCTAGACTCAACACTACTGCTAAAAGCAAGTAAGTAATCTTCCATGGGCATATGCTTTTTCTGGGGCATTAAAAAACTAAGTTTAAGGAAAGTAAAAAAGATAGGGGAGGTTACCAGCTAATAAACAAAAATCATTATTATTATTATTGATGTGTTCTAATTGTTCCCTGTTTTATATTTTGATACTACTTTATTAATAAGAATAAAACTTTAGGTTTAAAACATCAAAACAAAAAAGAAAACCTCTTTAAATTGATTGCTCTCTGGAGAAGTACTAGAACCATACTGAACTTTGATAAAAGTTTACGGTAGGGTAACTAGAACTTACCCACCACCCCGCAACAGGGCCAAAACATAATTTTTCATGAAAGAGGCAAGTTAGAAATACTAAGTATGTGGTTATAATATCTAGATGCTTACAGGCAAAAACTAAATATATTTTTTCCTAAATAAAAATCATCAATAATTTGTTTTTAGGTTAGTACAGATGAGTGACTACAATTAGCTAAACATTTTTCTTTTTTTTTTTTTGTAACCATAATTAAGTCCAAGTACATGAAAAACAGACTCTTCTCCCTCATGAATAGTTTAGAAAATAATATACTACTGAAATTTTGCCCTAAAGCCTTCTCTGCTGTCCAAATAATTTCCCAACTGCATTTCAAATTAAACTCTTAAGTTTTCATCTTGTCCCCTAGGGTGTTCCTCTGCATTACAACATATTTTAATATGTTTAAATGATAGTGATGCTATAAAGTGTTGTTTCTCATTGAAAATGGTCATTAATATCACTTCATACCTCAGAGAGCAGAACAGTAATTTGGCAATAAAACAAAGTACGATCATCATCCACTAATAACCTGAGAGAGATGTCCTGCTAAGACTTCATTTCTGTGATGGTATATTCTTCACATGAGCATACTCTGGTCATTATTTAGATTGGAACACTTCCCCCTATCACATCTCTAATTCAATAATTTCATAATTTTATATAATTACTTTCCCCAAAATTTCCATACACCTCTCGAGATCCTCTTCAACATGAGAGCCATACAACTCATACTTGGGTATTCATTTTTCAGAAATGTGAAGGTATTTGCTCTCAACTCAGCAGCAAGCTTTACTAATTAATTACTCTTTCATCTTTTACAGGGAACCAGGGGAGGGAGAAACACTGAGGATAAAACCCAGGAGATCACTATTGCCAAGCATGTACTCTACCATGGAGCTACATGTCCAGCCCTAGTTACTTGATGGCTAGTGCTAAGAAGAAGGAAGGGACACTAAATTGTTTACAATATGACAAGAAGGCTTCTGACACCTAAAACTTCATTTTGTTTGTACCTAAACACCGCATCCTGACATTCTGAAGAACAATTCATCATTCCTCCCTCCTGTGAATAACCTCATACGGTCATTTACTCTAACAAATAGGAAGCTGGGATGTGCATCTCATGAGGCACTGGCTTGTCATTCACTGTTGTACCTCACATCTGGAAGAGCATGGCTGCAGGCATTCAATATGCATTAACTAAAAGAAGAATGGGTGAGGCCTGGCACAGTGATACACACCTGAAATTCCAGAGGATCAAAGCCAGCCTCAGCAAAAGCAAGGCATTAAGCAACTCAGAGAGACTCTGTCTCTAAATAAAATACAAAATAGGGTTGGGGATGTGGCTCAGTGGTTGAGTGTCCCCTGAGTTCAATCCCTGGTACCAAAAAATAAAATAAAAAAGAATGGGTGAATTTTGTAAGGAAATGCCTGCCAGGTGAAGCTTTTGCCAACTCAGCCATCCTACAAATAGTCACCAAAACCCTAAATTATTTTTTGCATTTTAACACATAAATAGTATCAGGGAAGTAAAAATGCAAACTTTAAAGACTTTTTTCATCAAGCTCACAAAAGCAGATCTATACTGACAAAAACATTAAAAATTCTGATAGGGAATATATTCTAAAAGGTCGTTTTTTTCTTGATGCAGTCAACAAACCAGACTGGACTGGTAGCCCTAATTACCTTATTTTCCCATTAAAATGAAGAGTCTTCCTTTCTATCTTCTAATCAATGTCAACTATTGCTAAGACCTAAGATAAATCCTAGGATGAGTCAGTTTTTGTAAATATTTGGTCAAGAAATGATAAACACATTTGGAAATCTGCTTTGTAGTATTTGGAGGGGGAGTATGGGGTGAGGTGGGTTGCATGTAAGCACTGGTTCATGGACCTAAAATAAAACCTGAAAGACCAATGTCAAACAGTCCGCTTCAGTGGGATTCCTGATCTTTCACTATTATTCTCTGTACATGCAGATATGTGCCAGTTCCAGATAGAAACCCAATATGCAAATTATGTCTAAAATACTCATGAATACATCTGTTTATAAACAGAAATACTTTCTTCAGCCTAATGTTGCCATGTGGCAGACACATGGATCTGAGGACTGCATTTGATTTATATAAACAGACCAAAACTTCATGTAATGCTATATCATCTTAAAACGCATATGTGAACCCAAGATTAAAACCTATAAAGTCAAGTTGAACTGCAGAGTGACTGTAATAAATGCAACAACATTAAGTCAGCTTCAAAGAAATTCTTGAAAGAAACTCCAAAAACTTTCATGAATGTTTTATAGTTTATTTTTAATATTGATGTATTTCATCTTAAAACCAATGCCAAGAGCTGTTGTGAATGGTTCCTCTTTTCATGTTGGTGATGCTGTCAGGAGTCTTTGATAAGACCAAAAAATACCTTGTGACACTGTGAGATCTAAACAATATCAAACAAATGTGGAAATAAATGTCCCCACAAGTGATACTTTTGAAGACACCCAACTATCCCAGATGGCCTATCATTTAGCATTTCCTAGATGGACCAAGATTTCCTGCTGCTCTTTAGGGAATGGCCAGGGCATACTTATTATTGTCACTTACAAAAAAATCCTCCAAAAGTAAGAAACCATCAACATCAGTTTTAAATATGGATGCAGAGCTATGTATGCTAATCATTAAATGGACCAAGTTCAGAAGACTTTTAAACTTCAAGTGATTTACAGTCCCCAACAAGTCACATCCAATAGAAACAATACAAGTACTAATGAAAAGCCAGGCACTGCATGAACATATATTTGTATTTGCACATGAATTGCAAGATTGAAAATACCAAGTGTGTCTTGTGAGATGATGAATGGGAGTGTGCAGCAGGAGCTCCATGCCTGAGCAGGAGAGAACTGTAAAGATGGCCTTTGTTTTTCAAGTTGCCACAATGGTTAGAGAAAGAAAGCTGAGTCTTTAGGTTTTACTCTTAGAAATCATCCATAGAGTCAATTCATTATGGTGTATGTTACTAGTTATTATGGAATGTGTTAGTCAGTAGGCAAAAAAGAAAACTAAAACAGAAAAGTGTAGATGATAAGCCCGCTTGATTACACCTTGGATGTACTTGACCTTGTGGTGGCTAAGTAGCTCCAACTGCACACCCACCGAGCCTGTGAGGAATTATGTGTGTATAGGAATGCAAGAGATCATGGAATGAATATATATATATGGATAACATGTTTCTGACCTCACTTTCACAAAAATCAGACTTTTGCTGCATATAGAAAAAAAATAATGTAGGCAAATACTTCCCATGTGTTCTTTCTTGTTGATCTAAGATCATGTGCCATTAAAACCAGGGTCTTTCCCTTACTCCTGAGCACTAATATCCCCTGATACTCCTCCCCAAAAAAAAGGGCCCATAACCAGCTCTGCCCAGAGGAATTCTCCTCACAAACAGTTCTACCACCCACACTTTGGGGAACTACTGAGAGAAAAGTAGCCCGCATGCACAGAAAGAAATTGGAAAGAGACTAAGAGTAGTGATTGGTAAAGACAGAAGTAGTGGTGGTCCACCAACCTCAGGCAGGGCACTGCCCAACTGGAGGCTGACACAGCCACACCCAGCATGATGAGTCTTCAAGGTACCATTGAAAACCATCTGGGTGCAACTAATTCTTAATTCTTCCTCAGCATCTACCTGCTCTACAAAGCTGAGGTATCACATGGGACTCCTCACCCTGGGCATCTGACTCTCCAGATTCTGGGGCTGGCACTTAATTGAGATCACCATTCTGGATAGGGACATGTGACATAACAAAGCCAAAGAACATGTTGTCTAGAGCCATCACACTCCCCTGAAGACTGACCTTCAACAACTAGTACCCTAACACTGATGGGAGATTACTGAAGGCACAGCCAACAGGTTGACTTCTGTGAACAATATTAATGGTGTGCTGATAGGAGACCTGGGTTTTAGAAAAACTGTGCACGGTTAGTTACTTGAGGCTCTTTTTGTTCTGGATAATCAGGATTTAGGGAAGAGGGCAAAACAAAGTGCACAGACTGGGCTCTTGCTTCCTGTTGGCCTTTTAGATTTCTGCGTAACTTTTTTTCTTCCTCAGAAAGGTCTAAGTGAAATCCTCTCATTTTTATTGCACCATGCAGTCACCCTCCTTGAAAATTTCAGAATGCAATCACATCACTGATTAATGGCCATCCCTAACTACTAAGGAAGGACTTCCACAGAGCAGACACAGTATCAGTTCTTGCTACCAATCAATCATGTCTACAACAGTGCCCAACATGCAGGACTGGCATTTTTCCCCCAGTTCTCATTAGGTCCCCACACAAGCTGGCTGTGACTTGTGCAAACACTCATCTCCCTCATGCATGATTTTGAGACAGTCTATTTTGCTGGTCCCTTACTGGCCACCAAGGAACATGCCAACAGAGTGAATGGCTTCAGACTGATAGCTGAGAAGAATAAAGTAACGCCCCAAAAGCTTAATGCCTTTCTGTGTTCAGCATCCTGTTTCCCTAAGGGGTTGGTTTTCACATTCTTCCAAAGGTGAGCACTAGATCCTGGAAAACCAAGAACACACAACACTGATAAGTTTTGCTGAACGACCACATGGATGTTGAAGCCATTGCAAGAGACACGATAGAAATATTGTGTCGCAAAAATGGTCAGTGTTCTAGTAACAGAAGTTTCAAAACAGATGAATCAAGCCTCACATAACTATACACATACTAAAATGCATGTCTAAGGACTAGTTTGTGCCTCACTCACATGGAGCAAGGAGACGTTGGATCCAAGTGCACCAAGAGTCTCCCTAAAAGAACCCAAATTGAAAGATGGCAGACAAACTCCAGAGAATGCAAATATGTCAATGAAATCTTACTATAACCATAATCCAACAACCATGCAAATCTTCAGTTACTAGGAGGAGCATATATATAAAAGTAACAAATAGCATTAGTGAGTTAGACACAGAAATTTGCATTTCAAATAAAAGTTGGTAGCTAAAGCAAATGAAAAAGATGAGGTGAGGAAGCATTGAAACAGAAATGTTCATTTAAGTGGCCAACCTCAGAGCTGTAAAGGAAGTAACAATTGTGCCCTTCTCTCCCCACCCAAAAAAATCACACAGTTAAGAGAAAATATACTGTGTTAACTCATATCATTTTAAAGGAAGAGAAAGATTTGGAAGGGTTTGTATAAATATTAGTCATCAATAAAAAATGGCATTTGTTGCTATTATAAGTAAGGATTTCTTTCTTTAAGGGGGAACAAATTGTGCTCAAATACGGAAATGGAGACAATATTGGTAGTAGTACTAAACAAAAACATCTTGGTTTCAGATGTTTTGATGTGAAATAGTTAATGTCCTTCTGAGGTCATTTATTCCACTTGATGACCTTTTACTCAACAAAGATGAACCTCCGAGGCTTCTTCCTCCACATCCAATAATACGCCTTCCTCAGTCCCAAGCAGAGATGTGATCACCATATTTAAGAAATGGAAAAATCAGCTGAGAATGGTGGAACAATCCTGTAATCCCAAATATTCAGGAAGCTGAGGCAGGAGAATCACAAGTTGAGGGCCAGCCTCAGCAACTTAGCAAGGCTCTGTCTCAAAATAAAAAGGGTTGGGATATAGTTTGGTGGTAAACCACCCCTGGGTTAAATCCCCAGTACAAAAAACAAAAAGAAAGAAAAAAAAAACTGGGAAATCTTTTTTTTTTCCTTGTTTAAACAAAATTTTCCCTCCTTTGAAAATGCTCCCACAAAGAAATATGAAAATTTTCCTTGTGCCTGAGACATTACCTAATCCTGATGAATAGAAGTTTTGGGAAAGTAAGAAGGAAGGGACTCAGATCAACATGACTTTAAGAAAAATACATTTGAACACTGGGTTTCTGACCTGGGCCATTCCAGAGGACCATGAGACAGCCTTGTGTCCATAAGATGCCTAGTCCATAAAGAAGATTCTGTTGCTCTGGCTTACATTACCTGGAGATGCAATTATATATAGGAAGCAAAAAGAAGTGAAATCTAGAAGAGAAACGTCGCCCATGTGCACAGACACATAAGCCCAATTACAGCATAGTGATTAGAAATTTCTTCACATTAACACAGAGGCACGAGTTAACAGAACAATTCACACCTTGTCTTTATTAATTGCTTTAATATTAAACTGACAACTTTTATAAAAATATGGATGTGAATGCATGGCTCTAATGGGGATTAGGTGAGGATAAACACATTTGGTGCCTGTATACTTGTGAAAAATAGTTCAAAGAAATAACATAAAGATAACTTCATTGCTGGCTTCTGGGAAAGTATCTTGCAAATACAAAAATCGATGATTCAAATTCCTAACATGTATGGAGTAATATCGTATTCCAAACAATGATTTCACCCTACCCCAGCCCCATGCTACATGCATTATTATCACCATTTTACAAATGCGCTGAGAAGCTGAATAACTTTTCCACCACACAATCAATAAACAGCAAGGCTAGATATTGAACTCAAACAAATGAATTCAAACTCTGTGCTCCAGGGTCCATAATGCACTATCTGCCTTTCTATGGAAAAAATATCCATGACTTTCTCCAGTAAAGCACAAGATCAACCAATGAACACAAAAACAGCAGCCGGGTCCCAGAACAACTCCTTTATTGCTGAGTCATATCAAAGTCCATACCAAATCCAATCACAAAATCTACTTCTCTCTTATTTCTCTGTTTCCCTTACCCCACTGGCCCTATCAGCACATGGTACTCTAAAACTCAAGTCTAATGCCTGGCTTTCAAGAGTTTCCATTTTTATGGCTCTTCCCAACCCATTTTCTAATAAAGATACTCTGTTGTATATGAGTATTGCCCTATAATAAGAACCATTAAATCCAGCACTTAAAAATTACCTCCTGGGCCAGGGTTGTAGCTCAGTGTAGAGTGCTTGCCTAGCATGTACGAGGCACTGGGTTCAAGCCTCGGCACCACATAAAAATAAATAAAATAAAGGTATTATATCTGTCTACTTTGAAAAAAAATTATCCTGTATTCTTTCCTATTACAAAAACAGAAGAGCACAGTATAAATTCTTTTTCTAGAGACTGAAACTCTCCCCAACATTGATGAGCATATTAACAACTTTTACCATCCCTCAGAATCTCTGGGAGACTAATTCCAGGACCCCTTATACTATCAAAATTGACCAGTGCTTAAGTCCCATATATAAAATAGCATAGTATTTGCATAGAACCTACACACATTCTCCCGTATACTTTAACTTATTTTATGTAGTACTGGGGATCGTGCATGCTATGCAAGCATTCTACCAGTAAGTGATAATGCCCAACTCCCTCCCCTATACTTCAAATCGTACTACATTACCTGGAATACCTTATAAGACAATGTAAATGTTAGATAAATAGTTGTTGTACCGTATAGCTTAAATGACAATAACAAGAAAGGAAAGTTCCTGTATGTTCAGACAGATGCAATTTTTTTTCCAGAATACTTTTGATCCTTGGTTGACTCTGTGAACATAGAATCCATGGATACAGAGGATCAACAATATTTGAGATCCAAACCCATTAAGAAAACAGCCATTTCCCTTACACAACTAAGGAATTTTTATGTGCTTTAACATGCTCACTCTGCAGTCTCACCTGTATTACAATGGTGATTTGAAGATGGGGGTGTTCAAAAGACAAGTAAACTTAGCCCCATATTCAACCCTTATAAATTTCTAAAACATGAAGTTGGAATTGTACATAAGAAATACATACATGCATGTGCGCGCGCACGCACACACACACACACACACACACATCTTTTATAGGGCTAAATCATAGACTTTTTTACAATGCACAGTGTTTATCCATATATATTTGTAGCTTATGAGTTCACATTGATTTCTTCGTGCGTCATATTTGTAAAAGACATTAGGAATTGCTCTAGTTTGTGTTTCTCAAGATCACATGGGAGGTGGGGATGGAGCACGTACACAACGTCACCACCAGTCGGCAGAAACAAACAGAATGCAGAATGAGAGTAAACAAAAGTAGAACTCTGAAAAAAAGTGGCCCTTTTCACTTTTTTGAGGGTTAAACTATAAGCTGTTTAACCAAGAGCCTATGAATGACAATACAGAGAGCAGACACAAGGAGGAGCCACTGGGACCATCTTAAATGGTCCAGATTAGTTCTAAAGACTAGAAATTTGGGTTTTAGAACTTAAAATTCCATAAAGACAATCCACAAGAACAGGAATGAACCACGGTTTGGAACAACAAGAGATACAGTGAGAAGATCATAAAAGAGGAAGAGAAATAGAAATTCCTTATGCTCCTCAGAACTGATTTTTAAAAACAGATTTTTTAATTATAGCCTTCAATGTGAACTCAGAATCTAATACTTGAGAAGGATGGCTTGGAAACAGAACTCTCACATATCAGCAGAATGTCAAAAAAAATTTTTTCTGGTATACAAATTGGAGGTTGAAGAAAAAAGTATAATACAAGCATAAATTTTAAAAATTCCCTTCCTTTATCAAATTTATTTACCACCACTGCCTTTCAGAAGCTACAAGAATCACAACATTAACACAGTGACGATTAATCCATTCTCTGTTCTCTACATGGGATTCTTCTCAGACTCTCCTACTTTGTATTTTATTTTCAACCTTCAAGATGAGAGAACCATCTGGAACACATTCCATTCCAATATTTTCTTGAGACTCCAATAACTGACCTTAATTCCAGGAAATGTTATATGATAAATATATTGTCAGTAAAGATTTTAAATATTGCTAGTAAAGATGTAATTATAGATGCTCAAGTTTTCATACTATTGAAGCACATTAATTAAAACTTGGCACAGGGGAAGGAAATCAGGGGACAAATGAAAAGGAGGATGACGTGTATTTCATATTGAGTGTAGCATAATTATTACCTCTTTTTGATAAAGATGTCGGGAAGAAGGCACGAGCGCTGTGCATGTAATCACTTTAATCATCCTTCAATACAAAAGAACCAATCCATCAAAATCCAAAGGGATTTGCTTATTGTTATGCTTTTAGAGAGCTCACCAGGTATTTCCAAATGCTTCCTAATGACAATAATTAAACATCTGGTAATAGTGACCTACTTGTGGCTGCCTAACTTCCTTGGATAGTCTTTTCCATTAATTATGTACATGCTGGGAATTGAGAGAGAATTTACATTATGAATAATAACTCAAGACCACAGGAGAAGTCAGAAACCGACAGGAGCCACTCCCTGCTGTCCCCACAGCTATCTGTATTAGGGCCTTGTTAGCACACTTGGATCTGGGAACAGATGCTATATAAAAATTGCAAAAGCACTAAGCTAAGGCATGCATGCAAGCTCAATGTAAATATGTTGGAAAGAAGAAGCCTTTTATTAAACATTCAAAACTGTTTGGCGGGGGTGGCAAGCTGTCACATTTTCTACATTTCTGTACAGAATTATTTGTATGCAAACTTTGACCCAAAACTTTCGTAGTAATGGCCAGATCTAGTACAGACTTGGCAAGAGCACAAATAAGAAAAGGCCAGATTAAGTACACATATACTTTCAGGGACATAGCTGTACATACCTATAATCCCAGGGACTCAGGAGGCTGAGGCAGGAGAATTTCAAGTTCCAGACCAGCCTGGGCAACTTAGCAAAAACCTCTCTCAAGAAAAAATTAAAATGGCAGAGAAGGTAGGTCAAAAGCAGAGCACACCTGGGTTCAATTCCCAGCACCAAAGGAAAACAACACACACACACACACACAATCTACAAACACCATTTCAGTACCTTAAATTAGGGTGAAAAAAAAAGATGACAGAAAAATAGGAACTGAGACAAAGATGTCTATGGGAGTCTGAAAATCATTTGGTTATGAATCTTTGTCAAAAAAAAAAAAACCAGTCCACTTGGATCTCATTAAAATCAAATGATAGCCATTTATTCTAATTGGATCTGCATCTGCCCCCAAAGCCACAAGATTTTACTAATTAACACATCGCTGCTCCTACTTGCTTTTCAGACTGCATTTTAACTTTTCTGGAGCTCAAAACAAGTAGAGGCATTATCAAAAATTTTAAAGACTTTTTAGGTTTTATACCATTTGGTATAAAAACATGAAAATAAGTACTAGTACTCAACACTTACGAAGTATTTTTAAATTACAATATTACTTAGAATATATTTATCAAAATTTTTTTATAATCTAATTTTCTCAAACCTGAGTATCATTTAATATACACCAGAAGTTCTAGTATAGGGAAAATTGAAAACACAACTGAGAAATTAATCTAAGGAACAGGGTAAACAGGTGAATTGTGGAGGAGCTACACCCCTAGACCCAAGTAAAAGCTGAGTTACCAGAACCTAGAAGCCTGGTCAGGTCCTTGGAGATGGTGCTGCATGCTGAGCTGTGTGGGGAGCCTAGCAGAATTTGATGGAGCTGGGGTATCACTCAGGGAGGGTAGGTGTCAACTCCTCCAAAGGGGACCTGAGGAGGCTGCCAGAAAAAAACGATTGACAACTAGAATCAGCTGACACTTCCCAGTCATTGCTGGGTAGTGCTGAAATGAATAGCAAGCAAATAAAAAGTGCCATGCCCTCTTTCCTGCCTTCTAGACTCCCTCTAGTGCCCCCTGATGGGGATAACTGACAACACAGATGTCCTTGGGAAGCACAGCACAGAAGGCTGGCTGTGCCTAGAAGTAACAACTTCATCCTGCTGCATTATCACTGGGTCTCAATGTCCTCATCCAAGCAACACGAGAAACAACAGAACATATCCCAGAGTGGTGAACCTCAAGTGCATTAAATTGTGTAATTTTAAAATCCACATAATTTGATAATTGTGCCTGCCACAAAACATAAGCAATGTAAAATCTAGAATAACATTTTGGAACAAAGTATTTTCAAAGAAGCTTAAAAAGATGTATATAACCATGCACAGGGCTGCTGAACCCACAGAGGTTTAAGGGAGTGGCACCTCTGGAATTTTATAATATAGATATTTTTCCAAGTATTTCTTACTTAATTCCTACAATTTTGTTGGTTAGAATTTACCTACAAAGTCCATCTTACTGGTAAAATTAATTCACTAAAAGAGCACACACACACACCAGCTGGCGTGGTGTTCACACTAAGGAACCTGATTCTAAAAGCAAAGGACCCAGACCTGCACCCCCTGCCAGGCTCAACCTCCAACAAGCTTTGGGAGACAGAGCATATCACACAAGTCATCTGGCCCTGAGCTTCTTCTACTAAAAAGTGAGGCCAGATGAAATTATTCCTGAAGTTTCTGCTACTCTTTAAAATAATAATTATGATTATGAAAAATCTTTTTAGTTTTTTATGCTGTAATTTTCTAAGCTTGCACAAAAGTAGAGATTGTTTAATGAATTCCTATGCATCTCTCATCCAGCTGCAATAATTATCAATATTTTGCCAATATTATTTCAATCCTTTACTTTTGGGTGGGAAAATTGGTATATTTTAAAGTACCACTTACTATGCTATAGCACTCAGAGGCCCATTCATGGTGGGGGTGAGGGGGAGGGTTACTAGGGATAGAATACAAGGGCACTTAACCACGAAGCTATTTTCATGGTCCTTTTTTTTTTTTTTGAAACAGGTCTCACTAAATTGCTGAGAGTCTCACTAAGTTCCTGGGCTGACCTTGAACTTGTGATCCTCCTGCCTTAGCCTCCCTTATCTCCAGAATGATAGGCTTGAGACACCTCGCCCCTCAAAAAGCCTTTTCTTAACTACTCACACATTAAGCTAGATGATACATAGTAACATTTCAATCAACATATAATAGTTTAAGAGTAAAGGCACATTACTAATACTTTTGTTTAAAGGGTAAGTCTGAATCACTTTTGAGTCCCCCTATGAGTCAATCTACAATTTTAACTTAAAAGTATGGTAAAAATGACTCTCATCTCCACTCAGAATAACACTGTTAAATTTTTAATTCATATGTCACTGCATGACTCAGTAAAGCTTTAACTTACTTTTCTTCTCCATGTAGTCTCTAAAATATGTGTCTAGTTAGAATCTTAATAACAGAGTCATGCCACCTACAGGCTATAAAATGCAAACTCAAGGGCTTTAGGTAGATATTATATTAAAATCAGCACAACCATATTGCTTCAACACAGGCATGTTTTTCCCTGGAAAGTGTCCATTCAAAGATTATTTACGCTAGCCACAAACAAGTAACATTCAAAGATTATTTACATTAACCACAAACAGGAGGAATGTAAAACCTAGAATAACATTTTTTAGAACATAAAATATTTTCCAAGAAGCTTAAATAGATGTACATAACCATGCACAGGGCTGCTGAACCCACAGAGATTTAAGGGAGTGGCACCTCTGAACCTGGTGAGGGCACAACCTGCTGGTCATATATACAGCAGACCCGAATACGCCGCTGTTGAACACATTACAAAACTGAGCTAAATGAAGATGCATTTAAGAATAAAATGTGTTTGTCATGTGCTCACTGACTCAAACACACACCAATCCACACCATGGACAGACAATCCTCAGGGATATAAAGTGTGGGTTCAGCAACCATTCGGCATTTCTTGACTGAAATTGCCAACACCAAACCCAATCAGAGCCAAATATGATAGCAATTCCTATAAAGCAAGGCATTTGGTAGGAAAGTAACTCAAGAGAAGCTGGGCTCAGCTGTTTCCATGCTAGAAAATAAGTATATGACAAATAAAAAGTGTGCTTTATTACAAATTTTTAAACATTTTTTTGGTCATGTACCACCAATTTGTCCCTCATATCTGACGCTTGCATTAAGGGGTGGGATCTATTGAGCTAATAAACTAACTTTAAAAAACTGAACTGATGACAGACATCCTTTCTCACATTAAATTTGCCATTTACATGCAACAAAAAAAGCTAAGATCATGATTAATTGGACTGGTTGAGATAATATGAGCACGTTCTGTAACAGAGAGGCTTTTCAGCTTTTTACATAACATAGCCCTTCGGGACATAGTGGGAATCTCAAGTAAAAAGCTTTCTTTTTAATTGAAACTATAATTACTCCACCTGAGAAACAAGATGTATTTCATGTACCAAACATGCTGACAAAACTAATCTGTAACTAATAAAGAACAGTTGAGTATGCAAAAAGACCTACTTTCAAATATCCTGCAACAAAGTTAGGGACCCGAGATTTTCATAGATTGCAAATGCCAAACTCTTTAACTGAACAGGTCCTCTACTCCCACTCAAATGCGCTTTTTATGGTAGGAAACTGGGTTGGCTAACCACCACTTTTGTGGCCTCAAGAAGTTAGTCAATATAAAGAAAAATGCTAGCACAGAAATAGGAGTGAGTGCGTCTGTATGCGTGTGTGTATCATCACTCTACTGCTGAGCTACATCCCAACCAGCAAATACAATTTTTTTTTGCACTTCATAATCAAGCAGCACGCTATTACAATATCATGATCTTCTTTGCATCAAGGGGGAAAGAAGAAACAATGAATATGATCTATTTATTCATCTACAGGCAGAATCCGGCCCAGATTATGATTGATAAACCTTCATCCCTATTCAATGATCTAGAATGAAACATAACAACAGAGACCAAAGTCGTGTATCACACAGCTTAAGAAAACAACCTTTCTGGGAGGGTCTCCAGGACAGTGAAGTGAGATAACACAGAAAAGCAGCTTCAACTTCAGATAAACCCTTCAGAGTGGAAGGTGGGGCATTTTGTCCAATTAGCATTGTATCAGGTTGATTTGAAGGCCTCTGAGGGGCAGAGAGCTGTTTCCACACTTTACTGGAGTTGTGTTTGTCAGGGGAATAGAAACTTTGTCTAGGCTCACTTTCTTTAAAAGGGGGACTCAAAAAGTGCCTCAGCTGGCATCTCACAGTGGCAGAAACAAACTGTTGTCCCTTGAATCAGTTTTCCTCACTCTCAAATGGTTCCCTTTCTCTATTTCCAAGCATCTGATATGAGGACAGATTGATGACACAGAAGCACACTGAATGCAGCAGGTGACTCTCTACTGATGCCCTCCCATGCCTGAGAGTTCCAGAAGTTCTTCATTCTTCCACACAATCATAAACTTCCCAATTTCCACATGCCTTCCAAAAAGAGCTCTTCCTTCTAATACATTTGGGATTCTCAATGTCTGTATCAATACAAAATGCAATTGAAAGCTTTTACTTAACCAAATTAGTGGTGGCTGCTGTCATTTCAGACCCAAGCAAACAAGTTCCTCTAAGTTCAACACCTTCCTCTAATTCCCTTCTGAGTTCCTCAACACTCCAACCTACTCCTCTGCAATAACTTACACAGAATTTGTAGACATACAGAACTGCTTCATGAATTATATAAGTGTATATATGTGTATGTGTGCAATACATGTATATGTGCATATATATATACACACTCACTAAGGGAGAAAATATGAATGCCCAAAATTTTAAATGAGCACATTTTTAGGAAAGAAGTCCTACTAAGGGTAATAGTTTTAAGGAAAATGGCTTTTTTCCTAAATTATTAAAAAAAAAAAAACTTTCTTGTACCTAAAATATTCTGTAAGACTTATTGATGACTGAGATTTCCAGAATCTGCTTATCAAAAGAGGTATAGCAATTCAAATAAGCTAAGAGATAATTATACTGCAAAAGAGATTCTCATGAACCACATAAATTTCAATTGCTAAATAAAAGTCAATCCTTCAAAAAAAATCTCACTTTAACTATAGAAGGAACAATGGGCATTAATGATGTAGTAAAATTCTAGAATGGATAGTATACATAGTATACAATACAGACTTAACTATGTGGTTAATCAAGTAGCAAGAAAAGGCTTATTCCTGCTAGTATACATTCACTTCATGATACAATACCAAAATATCTAAGAATCTCAGTTTTTCTAAATATAAACTCAAAACTCAGTATTTCCATTAGACTCTAGGTGGCACTATAGGAATTACTCAGCAAAAATCTCCAAAAGCTGAAGACTTAAAGTTTTAAACATGGCCATTTGGACCTAATTTGGAACCAGACCTTGATTTGTACTCTGAACTCTCTATTTCCCCTCTGTCCACCCCCAGCTATTCCAGATTTTTTGAAACCATTCTAAACCTAATCTGTAGGTTAGCCCATAAAATGACCATTGTCACATAGGTAGAAAATTTGATTTGGAAATTAAAACACCAAAATGAACAAATCGTCATGGAGAAATCTAGGGAGCTGATAGAAGCAATATTAAAATTAAAATAATGCTGAGAGGTCAAAAATAAGAATTCTACTTCTAAACTCGAAGTGACATTCCACAGTGCTTCATAAAACACATTTATCAAAACTGAAAGCAACTCAGAGGCTGGTGGTGATAAGATCAACAAATGGATCCCTGCAATGATATTCACTATGGCTAGACCAAGAGTCAGACAGTCATTTGAGGCTACAATGCTGTCACTTTATTCATCACTGAGCCAGGAGAACACTTTGCAAACAAAAGATATTTTTATTCATTTTCATTTCAGTGCTTTTGGCAGTGAAAATGCATACTGATTTAAGACAATTTTTGTTTCTGACCATATTTGAGAACTATTTGCAGCAGATGATTCTAAGCATTCAAGTATTCATCTAGGGTAGCACAGGATAAACTTATCCTTCCAATCCAGTCCAATGGAACAACTCCAGATTGACACTCAAATGCCAGCTCAAATAGGCATGTAAAGACCAGCTACTATAGCTAACATTTGCTCATTTTAAAATTCCTCAGGAAATACTAATGACACTGATTAATTTTGTTAAAATTAACACATAATCATAAGCACTATAATCATTTATGAGGGCTAAGGGAGAAAATACTCGATGTTTTAATATTCTAACATCATATAAAACAGAGTGAGGAGGAGGGAATTTTCTGAAAACCAAACAAGGAAGGAGCTTCAATATACACTAATAGTACCAAGTCTCTTCCTCATCCCTTAATTTCCGGGAGGGTCTGAAGAGAGAGATGGATTTTTCAGGTGGCTTGCAATGCCTAAAATGGAAAGATGAGCAAAAGAGTAACCAACAGCTACTTGTTGCAGATAAAATGTAGTAAAACAGCTCAGCCACAGTATTTGATTCCTCACCTACAAGAACTACAAATGAAACAATGTAGATTTGAGAACAGTATCTCAACAAACCTCATCAGAAAAACTCATTTTCTACCAGTATAAAAATACCTTTCCCTATAAAAGCTTTCTCTTTCCATTACAGTACTGTCTCTAAGGGGATTTTGTAGGTGCTCACTACCTGATGTGATGTAGCCTGCTTCACATAAGTAACTCCATCACTGTTAGGAGGAAGATTTGAACTAGGCCAGTGTCTATCACAGCTCATATCCATTTGAGTAGGTTAAAGAGAGTTCAAATGCCAGGAAGAGCTGAGAGAGAGGGAGATGAAAAACAGACAATTCTCTTCCTCCAAACCTGGCTTTATAGGATTTCATTATTCTGACTTCCATGATCTAAAAACCTTCAAGATAACTAGAAGAGAGCACTCTAAAACCTTCTTAGTAAACTTATAATTAATTTTCATGAATATGCCAAGGAAAAACAAATTAGGACCTTTCTTCAAGCAAATACTGACTCATTTCCACACATTTCATCCACTCATTCCCCTAATACCTGAGTGCTTCCTCTGTGCCAGGCATTGTTGGAGGTGGTGGGAATAGAGCAGGGACTACAGCAGATGAAAACAGAAGACAGAAAATACAGTGAAATCTGTAACTGCTAAAAAAAAAAATTACACATTGCAACAGAGGAGGAGATGATAAGTAGCTTGCAACTAATAAAAAAGAACTTCACACACACCCATTTTCCTACA
Source organism: Urocitellus parryii (assembly GCF_045843805.1). Lineage (NCBI taxonomy): Eukaryota > Metazoa > Chordata > Mammalia > Rodentia > Sciuridae > Urocitellus > Urocitellus parryii. The sequence continues at coordinate 54,289,650 of NC_135539.1, forward strand.
TTTAGGTGGTTTGGGAGTTCCAAGTATCGAGATCAAAATGTGATTTCTAAACAAAATTTTATCTAAGGTATCTGACACCTCAGGTGGTCTTCCAACTTAGATACAAAACATACCCCAAAACCATTTATGAAAAGTCGGTTTTTAATCTGATGACAAAAGTAAAATCTCACAATCAAGAATTAAAAAATAGATGCTATATGACAAAGTGACACATATATCCACCTTGAAGAAATATACTGAAGAGTCATCCAAAGTCATATAACCAGAGACTGACTACCATTAACAAAACCATGCTTTATGTCAGAGGGGCTAAGAGATTCCTAATTAGTCACCAGGTTACAGACTTCAACAATGACTTTTTAATTTCAACCCAAAGGAAAGTAGCTTGCCTGTGCTAATAATAATAATGACGGTCGATAAAGTCCATTTTTGGCATGGACCCTAAAGAGCAAGGAGTGAATGGCTAGTCTCCCATCTCCCCTACCCCCTGTAGATGCTTCTTCACTTGCCTCAAAGCACAAAGACGCCTTAATAACAGCTAACACAGAAACACCGGGCAACTCACAAAGGGCTCACCAAACACCACTGGCTTCCAGGAGGTGATATTCACAGGTCTTAGCTCCATATGCTCCTTATTCCCAGGAGTGAACATAGAAAATATGCTTAATTGCCACTGTGGGTTTTTGGGGGGTTTTGTTGTTGTTGTTGTTTGTTTCTTTCATGAATCAATCACTAAATAGTTCTATTATCTTCAACAAGCCAAGTATCAGCATCAAGTATCACCTGACTTCTCCAGGCTGTTTTTTACCTGGCAATGTTCAGTGGTTTAGGCCAGACTCACTTAGGGGTCTTTGACTACACCGCCCTTTCCATCAATAGAAAAGAATCTGATTCAGCAAGCCCTGAGTCTTCTTTGGGAATCTGGGTGGTAGGGCATCTGTGTGCACAGCTGAGTGTCTGTAAGCCTGTGGCTCAGCTAATAGTTAAGAATCCCTAGATCAGAGCTGAGGGTACGTGTAGCTCAATGGTAGAGTACATGCTTAGCATGCACAAGGTCCTGGGGTTGATTCCCATTACCAACATAATGGAAAAGAAACCTTTAAGAAAATTCCCTAGATTAAATGACATCAAAAACCAAAATTAAGCTACAAAAAAAATCTGATCCAACACCACGTGAACAAGCTCAATCCCTACCCTTGATCAAAGAACTTTGTTCAGTGTTTGTTGGGTTTATACTTTTTAACTTTATTTTTAACAGAGAAAAACAGTGAGAAAACAGAGAACATTAACAACCTAAAGTTCTGAGTATCTCAACCTCACAAAAAAGACAAGAATGTGACCAGGAGTGATGGTGTATGCCTATAATCCCGGTTACTATAGAGATTGAGGCAGGAGGGTCTTGAGTTTAAGGCCAGCCTAGATAACTTAGCAAGACCCTGTCTCATATAAAAAATAAAAAGAGCTGGAGTGTAGCTCCCTTGGGTTCAATCCTTAGTAACAAAAACAAACAAAAAAATTAGTAGTTTTAGACAGGCATGGTGGCAGGTGTCTGTGGTCCTAACACTCAAGTTCCCTTGAGTTCAGGAGCTGGAGACCAGATTGGACAATATAGCAAGACCTCATCTCCATAAAGGAAAAAGTAATAAAAATAAAAATAGTTTTACAGGCCTAGTGACACATACCTATAATCCACCTATGCTGAGGATAAGGCAGAAGGATCTTGAGTTCAAGGTCAGCAAGACTCTATCTTTAAAAGAAGGGAAAAAAATCAGCAGGTGCAGGGGTACATGCAGCTGAGGCAGGAGGATCGGGAGTTCAAAGCCAGCCTCAGCAGAAGTGAGGCGCTAAGCAACTCAGTGAGACCCTGTCTCTAAATAAAATACAAAAATAAGGCTGAGGATGTGGCTTAGTGACCAAGTATTCCTGAATTCAATCCCTGGTACCCCCTCCCCCCCAAAAAAAAAGAAGAAAAAAGAAAAACCCCCAATTAATAATATTGTTTTTGTTTCATTTGTTTTTGTGGTACTAGGGACTTATCTCATAGGCACTTAACAATAAATCACATCTCCAGCCCTTTTTATTTTAAGACAGGGGTCTCACTAAGTTGCTTGGGTCCTTGTTAAATTGCTGAGGCTGGCCTTGAACTTGCGCTCCTCCTATAGGCATGTGCTACTGTGCACATACCCCAAGGAATAGTTTTGAGTCAGAGAACTCAAAAGCATATACAGATATTCAAACTATCTAAAATGCCAATTTGGGTAGGGAAAATAAAAGCATACATGTGAGTAAAACTTTAAAGAGGATAAACTTAAAGCTTCCTTCCTTAAGTAATATATTAATCTCTTCTACAATGTTCAAAGCTTATTTAAAAAAAAATAATAGTTTTAAGGTTGTTTGACTTCAAATCTGGGTGTGGTGTGGTACTCCTGTAGTTCCAGTACTTGGAAGGTTGAGGTAGGGTGATCACTTAAGCTCAGGAATTCAAGAGCAGCCTGGGAAACAGTGAGATTCCATCTCAAAGACTAAATAAAATATAGCAGAATAAAAATCTTTACCATATGAATCCCAGTAAGGCATATTTCAAACTCTAGAAGAAAATTAAAATCAAGAAAAATGCTATGGATCTATTGTTACCATATAATGTTATAAAATCAACTTAAACATTGGGGTTAAGTAGAAACTAAAACAAGCTGAAAGAGCTTGATTAAACTGTGTTCAACACTCATTTTATGTTTAAATGCTTCCCAGAATAAGATTATATATATTTTCAAAACCCAGAGAACTGACTCTTCTAAGAGTTAATGTCACTGTCCCGTCTATTACAAAGATTGGCATTTACTGCATAGTCTGCACTTCTGTAAGAATTCAGAAGTGGTATTCTTAAGGTGAAAAAGAACATCAAGAATTTAAAAAACATTTTTCACAACTCCTAAACATACAAGTCTAAAATCTACATATCAGGGATAAATCCTGAATTTGGTTACATATTATCTATGCATAGTTTTCTCTCTTACCTGCCCTTACAATCAAGTACCAAACTGAAAACTCTAAAGCACAAATTAACATAAATTGCAGTGCAGTTAGTTCACAACCAAAAAAAGGTAAACAAAAAATTTACCACCAGCTGAGCACTCATTCATGCTAACCAAGCACTACATGTAACCGTGTGGCATGCTCAAACATTTTTTAATTTTATAAAAACAGTTCCTCGTTGCAATCATGGTTTGCCAGCTCTTCATCACATACATCGTATTCCCTATTCAATCAACTGCATTAAGTCCACTTTGTTTTAAAACCGGGTATGGTGGCACACACCTGTTATCCCAGTGACATGGGAGAAATACAAATTGGAGGTCAGCCTCAAAAACTAAAGGAGATCCTCAGCAACTCAGTGAGAACCTGCCACAAAATACCAAATAAAAAAGGCTAGGATGTAGCTCAGTAGCTTTAGGGAAAAAGGGGGAAAAAAACAACTTTTTTAAATTTATAGATGACAGCAGAATGTATTATAATTCTTATATACATATAGAGCACAATTTTTCATATCTCTGGTTGTATACAAATCATATTCACACCAATTCGTGTCTTCATACATGTACTTTGGATAATACTGATCATCACATTTCACCATCATTTGTAACCTTATGCCCCCTCCCTTCCCCTCTAACCCCTCTGCCCTATCTAGCCAATACCAAAAAACCAAATGCCGAAAACTTTTGTTTTAATAAGCACTTTCCTTGTAGCTTGCAGAAGAACCACAGCCTTTCAAAAAATTATACTGATCCTCAAAACTACAAGACCTAAGATAATTTTGTTTTGTTTTTCTTAATTAAAAACATCAAAGATTCCATATTGGTCCTCCTAAACTTTGGAAACCAGGAAGCCTGCTTTAGTTAGTATTAGGATGTGGCAAAATTTCTATCTGGAGTAACAGATATGGAATAAGAGTAGAGCTGGAAGACTTTCTTGCTTGATTAAACTGTGCTCAACACTCATAGTTTTGTTTAATTTTATCCTCTCTCTCACCTATACATATTTTCATTTTCCATTAATATCTACATCTTCAATGCTCTGGAATATTCTATTCTTAAACCTCAAGTTATCTCAGCCTTTAACATGGTTTTCATTTCAGACCAAACCATCTTAAATAAAGAAATGTCAGTGGAGAACTGGAAGCTCAATTAATGCCCGACACACTACACAATATTTCCCTAAAAATAACAAGTGAGCCTACTTCACTCCAAACTGAAAACCTACAGTATGTTTCTAGTTTGTGCTTTAAACTAATATTTTAAGTACTGTGATATATACATTTTCATCTGATTACATAAGGTCTAGCTAAATATTTAACAAATCAGAAGCTATCCTTGAAAATATGAACTGCATTTAAATTTAGGAACTTCTCGCTAATTGGTAAAAAAAAAACTCAAAACTTGAGTACTCTTGTTAACAAGAGTAACAAGAAATTAAGGTCTATATTTTAGTATTAAACTTATAGAGAACACATTTCACCATGAGCGCCAGCTGGTCCCCAGGCTGGCCAGGCAATTTCATGCCCTTATGCATTTACCTACACCATCTCTTCCACACCTCCCAAAGGATTGTTCATGAAATACCAGCCCCCAGATGGCCTGTGAAGTCAGTGGCCACTGGTCAAATAAGTTTTAGAAAAACTGCACCTCTTTTTTTCTCATGGAGCCCCCTTAAGCTCTAACATGTACTCTAATCAGGAAGTCTAACCTTGTTCAATCCTTTATTAAGATATTTGTGAAACACATCTTGGATACTCCATCCTATTAGGTGAGTGGTGATGTGTGTGATATCAGTTAGTCCTTCATCTTGTTGGCTTCTAAACTGATAAATATTTAATACTATTCTCTCCAAGATACAATATAAATCTTTTTCTAATTTTATTAATTCCTCTTGTCACAAAGTTAGATGACTTTGCAAAACTTAACCAAGAGCATTTTGGGTATGAGGGGATAAAACCATGTTTCTCCTTTAGGTCTGTGTGGCATTAGTAGCCAACACTGCCTTTTCTATTATGATTAGGAAACAACTCTGATAATGAAGGGGGGGGTAGGAATCACTTTTGCTGGTTACCTACACTTACACGTTCTACTTTTTATTTAGGAATCTAATATATTCTCTCTTTTTATGGGGGCAGGGGGTGAACCTAGATTACAACCACTTTATGAAACAGAAGGTGTATATTCCTAACTCATTAGATATTCTTAACAAGTAATTTTCTAACACAGCGCTTAAACAGAACATATGTGTTTTAGTATTTATGATAAAATTGCACTTCAAATTATCCTAGACATATCAGCATTTGCTCATTAACAAGAGTGGCATTGTCAACTGTGGAGAAAATGACTGGTATAAAAATATAACTCTGTGTATACAAAACTAAATCCCAATTAACTATAATTTTTGCATGCCATTTTTCATTATACATGGACGATTATAAAATAGAACACCTAACTGTTATCTTCACATGTAACAGAAATGACGAACCTCTAGATTATTTAAATATTACTTAAATGTAAAATCCATCCAATTTCCTTTACTTCTTACCTTTTGTCTCAGTGGGGTTTAAAAACTATTACCTTAAGGCCCTGCAAGATAAAGGTAGTATTATTTTGAGATCTGTGAGTTCTATGTACACTTCCTTTAAAAGCAAGATTTTAACAGAAAAACTATACTTCTAACTTACAGTGTTTAAAATCTTTTTTTTTTTTAAGCATCAAACTTTCTGAGTTAACACTGTTATTCCACTGTTATTTTATTTTGTTTTGGTACTAAGGATGAAATCCAACAGGGATCTACTACTGAACTACATTCCAGCCCTTTATATTTTTTTATTTTGAGACAAGGTCTTGCTAAGTTGATGAGGGTCTCACTAAATTTCTGAGGCTGGCCTCAAATTTGCAATCCTCCTGCCTCAACCTACCATGTATCTGGGATTACAAGTGTGTGTCACTGCACTATTGTTCCACTGTGAAGAAACCTTGTCAGCATATATGACTATGCAGGCTTCTTCTACATCTAGACTGTGATTTCCTGTATAATGGAGATGTAGAAGTCAGCACACATACAGATCTGTGTATCTATACACAGATAAGGAATTGCAATCTAAGTATCAAATGCCTTGAGTTCTGGCTCATGCATATATCCTGATGTATGAATATAAACCATTTATTTCAGAAGAGTCATGTTCTGGTTTTGCCGAGGTAGGAATTTCAATCCTACTCACTATAACTGAATTCCCTACTTAATGAGTCCAACAAACTGCAAAATAGATGATATTTCAGTTTCCTTAGTTTCCCTTTCCCCTCCCCCTGCTCCATTTAATACATGATCTCATTTCTCTTGACAAGTCTCTGAGGGATGATTATACACTGGTTCTAACTACATCTCCTTCCCCCAGGGAAAGTATACAAAACAATGATTTTGAACTTATGGTTTCTATGGAAATTTTTCCTCAAAGTGATGCACAAAACTGAAATTATATGTTGCTTAAATGTCACATGTGCTGGCTTGTAGGAGAGAACAATGATCTAAAAAGGGGGTGATTCCTACTTGAGGAAAAAAAATGACGTTTATCTTTTTCATCAGCATTACATACTGCCATAAAGTCAGTGACCTAGGAACTTTGCACAGGACAAGCTCTTCACCTATACCACCAATATCCCCATGCATCCTCCCAAAAGCCACATCTCATTTTAAGGTGAAGAACTGATAACACTTTAAAGAAGAGCTTGGAACTCGAAAATTTAAAAGCATGTTTACAAGAGCTGAACACCATCATTATTATTACCACCAATAGAATTAAAAGCAATTAAAAGCAGTTTAGGGTAGGAAGTTAGAAATGCTTCACAGAATTTAATTAAACAAATTGGATTCTGGCACAGAACTGCAGTTCAACAACCTCTTTTCAAAACGATGCCACAGACTCCTTAAGGACAAACAAGGCACTCACATTTAAACTCTCGTGTGTCAAATACCAACACACAAAAGGCTTCTACCTTCAGCTTCAAGTATAGTTTTGAACTTGTTGCTTTTTCAAAAGGGAAAAGATTTTGCCAACTGAATCAACAACAATGCATTCAGGCATTATCTTAATTTCCTTATTCATCTCTGATATTACTTTCTAGAACTCTACATAGAAGTTTGGATTTCATAAAAGCAGGTTTTACTACATGCTTTTGCTCAAGTTACATTAATCTGAACACAACATTTTCACACTGAAATAAATCAGAATTGCTGGCAGGTATGGTGGCACATGCCTACAATCCTAACAGCTCCAGAGGTTAAGACAGAAGAGAGCAACTTAGTGAGGCCCTGTCTCAAAAAAAAAAAAAAAAAAAATAGAAAGGATTAGGGATATAGTTCAATGGTGAATTGTTTCTGGGTTAAATTCCTAGTACCAAAAATAAAAATAAATAAATAAATAAATAAATAAATAAATAAATAAAATCAGGATTGTTGGAGAATTTTTAAGCAGCAAGCATCTATTATGGTTGTGATTTTTCCTAGAGGAAATACATCATTTATAAAGTGATCAGATATTTGGTCTATCTCAGACTTTATTTCCAATAAACATGTCAAGGTTCTCTGTGATAATAAGGAAAATGAGGGGGAAAAGACTAAAACTACTGAAGATGTAGCCGACATGCAAGAACCAAAATAAATGTAGCATTGATACGTAGTCATGTTGTGGCTACTTCTCTATAACATTAAGAGAGAGAGATTCCCAAAACAAATATCATTCATAAACTAGCTAAAATCTGTATCACTTGTTTGAGCTGAATTTTAATTACTAGAAGAAGACGGTTCAGAATCATTTATCTATAATATTGAAAACACAATTCTATTCTATCAAAAGACCACTGGGAGGCATACATAAACCATGGCACTTACCCAAAAATAAACTAAGGGGGGCGGGGGAATCACATTTGTGTGTGAGATTATTTTTATTATAACCTACTATTTGTGCTTAATAACTACAAAGTATCTCCAAAGTAACATTAAGAAAAGAAATATAATTTTTTAAAGATAAACTTTAGATTGTCTTAGCAGCCTAAAATTTCTATATTCTGCACATAAATAAAGCAAATAGCAAGAAAGCATAGCCACACTCACTTTCTACCATTTTCATTCAATAGCTTCAAAGAATTCTTTAGGAAATATAAACTCCAATCCTAGGGAACAATATTCTTGTTAAATGTATATAAACACTAATTTGCTTTTATTCTAACACTTTATTTCTGCCTAAAAGTCAAGCTTAACCTTTTAGTCTGGATAACAAAGTTCTTCATTAAAACCGTGTTTTATTAGAACACTGTATACTAGTAATCAAAATCTTCTAACATGACAGATGCTAATATTGAGAAATGTGTAACATCCTTGTGATAATGATTAAATATATTTACACAAATGAATACTGAATTTCTACAGATTAGTAGCACAGAAAATATGATTTTAAAGCTATAACATGTTCAAATTTCAAGAAACTTTTTCAAAAGAGTATTATATAATAAATATGAAGAACAGTATTACATTCAACTTTAAAGCGGTCAGAAATTTCTGTACCAACCTGCCTTTTGCTGATTTCTGATGTGGCTTTTTTGAGATTCAAGGACCTTGAAAACCTCAGTGCCTTCACGGAGTCCTTCCTAGAGACACCAGAGAAAGAGTAATACCTTCCTGCAGGCTTCCTCTTCACCCTGTCTGCCATCTTGACCCATCAGAAAGGTGACATCCACAATGTCCCAGATTTCAAAACTAACTACAAAGTAAAATAATCCCCTCCTCAAACTATACAGCCTATGTTTTGCCCCGTCCTCAGATAAGGATAACAACTTAAGAATAGGCAGGAAATAGAAGACAGAGCCCATTCCACAGAAGTAATTCTAAATGGACAACATAGCCTTTGCATATGGCAACATCAGCTCCAGGCTCTCTACAGAGACCAGGTTCAGGCTCTTCGGCACCAAATTAAAACAACCTTCACCAGTTAAACAGGCCTGGAGTAGTTTGTCAAGAGTAAAACAGGGTGTAGCAACACGCCTTCTAGTCAGTGGGGTGTGAATAAATACATCAGGTTCAAAGAGGTTTCTTTAACTCATTCCTTGTCAAAACAGAGAGCAGGCCAGTAGGTTCCAAGATAGATCCAATCGCAACTACTTGAAAACAGTAGTCCTTTTAGCATGGCTATGAAAACAGTAGTCCTCTTAGCATGGCTATTAAGTTAAGCTCTGTGTACAATTTTGAGGGGGGGGTGCGGGGGAGCGGGTGCTAGGGATCCCAGGAGCCCTCTACCACTAAGTTATTTTCCCAGTTCTTCTTTGTTTGTTTGTTTGTTTGTTATTTTGAGACAGGGTCTTGCTAAGTTGCTGAGGCTGGCTTTGAACTTGCAATCCTCCTAGCTGTGTGTACGCTATCTTCCTCCAGCAAATGAGAAATTGGATGATCAGATACTCAAACACACAGGTTTTACTCAGAAAAAAATGAAGTACTAAGCATTATTCATTAGGAATCTAGGATACCCTTCATCTGTATCAGAAATGGGAGGAAGGGTGTTGTTACACCCTTTCCAAAAGCAACAAGAATACCTTATCTCAGATCTAGATGAACTGATGCTGAGTAAGTGAAGAATATTTAACAAATAAGACTTGAAGGCTGGGAGTACAGCACAGTGGTAGAGTGCTTGCCTCCCACATGTGAGGGCTGAGTGCCATCCCAGCACCATCAAAAAAATAAAAAATAATTTTTTTTTTGCTTTGTTTTGGTTTTATTTGTTTAAAAGTCATGAGAAAGCCAAGAGCTGTGGGCCATGCCAGTCATCCCAGTGACTCACAAGGAAGATCACAAGTTCCAGACTAATCTCAGCAGCTTAGCAAGACCTTGTCCAAAGGTGGCAGGGCGGGGGGGGGGGGGAGAAAATGTAGAAATATATCACAACAAAATATTGGATTTTATGAATATTTACAATACAATTAATTCTATTCATAATACAGCCACATAAAACTCAATACTTTAGGAAACATTCAAGTCTAACCCAAAGATTGAAAGGAAATACATTCAAGGTAACATTTTCTTAATTTAGCTATTAATCCTGAATATTCAGTCGTCAACAAGAGATATACAATTATTTTAAAAACACATATCAATCATTAAAGAAACTATATAACTGAAAAAACTACATAACCAAACATCAGCTTGTACCAGAAATACAAAACTGATGGATAATACAAACATAGAATATTTAAAGATGACAGTGTTTAACAAAGAGGCATATACTGCAGCACTGCTCCAAGTGTGGTCCCTGTCTACAAGGAAGTACAGAAACAGTAATCTTTTGGAAACACAGCAATTTGACAGAGTAATATTATATCTGTTGATTCTAATAATAGATGCAATAAAAGTATGCGAAACACAAGCCAACTTTTCCGAGCAATTCTTTTGCGTTGTATTTAAGAACAGTATTGCTATGCCACAGATTGGAAAAAGGAAACAAAGCTAAACTTTCACAAAGGTGGTGAAAGATGTAGTTATCAGTTGTTTTCTCTGAAGGCAGAACATTTAAGACTGCCTTTCTGGGAGGAAGGGATCGCAGACCTAGTTGTGGTGAATAGAAAGAATTTTTCTTCTGAAAGCTAACCAGAGCATACCTCCTAATATTTCCAGTCTGAATATTCCCAACTAAATATGGAACATTTCTTGCTTTAAAAGCACTTGGAATTAAATTATGCTATGAAAAAATAGAAGCAAGACATAGCCTCATCATTAAGGGACAAAACTGTTGTAGCTGAAAATATTTTGTCAGTAACGTCATCTTCCTGTTTTACAATGAATCCCTAAAGGTAAATGTTCTCTAGTGACATCCATATTGCAAGGCCTGCTTGGAATGGAATATATGCTCAATAAACAGGCACCAGCTAAGTTAAAGAAAATGATGCTGCTATGGAAATGCAAATTCAGCTTCAATTCCATAGCAGCATCATTTTCTTTATATCTCATGTTCCTGGCAACTGAGATATCGCTGACACCACACATTAGTGCTAAATAACAAATACCTGAGAATACATGTTCATCATCTGACTGGTCATTTGGAAGGAAGTATCTCATAAATGTTTTGCAAGAAAATAAGTCAAGCTGTAAGCAACACACTGAGATACAAAGAACTTCAGGATTCTGAAATACAGGGTTATGGACTCTATGATTCCCCCACTCTAGGTCAATTTCCACATTTAAACTATGTGCTTTTAACTTAGCAAGGGCCTACGCCCTATGATGTGGCTCAGTGGTGAAGCACCCTTGAATTCAATCCCCAGTACCCTCCTCCCCACAAAAAAAGGATGTATGTATGTGTACACACACACAGTGTGCTTTTAATATACTAAATGAACTCTTCCTGACTGTTGGTCAAGTGCTTGCCACTCTAACATTAACTGGTTGTTAAGTCATAAATTTCTAGTGGCTTTACTGAATGTGATTTTCAGAACATAGTTTAAAAATACCATTGCTACTGTCAAGTTTGAGGTATAGCCTCTCTTATTTCTTCACAGTATTTCAAATTCAGGTCTTTTTTATTTTGTTTCCCAAAAATCTAGATTCATCTTACTCTCATTCATATATTTTGAGATAGGAGAATATTTTATCTATATTTCCTAATTAAATGTATTCATTCATATTTCCTTCACAGTCAAGGGCTAATCAAGGGTGTGGACCATCAGAAGAACCAAAAAAGATTATTAAATTGGAATGACTGCAATTTTTTGCCACATGGAAATGCTATTTGTCACATGCCTATAAATACCATGTATTTTATATGGTTGTGATTTCCAAACTCTTGTCTCCAACTCTAATCTCTCCCTTGGTCATCAGATTCATATGTCCAATTACCTACTTGACATCTCTATCAGGTGTCTCACCAGTATTTCAAAACCAGCTAAATGTACCAATAGAAGGCTTGACCTGACTTTGAATCCTTTCTCTCCTCCTTCAATTTTCTTCATTCAAGTCAATGGAACCTCTAAATTCCCTTCTCCATTTCTTCTGCTTCAGACTCAAAAAAGTCATCTTTAATCCCTTGACTTCTCTCATTCCTCACAGTCTGAAATTCTGGAAATTTCAATTCAAAACATATCTCAACTCCACACATTCTTCCCCAAACTCTACTCTGGTCTCAGCCACCATCATGTCTTTACAAGTCTTGTTCCCCTCTCTTGCCCATCATCTCACAACAAGCTTCTGAAAATGTCATTGATGATATCACCCCACAGTTTGATGGCTCGGTGGCTTTTTATTGAATTTACTATAAAAATCATCAAAATCCTCAAAATAGTCTCTGATGTCTTCCCTACTGTAAATTCTGCCTACTCTCCACCCCGACTCCTTCCTCTCTCCCATTGCTCACTGCATCCAGTCACACTGATTTCCTTGTGACCCATAAACACTTCAACCCTTCTTCCACTTCAGGGTTTCATACCTGCTGTTCCCTCTGCCCATAGAGCTCTGCCCCAGCTGTTACCAGAACTGGCTCCTTCCATTCCAAACTCCAGCCCACCTGTCTACTCCTGTGACGGGTCCTTTCCAACTACGGCAAAGTGTCACCTGCCCCTCTATCATCTATCACATCCCACTCTCACTTCATTCCTAGTACAAAAATCTCTGTGAATCAGAAAATACCCTGATGCTGCTCACTAGCTCATCCTCAGCACCTCTCACTATTTCTCAAATATATTAAGGACTGAGTAAGTTTTTATTAAGTGAATGTTGGAAGAATAGAAGGAAAGACCAAATTTGAAAGCCCTGCTTAATCTTTGCTCAAACTCTGTAATAAAAAAGGCTGGGGATGTGGCTCAGTGGTGAAGCATAATGTAACTTGTCCTACAATTATACATGACATTAAGCTCTTGACATTTTAACAAATGTCATATAAAAAGACATAGAAATATATAGCTAAAAATACACTTTTTTACTAGCCAAGCTAGCTTCTTTCTCCAACCTTACTCAATAATTAGAATGTTTATTATTTAGGGCCAGGAAAAACCCCAAAGAAGTGGAAATAGACCTGAAAACCTGGGAAACACATTTTTTTAAATGGGGTCACTACAATCTGTGTTACCTTAATATAAGGTATGAGCATAACCTACTACATTTGACACTGGTGGTGGCAGTGACAGTGACAGTGACTGCCAATGACAACAGCAATTAACCTTTCCTAGGCCCTTAATTTTGCAGAGATGATGCTAAAACATTAACAGGATTAATCTTCAATTTAAAACAACCTCACAAGGTAGGTACAATCATTTCCCATTGACATATGGGAAAATTAAGGCTAGAGAGGTTCAGTCATCTTCCCAGGCTCATTAAGAAGTCATAGAACCAGAATTCAAATGCAGACAGTGAGGCTCCAGATTCCACAGCACAAGAAGCTCATGGCTTATGAAGCTACACCAAAGCCAAGTGCAGCAAACCAAGTTACCACACCTATGATTAATATAACTGAAAATGCAAGAGAGACTCTGTCCCTTACTTTACCTGACTGACTGGGCATCCTAGACAAGCAATGCTTACCACTTTCCTAGGTAGGCTGAGGGCCAGTCAATACTGCACAGGCTGTGCCCAACTGCAGAGCCCGTACTGCTTATGAGGGATCTTTACCCTTCTTGCCACTTGGCCGCCTACCAGATTCTCTATCACTACCACCTGCACAAAACGAAGAACCGTGGGCAAACCAGTACCCATAAATGTTTACTTTTTCTTTTTTTTTTTTTAGAGAGAGAGTGAGAGAGTGAGAGAGTGAGAGAGTGAGAGAGTGAGAGAGAGAGAGAGAGAGAGAGAGAGAGAGAGAATTTTTAATATTTATTTTTTAGTTCTCGGCAGACACAACATCTTTGTTGGTATGTGGTGCTGAGGATCGAACCCGGGCCGCACGCATGCCAGGTGAGCGCGCTACCGCCTGAGCCACATCCCCAGCCCCCGCATAAATGTTTAAATGTTGGGAAATAATATTTTTAAGTTAATTAGCTATTCAATATTCCACTTGACAGTTAATTTAAACATTCTCTTCTTTAGAGTCTCACTAAAATAATAAATTCACTCAGAAGGAAATTAATTAAGTCATCTAGTTACTGAACTCTATTTATACAAATTATTTCAATTCCAAGTTATCAAACTTTTAAAATCATTCCTTCCCTATGCCAATTTCAAACTAAAGTTAAAATTTTTAAAGTTTCTATTATAAGCTATATTTAGAATTGTCTAATGCTTTCTTCATATTGAGATTAGACAGAAGCAAAATTATTTAAATGTTTTTAAATTAGAAGTAAAAAAAAAAATCCTCAGTTAGTCATATACCCTACCCTCAGAGAAGACGACTACTGATATTTTTTGTTCTGTCCCTTCAAACTTTTTGATACATAATTATTTCTACTAAAATTAGTCTGTGTCTTTATGCTGTTTTAATAGATTTGCATCTGATTCTCTAAATTATCTATGCTTCAGTCCCCACCTGACACTTCCAAGGCATTCAAACTCATGAAAGTTAACACTTAACCCTGACCCACCACCCCAACACGGTCAACTTAACCCCACAATCCAACCTCCATGGCCTCTTGCCTCCCCATCCACTGTAACTCATTCTTCACAGGGCTGCTAGGAACATGTTTCTCAAATGATAATCTGAGGGCTAGGGTTTATAGCTCAGTTGGTAGAATCTTGCCTCGAATGCACACAGCCCTAGGTTCGATCCCTAGCACCACCATCACCACCCCCAAAAAAAGTTAATCTGATCACATGACACTACATACATCTCCACTCATCTATCCTTAACATGACCACTTTCGACTTGATCATTCCTCCATCCCACCCCAAAGGCCAACCTTGCTTTAACCTGTGTTTGGTCAGGGTACTTTGCTATATCTTTTATAGGACCATTCCTTTTGTTCAAAATCTGATTATAATTATGCATTTAATTTTTGTAACTGTTCAATTCTTCCTTTCCCAATAGATAACTATGCCCAAGAAAACAGGAACCACATGTACTTTTATTTGACTTTGTATAGCAGCATTTCACACAATGCATGGTATGTAACAGATGATTATTAAACTGGCTGAATTAACTAAAAATTAACTAGTGTTATATAACAATGTCTTAATAACATTATTATGTCTTAATTGTTATTGTTGAAGCACTCTGGTTTTAAAAAATTCTCAATCTTTTTCAAGAAAGAGTTGATACTTAGTTTTTCGTTTTATTTTGTATTGTTTTGTTTTTGTTTGGTACCAGGAATTGAACCCAGGGATACTTAACCACTGAGCCACATCACCATCCCTTCTTATATTTTATTTGAAGACAGGGTCTTGCTAAGTTGCTTAGGGCCTCACTAAATTGCTGAGGCTGGCTTTGAACTTGCAATCCTTCTACCTCAGCCTCCCAAACTGCTGGGATTACAGGATTATACCACCAAGCCCAGCCAACACTTAGCTTTGATTCAACAATGAAGCTAGGTTTTATTTTATCTTATCTTATCTTAGTGGGGTGTTGGGGATGGAACTCAGGGACACTTTACCACTGAGCTACACGCCAGCTGTTTTTCATTCTCATTTTGAGACAGGGTCTTACTAAGTTGCTGAGGCTACCCTTTGATTTTTGATCCTCCTGCCTCAGCCTTCCAAGCATCTGGGATTGACAGGCATGCCTCATAACACCTGGCTGAAACTAGGTTTTTGTCTATTTAATCTCAAATATTCATCAGGCGGCAAGAGACTGTATATGTATGCATAAATAAATTACTCCTTTTGTTTAAGGAAACAAAAAATACATGTGTAAGTATTTCCCTATAGTGTTTTCTGTAAATAGGGAAGGTTCATGATGAGACATGCCTGCAGAAAACACTGTTGCTTTAAAATGTACATTTTCCCAAAACCAAAAGATAAAGATGTCTGCATTTACTTCATTTAAGGGAAAACAAGGCATAGGCATTCCTTGATATTAGACCATGCCTGATCTACCTAAACAGCAAAAGATAATGTGCTGGTCTTAAGTAATATCCTAGGCAGACATCATAATTCATAGAAATTTATAGAAATGAGGCCAGAACTTGCGTAAAGAAAAAGCACTTGATGTAAATTATTTATACTAAAACATTCTAAGGCAGATCACAACCTGATGCATGTGATTTCTATCATCATCTTATATTTCAAAACAACAAGCATCTGATGCCACATCCTAACAGAAATTATACATTTCTCTGGGAGCCCCGTTTAGCAGTACAACCATGCCTTTTTCACATGCAAATTAATTTCACATGTTTAGTAACAACTAAAATAATCCATTTAACTAAAATGAGGACACCTTAGTTATTTGGGTTATGACTGCTTTACATTAAACACATAATTTACTTGCATTACATAAATGTGAACACAATTATTATACATTTGTAACCAGAAGTTCTCCCTCATTCAAGCATGTGCTTTGCTTTATTTTACAGCTTGGCAGTTCTGAGGAAGGTATTAAAAAGTAGAAAAGGAGAGCCTTCAAAGAAATTAACAGTAGTGTCACTATAAACAGTTAAATCTCACTATCATTTATGCAGCAATCCATTCCATAACAAAGTCATTTATTAAGATTCTTAGATCTCATTTCATCATCCCCAAATAAGTTCATTTTAATAGTCCTTAATAGAGATACAAAAAATATGTTCTGGCCGGGCACATTTGCACATGCCTGTGATACTAGTGACTTGAGAGGTTGAGGGAGGAGAACTGCAAGTTCAAGGCCAGCCTCAGCAACTTGGTGAAAAAAAGGCTAGAGATATGGCTCAGTGGTAAAGCCCCAGGGTTAAATTTCCAGTAACTTAAAAAAAAAAAAAAAAAAAGTTCTGCATTCTCTTCTACAAATTGTACAGATACTGTCCTCAGCATACAAACAACAGAGGGCTTCCATCCATCCACATTAGCAATATCAATAATTAGGGACAGAATCTATTAAGCTTTTTAGAGTATGCATATAGAGATGTTTTCCACCTATAATAAGGGTACCTCCTACCATCACCTTGTTGAACACTTTTTTTAATGAATTATGACAAAACAAGCAAAATTATGATTTATATATGGAATAAAAAATAGCATTTACAAATTCTTCAAATTAAAACATGTTCCTTACCTGAAAGTTCTGCCATTTGTCTACTTCAAAAGCAAAATTTATCATAATACATTTTGGAAATTTCAATATATATGTCTGGAGCGTTAATTTTTTTTCCTTTTTGTTTTATTTTTAACACTGAGGTAATTTTATTAATACATAACGCACCAAAACTACATCAGTTTATAGGTCAAAAAGCTATGGCAGGGGCGGGGTTAAAACACCTCTGCTTGAGCTTTTCCCCAACCCTTGGAAACCATTGCTCACCCACATACCTCTTAACAGTCTTCTAAAGAAACAGCCAGACTTCCGGGAAGAGCCTGGACTCTGACAAACACCCACAAGGAATAGACAATGATCTCCATCACAACTTTTTGCCCTGTCTGGACTCCAATACAAATGCACATACTCTTCAAAGTGGGTTTAATTGCCACTCAATTCAATCCTTCTTTCACCAAGCACAAAAAACAGGCAGTGGAAGACATTGCACAAGGTCACCATCAAACCAGAACACACCTGACATCATCCTTGGTCACAACAGAATTACATCCAAGTATGACGAAAGGAATGCTTGATCAAACATCTTAAATCACCTTTAGCACCAAAGATACAAAAGAGGAGACAATAATATGTACAAGAGAAAGACTTTCTTCTTGCCCACACAAAAGTACACTTCCCTCAAATCTAAGCACATGGCCAATTACTCCTGAAGTCTTTGATTACGCCCCTTACAATCGGTCTCAAGCAATTGTCATGCAGAAAGAACTGATTCTCAAATGTGTATTTGATGATGTATTTAGAAATTCCTGAATTTACTGTCACAGAGGGAACAAAAGGAGTGGCCTGGACCCATTC
This sequence comes from Urocitellus parryii, assembly GCF_045843805.1. Classification (NCBI taxonomy): domain Eukaryota; kingdom Metazoa; phylum Chordata; class Mammalia; order Rodentia; family Sciuridae; genus Urocitellus; species Urocitellus parryii. Next base: position 54,307,663 of record NC_135539.1, read on the forward strand.
ATGACAATATAAGACAGGTTCTGAAATAATAGTGAAGACCAAACCAGAAAGACAATCAGACAAAAACAATTCAAAAAGTAGCTCTTTCTCTCATAACAAAAGCATCACAGTTGGCCTAAATGGTGCTGAGGACAGCACAAAACTCTTTTTAGTTTTTCATAATCTGGCAAAATGTTAATTGAGAAAAAAGAGAATTGGACATTAGAGGTGAAAAAGACACCATGAAAGCCCGAATACTCTCCTGCTCTGAGGTCCCCGTGGGAAAGTAGCATTGTGGAGAAGGGACAAACAAAACAAGGTACTCAGCTATGGCCAAAGTAGATGAAGAAAATTCTCTGCCTTAGAAAATCAAACCTATTCCAAGAACCCAAGACAACCCATGTTCAACTAATACCATGTTCAACAAATCTAAATACAACCTAGAAAATGAAATTGTATGGGCACAAAAAGCACTTTCTCAAGGCTCTCTGTACTGACCTCTAATAATGAAAGGATAATGCAGAAAATTATGACTAAATTCTTCAATTTTCCTTTGCTATCATTTGAAATGTCATTTCTTGATCCTAATGTGTCCCCTGTAAAAAAAGAACTTTTCATATTACAAATTCATGGTGATCAGACATGAAATTGGCACCATTAGGAGAATTTTCCCCACAAAAGACATGATTTCAGAGTTCAGTGACCCTATATATGAGAAGGGAAGAATTGCAAAATGCAGCTGCCAGAGATCCTACCTCCCCAGGCTGGGTATCTTCATTTTAAACATACATCCAGAGGGCTCAAAATATGGTGCATTTTTTGAGGAACTGTATTATGTAGATGAAGTATAATGTTTTTGTTTTGATGAAAAGCAAAACAGGTGTCAAGATTTTTACTCACAGTAGCTGCCAAAAATAATTGAAAACACTCCAGGATGATTAAACAGAATCAAATTTCAGAGCCATATAAAACAAGCATATAGCATACCACATCACACAATCTCTGGGTTTGAATAATGCATCCAACAATACTGTCAATCTTGGCACTCTGATTTTGAACTGTTAATTTTATTTACATATGTATTTTACAGTTACAATTTAAAATGAATCCTTAACCTAGGAAATCATTGAAAAAATTGAAATTACTTTCACATAAGTATTTCAGAATAAAACACCAATTTAAAAGCTACTTCAGCCTTTTGTACATTGTACTCTGGCATTTTTTATATAGAAACTGATTTCCATCAGCATGATATAAAATTGTCCAAAAAAGTATATCACTTATTAATGGTTAAAACCATTTTTTCCCTCCGGTTAAAGCGCTTTGTTGTTGTTCTTCATTTTGTTTTTCTTTGTTTATTTTTGTAGTACTAGAGATGGAACACAAGGGCACTCCACCACTGAGGTACATCCCTGACCCATTTTTTTACTTTGAGACAGTCTCAGGCTGGCCTGAAAATTGCAATCCACCTGCCTCAGCCTCCTAAGCAGCTGGGATTACAGATGTGCACTGCTGCTGAACTATTTTTATATAAGAAATAACAAAAGGGAAAGGAGAAGGCAAAAAGGAGGGAAGAAGCGGGAAAGAAGAGGAGAGGGAGAGGAAAGAAAAGAGAAGTCAGAGGGAGAAGAGGAGGATAATGAAGGAAAGAGCAATACGACATCAGTTCACCTCTTTCAAACATGATGGTTGGGAAAGGGCAACTGTATAAATTTATCAAAAATCCCTGTAATCACTGTAAGCTTTAGAACAGAACCACAACAAAGTTGACTATAATTTAAGTCTCTAGATGGTACTCTTCATGTGGCTCACAGAAACATTGGAGAGTTACCCTATCACTGACTAAATGAAAAGCCTCAAAAGGAGAAAAGGCACCGAAAAAAGAAAAACAGTATCCATCATACATATGCAAACAGTTCTGCAGTTTTTGACACAGTGTCCGGGCCCACAATAGCTGTAATGGGACAAATTCCTCTATGGCAGGTGCTAGTGAATCAAATATTCCTGAATTTATGTAATATCTCTATCTGAAATCTTTTGTTTTCTTTGAGATTTCAGGAAAGCATGTAAGATTTCTGCAGACTCTGAGCAGGCATGTTGCTAATTGTTAGAAACACAGGAGTGAGCAAGATCCAATAGCTGGGCTCACCTACTCACAGACCAGTGAACAAATGGATGAAGAGAGGATGAAAATAGAGGGATGGTGATTAGAAAGTGTCCTGGAAGGAATCAGAATGAGCATCCTGAGGATTTTGCCATCTTTCCACCTCCTTACATAACCTAGCTGGTGTAACATCCCATGCTATGACAGTGATGTTTCATGAGGAAGCACATCTATCAGGCAGCAACCTCAATACAGCTGTCATAATACAACTGTTTATGTGGCCGTGAGCCCTTCTGCAATCTCAGTTCAAGTCAAACATGAAAGATGATATGGCTAAAGAACCCTACAAGCCTGCCCAAGTCTCATCACCTCATTACAAAAAAAAAGAATTTGCTGACTTCTATATGCAGAGCCAGACATCCTGAACAAATTATTAAAACCTTGAGAGTTGTCATTCCTCCTTCTCACTCCTTCCAAGAGTACAGGAAGGGGGAAAAAAGTGAGGGAGGAGGCATGCGAGTTAGTGCTAAGGAGCAATGGGCATCTAAATTCATGATACCAAAATAGAATACATGAAGATAGTGTTCTAGTACAGAGAAAAACCTGAGCAATGATGGAAAAAGGGGCAGCTTTCTGAGAGCCATCACACCACAAGGGAGGGTGCCCAAGATGTGCTTGCTCAGGCTAGCTATTGGGATGGACCATCTCTGGGCCAACACTGGGACAGAAGTCTAAGGTTTTGTATATCCTGCACTGAAACACAGTCATAATGATAAGCACAAGTTGACAAGGAAGGGGTACTGAGGTTAATGTCTGATAGATGTACTAGCACAGCAACCTTTTTGATAATATTTCAATTTTAAAAGTTGTATTTTATAAATTCCAAACTGAAGTCCTGGATATTGAGAAAATCATTACATCCTGGCATTCACGGTAGTGAAGATTGTGGAAGATAATTACATAGCAAAATATACTAGAGTGGATGAGACAAATGATATTTAAACCAAAAAAAAAATGTATTTAAAACAGAAAGGAAAGTGCTCTCAACTACCCACACTCTCCCCAGTCCCCAAACAATACATTCTGAGCAGATTTCCCTGGACTTGAACTCACTCTGTCTTTATCATCTGCTACATCACAGAGGATGTCATCCAGGTCTAGAATTCCTCCATCTCCATGTTCCAAGCGATGCACCTGTATCCAGTAGCTTGGATCCTAGACAAAAGAACATAAATATTGAAGTAACAAGTTAGCAAAACCAAAAGGGAATTCAACAATTTAAACTGTGATAACTGCCTGCCCACTAAAGGAAGCCAACTATATCAACAAAACTGTAACTGAATAAAAATTAAGGTAGCTCCCTATGTTTCATATTGAGTTAATTTTTCTTTTATTTTATTATAGTCACTCATGCATTCTTTTCCTCTTGGCTCAGATGTTGATTTACTACATAAATGGCAAAAAAAAATAAAAATAAAAAAACAGCAAAATTTGCTGCATAGGAAATATTGCTTCTCTAAAGTAGATTAGGTTTCCCATTTTCCAGTATATGCATTACTTATTAATCTACTCAATGCAACCTACAAAACTATATAATAACCAGCAGCATATATTATTTGTCTGAAAAACTCTCATATTTGCTAATCTGCATAAAATAGTTCACACATCCTGGTGCCTCAAAGTTCCCCTTACAAACTGGTCTGAAGATACTGAGGAGAGGAGCTGTGAACAAAGCAGTCTCAGAACAATGCATGGTTGGAGACTATGTTGATAAAGGTAAAATTATACACACATGTATATGTGCAGGTTAAAATACTTAACACACCCACCCCAAAATGTGCAGTGGTTATCACTAAGAAGTAGGATTTGGCAAAAAGGAACATTTTAAATTTTATAAACTCCTACATGGTAAATATTTTTAAAACCATAACGCTCTTCTTTTCAAATTATTTGAGGAAGAAACATAGTTGGCTTTAAACTTCCACAACCATTCTTATTTATGTACTCAACTGGAAATACACTAACTTGTGTTCTGCCACTAGCTACTGCTTTCCTGGCAACATAGGATTGCTATCAAAAAGTTCTATCAACACTGTTTTGTTTTGTTTTTCCAAATCTAAGAAGGCAAATTTGTTACAGCTCTTTCTTGAAGAAAAAGTGGGAAAAAGATAAAACATTAATGATAGTCAAAATATAGATTCCTCCCAGATCTATGGATTAAGACCCTCCAGGGGTAATGCCACTAAATTCAGATTCTTAAGATCCTCTTCTAGTGAACCTCTCATGAAGGTGTGCCTAAGAACCACTAAAATGGAACACTTCTTACTTTTAAAATGCAGAATTACCAATCCTTGTCACTTTTTAACCAGCACAGCAAACAGCTCAAATGTAATACCATAAAAAGTACTATGCAAATAACCTTCAGTTACTACACCCTCACTTATCTGGACCCCTATAAAAGGAATCAATCATCCACAACACCAAGAGTAACACACACACACACACACACACACACACACACACACAGAGTCATCCTCTTCATCTGTGGGGCTTCTTTAATCGCACGTGTATTCCCTGATTTCAATATCACACAGAAAGTCCTTAGGAACCCACTACTATTCTTGCTCCAGAATTCATCATTTCTGTATTTGTTGAACTGGGGGAGGGGGAGGAGGAGAGAGGGGAGTAGAGGAGAGGAAGGAGGAGGAGGAGGAGAAGAAGCCCCAAAACAAACTATATTCCTAGTTCCTAGTTTTCCACACCAAATGGTATTAACTTTCCAAAGGGAAAACTGGAAGTAACTAATATCCTGGGAGTGAACAAGGAAATGGTGTCTCTTAGCCATCATTCCCTGGCCATTCTGAACAGGTCTCCCTACATCCCACCAAGCAAGCTTTTTTGGGCACTAACTAACTTGAATATCAATTTTCATTTCTATAAGTAAGAAAACTGTTTTTTTAGCTTCCTAAACCACCTTACTCTCCATCTGAAATTATTACCTGCAGGCTTTCTATAATGTTTGTAGCTACCCCTTCAATATAAATTCCCACCTAAAGAGTTTCTCAGTCCCACAACTTCATCCTTCAGAACCTGCTGCACTCCAGCATCTCCCCTTTCACAGGCTGCATTAAGCCCTTCGGGTCTGTGATCTCTACACAGTGCCCAGGACCTCCAATGTCTGGGTCCTACCTGATCCTCCAGGCTGGCCCACAAGTCTCAACCACCCAGTCTCCTCAGGCATCCTATTCTCCAAGAGCTGTTCCTGACTATCCCACTCCTTAGACAGACTAGAAGTTTAGCTCCAGCCCACTATTAATGTTTCCAAAAATCTTAACAGTCTGCAAAACAGTTGTCAGATGTCAACTTTAAACCTTTAAAAGCTCTTTAATGCTTTATTTTTATGCATGCTAAAATAACAGCAGAAAATTTCTGCTGAAACTCTTGTTACTATACCAGTTCTCTGATTCTCTTGACTGCAACATGTGTTAAAGAACTGTCTATCCTTGTCTCAGATTTATCCGCTCCCCAAATCCCATTTAATCAGGCTTCCTGCCCACCACACTCACACAACTATCCAAGTCACCAATAGTCTCCACATTGCTAAATTGCAATGAACCTTTCTCAATCCTGATTATACTTTATAAGCAGAATTTAATATCAGAGATTATCTCCTACTCTTTGAAATGCCCTATAAATTTGGTTTATAATGCTCCCACTAGCTGATCAAGGCTTTTTAATTTTGAGATTTAACTGTTGACTCCTGCCCCTGGAGGGGTCCTGATTCAACAGCCAGCTAGGCCAGATGACACTGACAGCATCACACCAAGCTCTCTCAGGCTGATGCTAACTAAATGCCACTCCATAAATACACACTCAAGGAAAGTGACTTTTTGCTGAGAGGGAATGAGGAGAGCATCAGTAATCCTAACAAATCATACTACATTAAGAAAAGCAGATGTGAGCGGGCTATACAAAAATGATTTCCTCCTACCAGAGTATAAAAACCAGGAAGGATATTTTTGCCACTGAAAAATAACTCCCTGGAAAGTTTTAATCTCTTGGGAGATTTTAAGTGGCAGCTTTCATCAACACATTTCTCTTCAATAAACAGAGGACTTGCAGCATATTCAAGGAAACAGTCAAGCACCCACGTGGAGAAAAACTGAATTTTATCTATTTATTCTACTTTGCTGCAGTTTACATTAAAAAGTTTGAAGAGTAATAATAAAAATCAGGCCAGACGTGGTGGTGTGTGCTTGTAATTCCAGCAGCTGGAGAGGCTGAGACAGAAGAATCACAGGTTCAAAACCAGCCTCAGCAGAAGCAAAGTGCTAAACAACTCAGTGAGACCCTGTCTCTAAATAAAATAAAAAATAAGATTGGAGATGTGGCTCAGTGGTTGAGTGTCCCTGAGTTCAATGCCTGATACCAATTTAAAAAAAAAAAAAAAGTAAAAACTCATTGGTGTCCTGTCTACAGAAAATTAGAAATGTGATTGAACAAAAAATGATACAGCACTTTATATACTACTAAAAACACTAACTATACAGGTCACTTGATTAAAAAAAATAAAGAAATGTGACATAACTGTGGATTTAAAAAAATTAAAAACAACCCAGTATCTTGGTTATGATATGTTCATTTAAATAATGAAAGATTTAGACTCTCACAATAAAGCAGGGAGAGGTAGCACAGGAAGCAGTCCCAGCGACTCAAGAGGCTCTGGCAGGATTGCTTGAGCCCAGAACTCCAGGGGTGATCCTGGATACACAGAAAGACCCAATCTCAGTGAGGCACATTTGACCCAAAGATGGGTGGAAGCCTGGAGAAGTCTGGAGATCAAGCCATATGAAGAATTACTGCTTCTTATCCGGATAAAGAACATAGCCAAGATCTGGCCTAGTCCTTGAGAAACAGGGGTGTGAGGGAATACCTCTAAGTCTCAGCTAGAATATAAGCAGAGGTAACTTTTAAAAAATGCAAGCTCCAAGAAATATAGATGCTTATTCTATTCTGGTACATGGTAAGAGAAGACAACACAGGCAAAACCCTAACGAAAGACTGATTCCTATTCGGCCTTCCAGAAATCTCTCAAATTCTATTAAGAGCATCATCAGGGGTGGGGTTATAGCTCAGTGGTAAAGCACTTGCCTGGCATGTGTGAGGCACTGGATTCTATTATGGATTTTATTTATCCATAAAAATGGATAAATAAAAATAAAGGTATTGTGTCCATCTACAAGTAAAAAAAAAAAATTTTAAAGAGCATCATCCTGTTATACAGCAAGTTAATGAGCTTTGTGAGCTATGACTGGTAAAAGAAATAGCTCCTTCGCATCTAATGCTTGAAAACATTTCAAGAGAAATATTCTCCTCACTTTACTGCCTCTTCTCCTTCAAAAGCTTTGCTCTCCATCATAGATTTTGAAGATGGGACTTTTGAAACAGTAAGTTTCTTCTATCTTCCTTCAAAGTTGGCCTTGAATAAAACATATTCTCCTATCAATTTTATTTCAAATATTTCTGGAGCAACAAGTATTGTAGACTATCATGCACCTCCCCACCTCCCAAACAGTACTGGTGCCAGCCAGTAAAAGTTGTCAGAAATAAACAGTTATCAGATAAAACATAAACAAGTAGATCATGATCTGTCACAAGAAAAACAGACCCACAGATGCTTCATAACCTCCAAGGGGGAAAGGGTTAGAAAAGACTTGTGAGGGGTGTTTCTGCAGCAGAACTGAATTCTGACAGACGAGGAGGTTGAAGGAAGGCGAACCTAAGACATTCTGAGGAGGATGAAGAGCAAAACCAGGCCTGGAGGAGAGGCAGAGTTTATCAGAAAACTGAGGACACAGAAACCAGCTAAGAGACAAAAATGAAGGGTGAAAACATCACATCATATAGTGCACAGTTATTCTGATTTCCTCCCAATCACCCACTGAAACTACAAGGGGAGGAGGTTGTTGCGGGTTATTTTTCAAGCCATAATCCTACGAAGACAAAGAGAACAAAAGAAAACAAGCACAACAGTTTTTGGAAGCCAGGAAGCAAGCAGGTAGCCCAGTGGTAACATCCTTAGCAGAAGTGACAAAGTGAATCTGAACATGGTTCTGGGAAAAACAAGGAGGTAATATGACCTCCTCCCCCGCCGATTTTCTATGAACTGAAATTGGGAGAACCAAATGCACCAGAACACAGCAAAGAAGACAGGAGGAGAAACAGAACTGGCTAAAATTGTGTTTGAGCTGCAATTTAAGCCCCAGTTACCCTGAGACTCCACTCAGCACAGTAGCTGTCCCCCCCCTCCCCTTCTCCTGGCAGATCACTGAAGGCTAATTTTCTGGAGGTTAAAACAGTTGGTGGGGACTGGGAAATTCAAGGCAGAGCGATTGTAGAGGTTCCATAATGAAGATGGGAGGAGATAACTAAAGGCTTATGTACCAAAGGCTGAAAACCTAGCCTTCTGCTTCCACTTGTCCCCAGAATGCAGGCAGCTGAGTTGATGCTACCCAAGCAAGAGGTTGGTAGAGCCTTCCTGGACTTCTAACCATCCAAAGAAGAAAAGTCAGAGGATGTGGCCTAGCCCAGTGACTCTGCTATGAAACTCCCAGTGTGAGCCCTTGACTGAACTCAGTGTTCCCAAGTTACACTAGTGTCCCTTATATCAGAGCCAACACCCAAGACACAGACTTCTGAGTGAAGGCCCATGGATGGAAGAGAGGCCAAAACAAACAGGAAAGAGAACTTGGCAACCAGAGACTACATAAGCAGAAGATGATACTGAGAAGATGCTCCTCTGATGGTCCCCTGAGTTCAGACAGGAGTGCATTTAGGTTGCAGAGTGGGAGGAGGAGAGAGGGAGGGAGGGAGGGAGGGAAGGGAGGGAAGGAAAGAAGGAAGGAGAAAGTATTCTGAAAACTAAAAACAAAAAAAGAAAAGCATTTGAAAACTCAATACTAAAAATGAAAAACTAAACAGGAGAGCTGAGGACTTGAAAATATTTCCCACAGAATGAATTCAAAAAGAAAACAAAGGATAATAACCCAGAATATCTATCAAGTAAATCAAACAGCTCAATAAGTTGTAGAAAAAGAAAACTGGGAAAACAGAAAAATAACAACAGCAACAAAAAAAAAATCATCATTACCCAGAATGATGTGTTTCCTCATTGAAAAGTTCCACAGAAAACCTCATACAACTTATGAAAACATACATATACCAACGTACATCAGAACACAGTAGACAAAGAGGAAAACAGTTACATTGAAGGGATAAAGAATCAAATGGGTTGGAATTTCTCAAGAACAACACTGGAATCCAGATGATAAGGTTCCACTGACTTTGAAATTCCTAAAAGAAATCGTTCTTATCCTAGAATCCAATACCTTGACCAACTATCAGTAAAGTATGAAGATAGAGGGGTATTTTTAGAAATGCAATGTCTAAGAAAATTTTACCTTCTTTGTAAATTTCTCTGGAAAGTACTAGAAAACGTGTTCCAACAAAACAAGAAATAAACCACAAATAGAATGGCCTGGCCTATGAAACAGAAGGCATAAGACAGAAGAGAACTCCCAGTACAGTGGTGCCAGCTGGTGAAGCTGACCCAAAATGTCAGCTGTGAACCAGGAGTAGAAAAAGTGACCAGTCTAGACCAGAGCAGGCCAGAAGCTCCAGGTGTGAAGACTCCAACATTGCGTGGAAAGAGACCCTAAAGTAACTAAGCATACCAACTGCTACACAACAGCTTGTAGCACTGGGGTTGGGTTTGTTGTACATTTATAGAAGACTAACCAAAGGAATAAACATCATTCTTTTCATGAAAAAAAAAAATTTGTGACGAAAAAGTAATCAAGGAATAGTAATTATGGCATAGCTCGGCCATAAGCAGCTTCAAAAAATGAAAAAAATCATGTGAATACTGAATATTTTATCTCATCGAGATCATAACTACATTTGGAAGAAAGTGGAATAATAAGTGTGTATGACAGAATAGAGAAGTATCCAAGAAGTAGCTTTTTGTGAGAGAGTGGAGACAAAGCACACACATGGGGCAGTATAACAGGGTTAAGACTTCTAATCAACAGATGCAGACAAAAACAAAAACAAAGAAACAAAACAAGCCATTTATATAGAAATGTGGCAGTGGTTATCAAAAGAACCCGCTGGAAAAGCAACCTCTGTTGGCAAAGGCACAGTTCTTTCTCATGACAATCCTAGCAGCACCAAGGTACTACATACCTACATGATGCTGAGAACCAAAAAGTCTACAGGAAAGAGTTTGGAAAATTCCATTAAATTATAAATAACGATGGCACACAGCTAAGGGGTTAGCATCCATCAATCCTTTTACATTACATAATTATGTTGAAGTTTCTGTTAATAATAGAACAGACAACATTTCATTATTAAAAAGACAATGGAAGAGCACAATCAAAAGGAATTGTATTCATTCTAGATTCTCCCAGTAACTCACACTTCAATTTATGATGTAAACCAAAAATAAAACAGTTCAAACATGTTCTAAAGTTGTTTTTTAAACGGATGAAACATTGGCATTACAAGGCAGACAGGATCCACGTGACTTTGCCTGATTTAATCAGCTCCGTTAAAAAAAGAAAAAGAAAAGTCTTTTAATACAAACTCAGACATACGACTCATTTCCAACTTTGTTGCAATAACACTGTTCAACAGTGAACACACTTTTGTTGTCTTCTCCATAAAGGTAGAAAACACAGGTGATCGGATGTCATATCTGATATCCAAGTATAACAAAACAACCTGGATCAGCACCAGGGAGTGACTAATATAGAATACATGCATGCCTGGCCCCCACTTCTCTACCCCAAGCCACACCCAACGCCGACACCTCACCACCACAACACAGCACACAGCTAACCACAAACCTGCTGCCTCCACTGAAGGGTGGATGCCTTCATTTAGTATGCCAATCAAAAAGAGAAAAAGGCAACAGGAAACCAAAGGTGAAGTCCAAGTTCAAGGAAATAACTTTCTGGTGTTTTATTCCATTAAAACTAGCTCACAATCTCTCACAGAGTCACACAGGATCCTAGGAGTAAGTGATATCAAGCCATTGTCGACTTCTGGTGCTCACATAACTTCCACAACAACACAGAAAATTCACAAATGCCCTCAAATCCCTTCTTTATATATAAATGGAGGGAACAGCCCAGATCACAGGGTTAGTTTGGAATGGAGCCAAAGCAGGAAAGAGACACAGTAACCACCAGTAAGACTATCTGCATGTGTTGTACAATTTTTAAAATACACTCATGTTCACTCTCCAAATCAGGGGAGGGTTTATAATCCCTATTTTCAGATAAGAAACTGAAGACTTGGAGAATATGATACTGACAAGAGGTCACAACCAATAAGTGCTCCAATCTACACGGGTTGATTTATTTCTCAGCACTTTCTCACACTGACAATGAGGATTTTCAATCCATAGCATCAGAGTTAATTGAATTCTCTCCACCAACTTCTTTACATTTTAATAGAGTACACAAAGAGGAGCACTATAAAATATTTATTTTAATAAAAAGGTTTGTGCTATTTTTTTAAAAAATCAAGTTTGAAAAACCACACACCTAAATATTCTGTTACATGTTCTAATCTCATCCATGATTTAAAGCAGTGGTGCTCAAAGTAGGAGTCCAGTTCTGTGCATCAGCATTACCTGAGACCCTCAGAAATCCCAAAGCTGGGGCTCCAACCTGGTTCCAACAGAGTCAAAATTTCTTGAGGCAGGACCCAGAGATCTGCATTTAAACAAGACTTCCCAGTGATTCTGATGCATGCTAAAAGTTTGAAGTCCAGTTATATAGAACTGGGAAGGGAGCAGCACTTTGTGTTTCTTCTACATATTATGTTTTAGTCCATAGATACATGTTATTACCCAGACTTTTAAAATCAAACAGATGTTAGCTATTACGTCTTAAAAATGGTTACCATGAACACACAAATATATATTTGTCTCCTGTAATAAACACAGAAATTTCAGTATCCATGCCAAATAGTCTTTTTCATAGTTGTTTCAATCCTAAACCCCAGACAAAGGATTGTAAAAATCCACATTTTTAGACCAGGGCCCTCCCAACATTCTACCTCAAATATCTACTCACTTCCCATGGCGCCTCACTTTGGGAGCTGCCTAAGACCTCAGTAGCTTCTTTTAAAAGCCTGCCAGGAAATTTTTCTACAATGAAGGAAAGGACGCCCATTTAGAAATAACTTACAACTGGACAATATTTTTATCAAATCCAATTTTACTCCAAAATTATTAAGCTAGATCCTAGTCTTCCTTATTTTCCCTCTAAAACCAGCTTCCAATGTCTTCATTTTCTTTTTCCTCCTTCCAATGTCATCTTTATTCCTCCTGGCAGCCACAGGAATCCTCCTCTAATCTAAACTAATCAGGCAAAAACTACTGACAATATATAGACACACAAAGGAATAGGAAACCAAGGTAAATGACACCCCAGGGAAACGGTCAGACAAAATCAAGAACGAAAGGTTTTTGGGTTTTGTTTTTACGATAAAAGTAACGTGGTCTTTTTAAAACAACAGAGTCTACTTCATCTGATAGCTAAATAAAATAAAGGATCCTAGAACAGATCCTGCATCTAGAGAGAACAAAAGTTGTGAAAAAGGATAACTTAAGACATTTGTCCTATTAAGTAACAGAATCATAACTGGAAAATTCCTGAATGTGATCATTATGCTCAGGTTATATAAAAAGAATACTCTTAAATGGAGAAAATATACACTGAAGTATTTAGGTGGTGAGAAATGTCCTGATATCTAGATTGGTCTCAAATGGTCCATCACATACAAAAAAAAGCAAGTAGTATCACTATTAATAATGCATGTTTATGTGTTTATATAGATAGGAAGGAAGTTGATGTCCTAAGATGTTAAAAGTTAGTTCATTTTCTAGTTTCTAGACTTGAAAATTCTCAAAAAGAAAAGTCTACTATTTAAAAATAACTGGAAGGGCAAATGTAGTCATGCATGCTTATAATCTCAGCGGCTCAGGAGCATCACAAGTTCAAAGCCAGCCTCAGTAAGTAAACGAGGCTCTTAGTGACTTAGTGAGACCCTATCTCAAAATAAAAAATAAAAAGGGCTGGGGATGTGACTCAGTAGTTAAGTGCCCTGGGTTCAATCCCTGGTACTGATATTAATGTTAATAATATGGGGCTGGGATTGTGGCTCAGTGACTGAGCGCTTGCCTTGTACATGTGAGGCCCTGGGTTTGATCCTCAGCACCACATAAAAAAAATAAATAAAAATTAAAAAGAATTTTAAATGTCCTCATTTGCTATTTAAAAATATGATGATAATAATAATAATAATAATAAACTAAAATAACTGGAGAACTGTTATGGATCAAAGAGGTGAAAGAGGCATGACAAAAGTCAAGGTATGAGTCTTGACTGGATCCTTATTGGGGTCATATAAAAAAAAGGCAATATAAAAGACATCTTGGGGATAGTGTGGATATTTTTAATATGGACTCAATATTAGGTGATTCTAGGAAATCATTCTTAATTTTCCCAGTTGTGATAATAGTTTTGTGGATACTTAAGGAATACATTCTATTCTACTCTTACGAGATAAATTCTATTGATGAAGTATGATGGTATCTCTACTTATTTTAAAATAACTCACAGTCTCTCTTTCTATATGCACCCACACATACACATACATATACACATAAAAACATATGAATAAATATCATATGAAGTACAACCAGGAAAATGCAAAGAATTCCAAGTGTTTTAAACAGAGGGAAGCAAATATAAGGAATTAGTGACTAAGATGGAAGAAAACAGGAGACTCCAAACAGATAAGCAGTAGCAGGAAGCCACTACCACCCCGACCCTGCAGGGCTAAAGGGAGGTGGCAGTAGAGTCCAGGGCCAGGGTGCCACAACAGAAGCTGACCCAGAGGGCACACAGCTGAACCTTGTACGATTCTCTCAGCTACTACTGAGTTTTCATAAGAAATTGGAAAGCAGATTAATTTTAAACAAACTAAATAACCAACATCCATGAGAACACAGGAAGACAGCATTCCCACATACTGCTCTTGGGCACTAATTATCACACACATTGGGGTGAGGATGGTGGGGAGAATGATTTTTTTTTCTTTTTGCAGTGCTGTGGATTGAACCCAGGGCTTTGTGCACAACAGACAAGCACTCTATGCACTGAGCTACACTTCCAGCCCATCGCCAGGGAGGGGAGATCTGGTATCATGCAATTTTTTTTAAAAAGCCTAAAATTATACATATCCATTAACCTAGTAATTTAAAATGTGGAGAAAGGTAAAAGATCAGTAAATCAGATCTTTTGATATATAATACATAATAGGAAAACAGCTATACATGTAAAAATGAGAAATGGGTTGAGCACATTCAATCAATGAAATACTAAATAGCAATTCAAAAAATGGTATTCATGGGATACTATATAAGGCATCATCTCATTTTTAGTTCAAAGAAAGTGTACTATGGATTGGAAGTGCTTGTCTGTATTTTCTGACTTTCCATATTAAATTTATATGATTTTTGCTCACCTTAAATAACTCATTCCTTCATCTTTTGTTCTCAATAATATAATTACTCTCCAACTCATCTTCCCACTTCAAGAATCCTATCCTTTAATCCTGGCCTGCATCTAGTTACCATATAAATTGTCACAAAATACCCTTTTATCATGTCACTGTCCTGTAATATGGGTCATTTCCAGTGACTCACTACATTCTAAAGGTCAAAGTCCAATGTCCATACCCAAGCACTCAAAAAACGCTTTCCAAGCCTGCCTTTCAGGGTTCCCAAAATCAGTCTCTCCATCCTCCCAGTCAGGCCTCAGTTGCTACCCTGTCATATATGAATCTTTGTTCTGTTACTGATAAACCCCAAGCACCCAGAATAGTGTTTAAGACAAAGTAGATGCTTAATAAATATCAGCTAAGTGATTAACTATTTTTTAAAAAAGAGAGAGGGAGTGAGTGAGAGAGAGAGAGAATTTTTAATATTTATTTTTTAGTTTTCAGCTGACACAATATCTTTGTTTGTATGTGGTGCTGAGGATCGAACCCGGGCCACACACATTCCAGGCGAGCGTGCTACTGCTTGAGCCACATCCCCAGCCCCAAAGTGATTAATTCTTATGTTTCTTATTCATTCTCTTCCACACATCTACAATGATTTCATTCTCACAACTTAAAGCTATCCCAATTATATGCATTTTTTCTAAGTTTAGTTCAAAAAAAAAACCTACTCCCTCAGTAAAATGTGCCCTAGTGCTAACCTGCTTATCTAGACCACAGATCTGTCACTGAATAGTCTATTTCCTTGTATATGTGTGGTGGTTTTTTCTCATTTCCCAACACACACACACACACAGAGATAAAAATCCCCAAAGTCAGGGGCCATCTTTAGTTTGTTCTTTTTTTAAAAAAAAAATAGCACAGAACAAAGAACAAAACACTGTGTTGTATAAATTGTGTGTGCTACAAAAAAATATATAAAAATAATCACCCTATTGGGCAAAGGAAAGAATTTACTACACAAGCTCTTCTCAGAGAACTTAATCAACAAACACAGGCTTGTACTCTCCTAACTGCCAAAAGAAACGACATGGACATGCTGTGCTGTGTCAAAATCAATGCCTCCCCATTCCCCCTTCATACTCTGCCTCTTCAAGCTGGCTCAGGAAATGTTGTGTGATTGTTCTAGCTGACATTCCAGAAAACAGTTAAGATGAAGGGAAAGAAAACATCCAGATATCTTCCCGTTGCAATCAGGAGTGGACACTGCAGTGGGAACACCTTCATTCTCATCCACAGAGGTGAGTCCCAGCCTGAGTGGCCGGGAGCTCCAAGCAGATGTGAGTTGACACCTGAATTGTGCCCATATCCCTGGAGAAGAACAAGAAAAACCATCCCACCTTAGCCAAGCAAGCTCCCCTCCTCTAGTCCTGGCAAATGGAATAAGATGCAAGGATGTAGGAGGCAGCCTGAGTGAATCAAAGCCTTCACTGAAGGAAGGAAATACCTGAGGTACTAGATATGCAATATACCAAGCATAGTCCTGTTTAAAAAAAAAAAAAAAAAAAGTGAACCTAAAGGTTGGCCTACTCCAGAGCTCAAAATTTCTCTCTGTAAGCTTTGCAACCATCAGTACCTTGAAAGAAGACAGCTGCCAATGTGCTCCCTCCCACCCCAAAGCATTGCTTCATATGTACTCTGTGAAGTCCAGCAGTGGGGCTACCAAGTATCAAACACTTCTGTGCCACTCCTTTCACAAGTGACCTTTTTTTTTTTCCCCAACAATCCTGTAAGGTAAATGCCTTTAGCTCCATTTTCTACATGGAGGAAACTTGAATTCTCTGAGATGTAACTAAAGCTGAAGAGCAAAACAAGGGGTGCTTAGGCTCCGATGTTACTGCAATGTATCTTTACTGCCAATATCTTTAAAATGTGCTACGGCCTCTTCCAGGACCATCTAAGCAGTTTGCCATGTGGAAGGGAGAAACTGAAGCATCAACCAAGATAAAAGACTTAAAAATGAGAATAGAACAAAAGGAGAATGAAAATAGTCCCACCCAGCAGGTAATATACTTGACTAACTTCAATATGGGAAAGGAATGCTTTACACCTGTCAAAGATAAATAGATTGAAGAAACATTAATTCCGGTCACGTTCCAGGCAGCAATGGATTCACAGTTGTAGAAAAAAACAATCATAAACATAAAAAAGGGGCAGGGAAACCTCAAAGTAGAAACTCATCTGTACCTTTGGAACCAACAGTATCCATGCAGTCAAGATAATAACTCCTATACTGCATGACACATTTTAAAGCTAACGAAAATGTTAACTGTTTCATATGTATACATGTGTGTGTATGTGTGTATATATAACCATATCTGTACATATATACATGAAATAATACAAGGAGATCCTTAAAGTTACTCATTCAATGTAACATAAGAAAAACCTACCCTCACATATTTACTCTCCAACTAGCAAATAAGAAAGAGAAGCTGACACCAAAAGGAATTCTTCTGACCTGGAAAGAAAACCTCACTGAAATATGATAAATTCTAAATGGCTTTGAATTCTAAAACAAAAATTTGACTTCAAAGCAGCTCCCATCACCCACTGACATTACTTAATCCAAAAACCACCGCTTGATTTTTTCCTATTTAAAAAAAAAAAAATTCTCTCAAATTACTTAACCATACAGGAATAATTCCTTATACTTGGCTATACTAAACATGACTGAATCAGAAGAAATATTTCTAAGCCAATTAAGAAGAAAATTTGGACAGAGATCTTTTCACCTACCTCTGACTTCCTCTTTGTAAGTCTGGGCAAACAGTCATCCAGTTGTACCTTGTGACCCCTGAACTGAAACCCAGTGCAGCCCACGCTGCAAGGGTTCCGGGATAGAGTCCCACAGCACCACATCATCAGGACACCAGACAGCAGTGCTCCAAGAGTGGCTTAGACCACAGCCACTTAGAAGGGTGGAGGGGGCCTAGGCCCAATGTCTCCTCTGACTGCTTTTGCCAGAGGTGGGGCTCCCTTCTCCTCCCAGGATACTCCTACCTGGATTCAAGGGAGGAATCCATGATGGTATCTTCAAAAGATTTGCCTAAGACCAGAGGGAGCTCTGGAATCTGATTACCTTGGATATCTTACAGGCAAGGACCATGCATCAGCTTTGGGGACAGATTTTCAGCAGGGGCAGAGTGATAAAGTTTCAATGGGTGTGTATATCCCTATATATACACCAAGACATGAGCTACTCACTCGGGCCATGGGCTTTTCCTGTTACACAAATCCACTTGCTGGTTATAGCCAGCCTCACCTCTTCACTTGCAGGACTCTCCCACATTCCAATTCCAGCACACCTCTCTCTCTCTCTTCTGACATCAGTCTTCAATCGCACTTTATCTCATGCCTAATCTCTCCACAGCATTTCAAATAATGTCTTGAAAATGTGCACATTTTATAATTTGTCACCATGACAAGTCTGTAGATAACAATATTCACTCATTCAGCAAATATTTATGGAACATCCATGGTACAGCAGTTGCTGGACTGGATGAGGGTTCACAGCAGCTATGATCCCCAGCCTCTGGAGTCTCCAGTCTAGCATATGGAACAGCAGGAACTCTTATCTTAAACAAGGCCCACGGCACCCCACAGCATTCACTGGTAGATGTTACTGGTTATCTCAAGCCAAAGATCAATTAGAATTCCTTTACTAATTATTTGTTTCCAGATTTGTTGGTGCTTAGATACTCTTGAAAGACTTAATGTGACTCAAACTTTTTCTGGTCCCACCTGGTCAGATTCCAACAGGACATTCATTTGAAATGAGAATTTTTTTAAGTAGGGACTCTAAGATACTTTACAAAATCTACATAAAGTTTATATATGTTAAATTCCTAATTCCTTAATGACATGACTAGTTCTGTTCCTATAAAATTTCCCCTCATAAGCTAGTTGAAATTTAGTTACCAACACCTTCAATTTATTCCTTCAAAGAAATTATGCTATGTAGTATCTCAGAAAAAAAGACATGAAGCAACACAATCTAAGCAAACAGAAAACACAGCACAAACACAACTTGCTGCACTATTAAAATTCCATAGGATACTAAAAAATAAAGTTTCTGATAAAATCCTTGCATGGAAGCAAAGAAGAAACAAATTAGCTATATGGAAACTCAAGAAAAATATAATTACACAACTAGTAATTAGGGAAATGGACTATCTCAAACAACAATAAAACTTGTAACTATAAAATTATCAGATGGGGAGGGGACAAAAGAGGAGCAAAACTAGTTTGTGAAGCTTCACAAACACAAGGAGTGGATGCAACAAGAAACTCAGGCTCTGATGACAAGAACATCTTGTGGGCGGCTGTCCTATCAGTAGCCACCAAAAAAAAAAAAAAAAAAAAAGCAATAAAATGATTCTACATGATTAATGACATTGCACAAGTCATTTCCTCTCTGGGCATTCAAAGCCTTTTGTGTAAAAATGAAGAGATTGGATTAGCTCTGATATCCTTATATTGTTCTACCACTCTATGATGATACAGTGTGAAAATTAAACACACTCCAGGCAGTTTTTCCCCTAAGGATAAATAAGATAAGAATTCCAGCCAGGTGCAATGGCACACACCTGTAATTAAGAAGAAGAAAATTTGGACAGAGAACTTTGCATGTACTTCTGATTTCCTGGCTCAGAAGGCTGAGGCAGGAGGATTACAGGTTTGAGGCTACCCTCAAAACTTAGCGAGACACTAAGCAACTTAGCAAGACTCTATCTAAAATTAAAAAAAAATAAAAGGGACTAGGGATATGTCTCAGTGGTTAAGCACCACTGGATTCAATCCCCAATACAAAAAAAAAAAGACAAAATTCCTACCAACACATAATTTGATCCTGAAAACAACTCATAAAACAAAATTAAAACTACCCTAACTTTCCCTTTAACATTCTATTAAACATCCATGTCCTTGCAGCAGCAGAATTCCAAACTGTGTACAGACCACCTGCCTGGAACAGCTCTCCAAACCTGAGAGTTGGGTGCTGCCAAAATGGAATACCACACTAGGGAGCAGGGCTGAGGCCCATTCACATGACTGGAAAAGATGCCTCCTAGCAAGAATAGACAAACATACAGAAGAGCCACACAAAGGCTACTAATGACAGAACACATTTCTATAGCACTTACTATGCCCTGAACAACAACTGGGAATAACAGGATGGCATGTACACAGCACTGGTCAATCAAGAACTCAATACTCATGGGGAAGGGGGTATAGCTCAGTGGTAGAGCACCTCTTTAGCATGCACAAGGCCCTGGGTGACAGCTCCAGCACTCTCACACACACACACACACACACTCACACTCTCTCTCTCTCTCTCTCTCTCTCTCTCTCTCTCTCTCTCTGTCTCTCTCTCACACACACACACACACACACACACACACACACACACACCCCAGTCTAAAAGTAACTGCATTGTAAATACAGGGAGATATGGAGAATATAATCAAGTCAATAATGATGCTCCTGTTCTCTAAGATTTTAAAATCAATTTTGGGAAGCAAGCCATAGGTATGTGAAAGTTCACTAACAATACCCCATTATAAAATTTAAATACCAGTCGAGTGGTACAAGAATTAGAAAAATGTGGAAAACACTGAAGACAAAGAACATTTCATAAAGGAATTATCATTTCATTTTAATCCAGGGGAATCTCAAAACAAAGGTGAGGAGGTTAAATATATTTATGGCATGCATGAACGACCAGGAATTGAACCTAAAAGCTATACACAATGCACATCTTCAGCACATGAACTTTATTCTCAGCACATGAATCTCCTTCCTTCCCTCTCCCCACCCTATCCCTGCTCCCTGCCCCAAGGTGACATGTTGCACTGAGCTGGCAGAGGACAGGATTCCTGCCAGAGGTAGACTAGGGTGAAGCCCTTCTCAGGCCTGTGTAACCATGGCTGATGCTCAAGGTCTAACCTTGATACCATCACTAAGTGCCACATCTGTCCTAAACAAGTACTACACAAGGTAATTTGCCAGCAACAAAAGCAGCTAATGTGAACCCAAAATCTGTGGTCTGAAAAGAGACCCAAAATCAAACCTTTCTGTAATTCTAAAAATTTAAAGATTGCTTGATTGCCTTAGGTTTGCATTCTCCCCACTCCTTTTTTTTTTTTTAAGTTAAATCTTTCAGGTTAAAATTCTCATCCCTCAAATTCGCTAATAGTTCCTTAAAACATTCCCTTAGTGTAATGCAGAAGCTCTTCCTGTTTATCAAAAGACTAAAATAAATGGCAGGTCAACAAGACTAGACAAGGAAAACATAAAACTTGTTTGACAACTGCGGCCACAAGTATGTTCCTATGAGTGCAAGAGAAATTACCACCCACCTTTTTGTTAGACCTGATCAGGTCCATGCAGGGCTTCCGATGCAACCCTGCATCCCCGCCCCACAGCCTTTCCCGACAAAGCAAAGATATTTGAAACCAACTTGGAATTTGAACCATGAATTCATTAAGTTCAAGACTTTCAGCTTTCACATCACAGCTGAGTAATGTATATTATGCGTATGATTTAATTACCATGAAATCAGCATGAGATACAATACTAGAGCCCATTCCTACTGAAAATCTATGATGCCAAACCACTGACAGCACAAATCCATTGGAGCTGAGATGAGTATTTGTTTTGATGCAAAGCTTCCAGCCTGTTCTGGTGGGGACCTGCCCCACAGTCACCTGACATTCCTGCAAAAACTTGTCTCTCTTTTTTTTGACTGGGAACACAAGGAATGGGATTGGCACCAATATTTCAGCTCATGGCATGTTAGGAAACAACTTCTCCCTCAAGTAAATAAGCCTAATGCATATTCCTGACACTCCTTTACTGTTGTTATGTTTTGCTTTTTCTTACTTTAAAAAACTCTGCCTTGGAAATAATGCCATCTTGCTTTGCGCATCAAGACTTTCTAGACTCATCTAAAATAAAATTATGATAAAGATATATGTCAGGGCATATACCACTGAAATCAGGAAAACATTCCCAAATTATTTAATAAATCTAAGTCCACCATAATTAAAATAAAACAGTTGCCTTTAAGAACTATTCTTCCCGGGCTGGGGTTCTGGCTCAAGTGATAGAGTATTCGCCTAGCACGTGTGAGACACTGAGTTCAATCCTCAGCACCACATAAAAATAAAATAAAAATATTGTAACCACCTAAAACTAAAAAATAAATATTAAAAAAAGAACTATTCTTCCCAATAAAAAGCCACAATGCTATGACAAAATTGAAGAAAACACTTTTCAGGCTAATGAGAGGGCACCCGGAAGAAGTTTATGCTGTATTATACCAGAGAAGCAATAGATATACCTTGAGAATGCTGATTAGTTTATTAAAAATGCTGATTAGTTTATTCTAAATCTGTACCACATATTCAAAGTGCCCTTGAGGGAATGGAAGTGTAGCTCAGTGGTAGAGCACTTGCCCAGCATGCAGGGGGCTACAGATCAGATCCCCAGCACCAAAAAAAAAAAAAAAAAAAAAGAAAAAGAAAAAGAAAAAAGCAGAAATGAAACAAAACAAAAACAATATACCCTTGAAAAAGCTTACTTAAAGGAATATGATATTAGGCAATACCACACTCTGCAGAGACCCATGGCAACCAAAATAAATCAATTTCAGAGTTGAGGAGAGTGCATTCTAAAAATAGCAGAATTCTACTCTTCAAATTAAGTTGTTCCTTCCCTACAACCCCATCCTGTGTTAGAAAAGAATTCAACAATTCCAGAAAGAACAGGGTATAAGGGAAACCATGTGAAAAGAAGAGAAACAATGGAGCCTTACCCCTCAGGAATGTTTAAACTTCACAAGGGGCCTACTTGGGCAGCCTGTGAGGACTGTGAAGGAAAATGACCCTTCTCCAATGCCCCAGCAGCAGATGGGCACCCTCCCTCCCCACTCCCAAGAGAATGCTTTGAGCTGGACCAGGTCTGTGGGGAGGGCATCAAGATACTCCTTCAAGGTACCTGCCATCCATGAGTGATGAGCTAAGTGACCAGCAACATCAAGGTCCCCACAGGATACTCAGGGATAGCCCTACAATCCCACATCTCAAATCACAAGCCGATAGCTGTTGGATTCCAAGCTTTCAGCAATTATGATAAGACTAGAGAAGAAAGCCAGACTTCTAATAAGTGAGTAGTTTAGATGTCTGGTAAAAGATACAAATCAAGCAGTAAGTATCACTATAAATCTGAGTCCTATGAAAAGAATATATTTGGGGATTATACCAATATCTTCAATCAAGTATATAATAAATTCTAAATATGTCAATTCCAACACTAGAAGAAGAGTGGCTTTAATGGTTTTTGAATAGTAGTAAGCAGGAATTCACCCACAGCTATTCAGTCATTCACCCTTACAGTTTCTGCCAGACATCATCAATACAGAAAACCAAGTACCATTTACCTACTGCAAGGTTTAGTAGTAAACTGGCTCAAAGCTTCTGCACAAGGTCACTGTAAACACAGTCACAGAAAATTAAAAGAATGTGAAAGTTGTCAAAATCAAAATGGAGTCACTCAAGTCAAGCCTAGCTAAAAAAATAAAAAAATAAAATAAAGTAAAATAGCCAAGAGGTTATAAAGGAAGAATTCATATGCATGATTGCTTGATGGTAAAACTGAAAAAAGCCGGATGTGGTGACACTTGCCTGTAATCCCAGTGGCTCAGGAGGCTAAGGCAGGAGGGTCGCAAGCTCAAAGCTCACCTCAGTAACTAGGCAAGGCCATAAGCAACTTAGCGAGACCCTGTCTCAAAATAAAAAGGACTGGAGGTGTGGCTCAGTGGTATAGCATCCTGGGTTTAGACTCTGGTATTTAAAAAAAAAAAAAAAAAACAAGACTGAAATAATACAGTCTTATGCAAGGTTACTGTAATCTTTTACAAAAAGTACTACAAGAAAATCTGCCCAGAAACTGCTGTTCAGCTGAGACTGACGCTACCCTTAATATTAATCACTGTGGACAAATACTATTATTTCAAATTAATTGATACAGTCTTCATTGTTTTTGTCTTTAAAAATTTCCCCCTGCCCCAACCTCTTTGAATACACCTGCAGGTAACTATGCCATGTGTAATCCCTTGCCATGCTCTGCTTTGCCCAAATAAATATCAGTATCCTTCAGAAAATGTTGACTTTTGTTTGCACCCCGGCCAGACTGACAATAAATATCCATGAAGATGTTAGGGCAGTGAGGACTGAAGGCCAGGCCTAGCCAATCACATCAAGTGAGAGTGGGTTAATGAGAGATTTGATATTCAACAGGGTGTTCCCTCTGCTCAGCTCATCTAAAGCTTTAGGGTGGAACTCATCAGCCTCTCACTTCCTGTGCAAAGGAGCCCCACAGGTCTTCTATGCTTTAAAAGCTACTTGAGGCCTCAAACTCAAAAACTTTTAACTTCATATCCTTTGCCTCCTGCAGATGGAAAATCACAAAGCATTTTTAAACCACTTTCCAAGACAATCTTCTGTACAAAGTGTGGCTGAGAGCAGGATATTCTCACCTGCCAAATGCATATACTGACTTGGCGGGGTAGAGGGCACCTTTGGTTTAAATATATCCAATAAAACTTTAAAAGGAGGGAGTGGAGGTTCACTGAATTGGACAGGACTGAGTTGGGGGGAAAGGAGGAGAATGGGAATGGGAAAGAAAGTAGAATGAATTGAATATTACTTTCCTATTTCATCTATGAGTATATGACCAGTATAACTCCACATCATGTAGAACCACAAAAATGAGAAGTTATACTCCATGTACGTATGATATGTCCAAATACATTATACTGTCCTGTATAACTTAAAATAATTCAAAAATTAAAAATTAAAAACCTTTTAAAAGAAAAAAATCATCACTGAAAATTGAACACATGAGTACACACACACCAGTGAAATCATTATGCTTATTGTGCTTTATGGTTGCTTTTTTGCCTGTAAAGGAACATGGAACCTTTGGCTTCTATTACTGACTCTCCAAGTTTTAAAGTCTGTGCCAGTCTCAGGTAAGTTCATAAACTTCCTTCTGCTCAGATTACTCATTATTTCAAACAATGTTTTACAAATCAAAATGTATTAGATACCAATTATATCATAGTAATTAATCTTAGCTTTATTATGTCAGAAAAGTTTAAAAACTTTCTATATCCCACATCTTGGGCGAAAAAATAAAACCCAACCACCTCATAAATTTTGCATCATCCTAGTACATCGTGTTTAAAATAAGCTCAAATATCGATCTGAGTGATGCAGCGGAGGCCTGCAGGTCTGCAGGCTTGACCACCCTGCAGGGACACAAGACAAGGACGGGCAGCTTCCTCAGGGACTATCTACAGATCTCAGGCAGGCTCCTCCCACACTGGGCCAGGCAGAAGAAAGCCCCTGGACTGGAGTTAGGAGACAGAGCTCCCTCTAAGTTCACTCCCACTTAAGTACTTTGGTGACAGGTCTCTCTCTGCTGTTAAAACACAGAGCTGCCAGCAGAGTGCACTCTGCCAGCACAAGCACACAGCTCCCAATTCTGCAGTGGGAAATGGGAGTTCCTCACTGCATCAAGGCAAAAACAGCACTCTTAATGGAAACTCCACGTCCAGCGCTGGAAGAGTGTAGTTAGAAATAAGAATAAACACAAGAAAACAAACAGGCTCTGAGGATGATACAAAATGAATCTGATATGGTTTTAAATATTTTCCTAGTTAATATTTTTTAAAATTTTATACATACACATATATTAGTTGTCAATGGATTATTTATTTATTTATTTATTTACTTACTTACTTACTTACTTTATTTATTTATTGTGCTGAGAATAGAACCCACTGTCTCACATGCCAGGCAAGCCCTCGACCACGGAGCACAACTCCAGCCTGTACAAAAGTGTGGCTGAGAGCAGGATGTTTAATATTACCATTTGCCAAATGCATATACTGACTTTTTAAAGGGTGGGAAAAAACTCAACTCAGTACAATACAAACTGTATCATGATCTATGACCTTCTCTCTGAAATTAAAACAGCCTTTCTAATCATGCTTATTTTTAAAAGTGTAAAGCATCCACTGTCTTGTAACAATGGAGACAGCACTGTTGCTTATTTGCCTTCAGTTCTCTTACATGATCAAAGTTCTGTTTGTTTGAGTGGGGAAAAGGATTGTTTTGCAGTGCCAGGGACTAAACACGGGGCCTCCTGCATATGGAGCAAGTGTTCTGCCACTGAGCTACACTCCCCCTGCTCTGTTTTTTTAAGGCTCATAAACTTCTAAGTTTGCTAGTAAAAACAAAGTCATAAATTTGCTAGTAAATTTCTAAAATTGCCAGAAAAAAATAAATTATATATATAATGGGCTGCCATATTCCTAATCCCCGTAAAAAATATTTGAAATAATTTGATTATCATCACTATAAACAGTATATAGAACCACAGAAAATACTATAGTCAGAGTATATATTTATTAGTTAAATAGCCAGTTTATTCTAAACCCAGGAATCAAAAAACTGGCCATCAGGGGCTAGGGGTGTGGCTCAGTGGTAGAGCGCTTGCCTAGCATGTGTGAGGCACTGGGTTCGAATCTCAGCACCACATATAAATAAATAAAATAGAAGTCCGTTGAAAACCAAAAAATAAGAAAAATATTTTTTTAAAAAACTGGCTTATCACCCTGTAAATTTGTATAAGTATTATTTGCCAGTTAAAACTAAAATAAGAGAACTGACCTTGAGATACTTTCCATAACAACTCCCTCACATCACAGAGCCTACTGGATGATATAATCCAAGAGACAAAGACAGGCTGTGGAAAAAATATCCAAAGCAGTAGAAATGCCAGAGCTTCTATAATCAGCTTCATGAGCTACGTGGCTTCCGTTAACCATGAGTATAAAGGAAGTATTAGCTCATTCAACACAAGCAATAAATCCAAAAGAAGAGTGCAAGCTCTGAACCAGCTGGAACAAATTACTTGACCCCTTTTCTGCCTTAGTTTCCATATCTGAGAAATACAGGAGTACTTAACTCACAGTTGTTAAAAGTATTAGATGAACCAAAAATCTTTAAAAGTATTTCAAATAATTCATGGCATTTAGTCACTGCTCAAAAAGTACTGGGTGCTATTATATGAGCCAGGATTTAAAAAGAAAGAAGTCTCTACCCCTCACCTGGGTGGACTAGTGTAACAGATTGCAAAATTCTCTCTTTGGGGGAGGTATCGGGGGACATAGGAGCACATGAATACCAAGTTCCAATCTCTTTCAAAGGCACTGAGGGTATGCACTGATAGATCTCAATCCTGGCTGCATTGGAAACACCTAGGAAGCTTATTAACTAGCTACCAACCACACCACCCAGACTCACTTAATTAGAAATTCAGGTAAGGCTAATGGGCAACCAGCCTTGGGAGTTCCACTGCCTAACCCAGGATTATAACTGAATAACAAGTTTCTGTGCATGTAGGCAAATTCTTTAGTAAGCTAAGCAGTATTTGCTTGATATGGACGAATTCTACTATCTTGTGAGTGCACTTGTGGTTAAAAAAAATTTAAAAAAAAAACCTATATGCTCAGGTAGCAAATAAATGTAGTACTAAGCATAAAATTCTCTAGATTGGAATTTGGTTGCAATTGCTTCTAGCCTTAAGACTCTGTATAGATAATCAATTAGCACCTCATGGATTTCTGCCTAAAATATCTTAATCACCAACACATACCATTTGACTTCCTCAAGCTTTCAACTATGACTATTTTTACTCTTAGATGAGAGCAGAGTTAATGATTTCCAAAAACAATAACTCTTCTCTCCCCTTTGTTCAGCGAAGGCCAGTATCACCTCTTTATATTCTCCTCCCTGAACACGGACCTGCCAGGGACTTCTCAAGCCACACTGTCTCACAGTCCCCTGTTGCCAGAACTTCCCCACTTTTCTGCGGACTGGGAATCAACTCTAGCTTCCACCCTGCCACTAATAAGTTGGGTGAGCTTGAGCAATGAATTGTCCCTGGTCCCTTCCGCTGTGAAGTAAAGGGGAGCCCTGTACTCTTAATATTATACTGGCCTTTGAGAGCACAAAAATCACACCACTTATTCCACTTCACAAAGTGTGCAGGGTGGGTTATTCCATCATTCTAAGAAGCATAAGTAAATACCTTGGCACCAGAGTCACAAGCTCATAATCCTATAGGAGCCAAAGGAGAAAATGAAAGGGGCAGGATGGATGGGTGGGTTCCTGCAAACTGGAGAGCACAAACCACATCTAAGGAGAGCAGCTGCTATGGGCATGCTCTTGCCTGAGCTCCCCAGACCTTGGGAAGGGCTGTCTGTATGTTCTAATGTCTTCTGCAGCATCTTGTCAGTTCTTCAGGCTGGCCATGACAGACGACATAAAGACAATGCTGTGCAACCCACCTCTGGGAAGGCATGGCAATCCTTACAAGACCCCAGGTCAATCAGTCCTTCCAGACTGCTTAAACACAAAAAAGAACTATCACCTCATATTTTGGAAAGGGATCGAAGTTCATTTAAATTAGGCAAGTCTGAACACAACAACAAGAGAGATTGCTGTGCATTTTTTAATTAATAAAAATCAAAATTTCTATACATGATGATTTATGAGTACTTTGAAGCCTTTAAGATTTTCTTTCTGCCCCTGCCTTTCCTCTCTGTATGCCCAATCCTACATATACTGTTACCAGAATACAATGCTTCCAACCCTGTTGTGAAACCCTCTCCTGTTTGAGTATTTGACTTGTGACAAAAGTTTTCAACCCAACACACACACACACACACACACACACACACACACACACACACCCCTTCTAATCTCTCCAGCCATGTGCACTATCATTTTTACTGGGCACAGGCCCTTGTGGCACCTAAAATCTGAAATGGGAAGTTCAACAATGTTAGCCATGAAACAACACAAGACCCTTGCAATGCTTTCTGGATCAAAGACCAAGTATAATATGTCTGCTCCATTAGATCCCAAGCATTTCAACACTGAATAGTATGTAGAATGGATCTATAGGTAAGAAAAGTGCAAAGTAAAAGCCCTTCCTTCTCCATTTTTCTCAGTGAAGAACTTATAATAAAACAATTTTTAGAAAACACTCTCAAGTTTAGGCTCTTGAAAATTTAATGAAATTACATAGTGCTTCAAATACATATAAACATGCCTCAGAAAACCTGACCATTTAACAGCAAATAAAATGTCTAAAGATTCCGACACTTAATAAATATCATTTCTGAATATTTTCATAGACTAGAAAAATAGTCATATTATCAGCCACTCATTACCCACATCCTAAATCTTTCCACAGACTGCAATGACATAGTACTACTTTAGAAAAAGCAGCAAACTTCTCTTTAATCCTGAAATGTGTCCTAACAGATGAGCAATGAAAGCACAGAAATTTGGACCAAGTACCTATCCACCTTAAAATGACATGCTTCCATTTGTCCTAATGCTACTGATCAGCTTACAGTAAGTATGGCTCATTGTTACCTATTCCTAAGTATTCTCCTTTAAGGTGATATCAATTGCAAACTCAAGTAAACAGTTTTTATTGCCCAGCAGAATAAACCATTTCTATGCTTGTCTTTTCTTTTTTATTACCTGGAGGTAACAATTTCAAAATCCAAAATTTCATGAGTACATTAATTTCAGAAATAGCTTGCCATATTTAATGCAACATCCTGGTTTCTCACATCAGGCAAAATTCTTGAATTATCCTCATACACAATCCTTAAAATGCTGACAACAGTCTACTTTTTTAACATATAAAGCAATTTTTAAATCATTATGAGAATCTCATGTATTCAACATGGAAAATGGAAGCTAAACATCTCTAAATATTATAACTTATCATAGATTAGTTTATTGTGGCAAACCCTTCTAACAACTAAGTGCCCAAAAAGTTTCCACTTAATTAAAAATACACTAAGGAAGTTACACACAACAAATTAACTTTATTATGTAGTGGACAACTCCTAGAGAAGCCGGAAAGTAATCTGACAGCAGTCCAAGTAGCTCATTGTGCTTCACTCCTGGCTGCTATGTACTCCCTGAGATCCATCCCCAGGGACAGATTAAATGTAAAAGGATGGGGGAAAGAAGGAAAAATCCTTCCAATAAAAACCACATCCAAAAATCCCCCTAACCCCTTCTCCTACCAGAACTAGAGGCTGTCCAATATATGTTTTGGAGAATATTAATATGTTTTATAGCCTGAATAAGAACTAAAGAGTAATTCATAAAGAATTTTAGTGTGTTCCTTAAAATGATCAATAAAGTAATTTCTTAGGGCTATATCCTGACCTAAGATAAGTTATCACTGATAGAATATCTCAGAACAAAACTATAGTTATATTACAAATACTTTTAAAATCCTTCTGACAGCTGTACCAGCTTGAATCTTTTAGAAATCATGCCCTTCTAGATAAATAAATATGCAGATGTAGAAATCCTAGACTGTTCAAACTGAGAACTTCTGAACCTGGAAAATATATGCAACTATATCAAAAGCCAAAGAAAATTTTAGGTGACCAAATTTTCCCCAAAATATAGGAAATATTTTAAGACTTTCAACTATGCAGTTAAATAATTCAAAGACTAATTGAAATTCAATTTTTAAAAAATGTTTGTAGTTGTAGATGGATAGAATGCCTGTGTGTGTGTGTGTGTGTGTGTGTGTGTGTGTGTGCGCGCGCGCGCAGTGCCTCACACAGGCTAGGCAAGTGTTGTGCCACTGAGCTATAGCCCCAGCCCTGAAATTCAGTTTTCACAGAAGTGCTTCTTTTTTGTCTTTTTTTCATCCTAATGTGTGCTAAATAAGATTTGATTAATTGTTAATTGTTAATTTTGGTTATAGTATGATCTGACATGATCTTAAATCTATCACAATCTGCTACGAGGAAAGTGTTTTGTGTCTGTTGTTTTAAATCCAACATCTAGAGATGAGTGAAATGTGGTTAGTCAATAGTCTCATAAAACAAAACTTAATTCATGTTGCCAAGTAGTTGTATTGATTTGGTAGAGTCCCTGGCTGGTCTAAATTCTGTAAGAGAACACGATGATAACTTGGGTCCTAACTATGCCAGGGTGTTTCAAACCACAAGCCTCCCTCCAGCTATAAAATGTTAAGACAGAACAGGCTCAAGGCATCAAATTTTAGTATTTGTTTTCATAGGAAAATGTGCTGTGGATAAATCGTCATTTCACAAAACTGTCTGAGTTCATCAGACAGTGAAATTATCATCTCCAGAAGCTGTATATGTTACACAAAAAAAACTAATGCTGGAAATTTAAATTTTAGTAAGAAATCATATTCCCATCATTTTTGGAGCCGCCCAAAGCATGCTAGTGAGTTGACAATTTGAGAAAGGAACCAATTAGTAACCTTCCTTTCAGAAACTACAGACACCTCCCTGTTGCACTATTCAGACTTTGCAATCAATTACACCTGGGAGGGGGCACCACAGAACCCCTTCCACATAAAAAGCACAAGCAAAGCCTATATCACTCCCATAACTCAGCCTGGCAAGAGATGCCATCTTGTTCTCAATCGAACACTCACCAAAATAAATCATACACTAGGCCATAAAGCAAGTATCAAAAAATTTTGAAAGGTAGGAAAAAAACAGTGTAAGTTCCTGGACCACAGAATCAAATTATACTTTGATAATAAAAAGGCTGGGTAAATATCCAAGTGTTTGGATATTTGAAAAATAAAGAATTTACTTCTAAATAACCCATCAGTAAAATAACTCACAAGGGATTAGAAACATTTTGAACTGACAATAAAATCTCTATATATCATAATTTATGGATTGCAGCTAAAGTCAGATGGGAAATTTGTAGCTCTATATTAGAAAAGGGGGACAAAACAATTATCTATCACCCCCCCCCAAAAAAAAAGGCAAGCAAAATAAACCAAAGTAAGTAGAAACAGGAAAACAATAAGCTTAAATGGGAAATAAATCAAACAAAATGAATAAATGAAGGATATTAAACAAGCTGGGTACAGTGGCTCAGGCCTATAAGCCCAGTGAATCAGGAGGCTGAGGCAGGAGGATCACAAGTTCAAGGATAGCTTCAGCAAGCTAGTGAGACCCTGTTTTATTTTATAACAAAATTAAAAAGATTGGGGATGTAGTTTAGTGGTAAAACGCCCTGGGTTCAATTCCCAGTACCAAAAAAAAACAAAAAAAAAAAAAACCATAAACAAGCCAAAAGCTGGGTCCTTGAAAATTGATAAGCCTCTTTGCTAAACTAATTAAGAAAGAAGAAAACTCACAAACTGTAACATTAAGAATGCAATAGGGACATCAGTACAAATTAGATATTAAAAGGATAATAATGGGACACTACATGCAAGTTTATGCTGAAAAAAATCTGACAACTTAAATGAAATGAACCAATTCCTTGGAAGGCAGAAATTACTAAAATCAATAGGTAGGTGATGATATAGAAAATCTGAATGACCCCCGTCTATGTTTACATATACACTTGTAACTTAAAACTTTTTCACCAAGAAAACTCCAGGTAAGATGGCTTTGTTATTACAAAGAACTAATACCAATTTTACATGAACTCTTTTGAGAACTAGGAGGGAATCCTTAACTTATTTTAAATGGACAGCACAAACCTGATGGTTAGTTGGTCCCTTGTGAACACAAGCACAAAATCCTTAACAATATATTATAAAATTAAATCCAGCAATATATAAAAAGAAGCAGTGGGCATTAAAAAGCATCCTGTCTACAACCAAAACTCTCCCTCTCAAAATCCAAAAGAATAAATTAAGCCAGGTGCAGTGGTGCATGCCTATAATCCCGGCAGGAGACTGGGTAAGGAGGATCCCAGGTTGCTTGGAAACTGGCCTCAGCAACTTAGTGAGGCTCTAAGCAATCTAGAGAGACCCTGTCTCAAAAAAAAAAAAAAAAAGGTAAAAATAAAAAGGGCTAGGGATGTGACTCAGTGGTTAAGTGCTCTTGGGTTTAATCCCTGGAAGAAAGGGAGGAAAGGGAGGAGGGAGGAGAGAGGGAGGGTGGGAGGGAGAGAGGGAATGTGGGAGGGAAGAAGGGAGGGAGAGGGCTAGAGAGAGGGAAGAGAGGAAGAATAAATTAACTATCTGCAAATTACAAGAACTGAGTTTGTAGACTGAAAAGTTTTCATTACTTTATACTACTGTACTATACAACTGCAAATTTTCATAACGCAGGATTATTTTTTAATAATAATCTAGGTCAGGAGTGCAAAAATTAATTTTAAAAATAAGATGAAGCCAAAGGCAGTATTCTAAATACACAAGAAGACACCATGAGGTCTTTCACTGTGGGCAGATGTAAATCACAGATGCTGTGAAAATTCTGGCAACCTCAAGGAGGAGGGGATTCCTTTTAATGAGCATACACAAATAACAAGAAAGCCACAACTATTTCTATTACCAAAAAGAAATTTCTCCTGTGCATTCTCAAGGAGAGTGCTGGGTGAGACACAGTACACCTTCTCCTCAAAGCTGTTCTTTTTTAAAAAAATTTTAATTTAGTTATTATTTATATTTTATATATATATTTTTTGTGGGGTAGGGAATTGAACCCAGGGGTGTTCTACCAGTCCTTTTTATTTTCTTTTGAGACAGGGTCTCATTATGTTGTCCAGAC
The DNA here is from genome assembly GCF_045843805.1 of Urocitellus parryii. Classification (NCBI taxonomy): domain Eukaryota; kingdom Metazoa; phylum Chordata; class Mammalia; order Rodentia; family Sciuridae; genus Urocitellus; species Urocitellus parryii. The sequence goes on from NC_135539.1 coordinate 54,341,061, forward strand.
TGACCTGGAACTCATGATCCTCTTGCCTCAGCCTCCCAAGTAGCTGGGATTACAGGAGGGTGCCCATTGTGCCTGGCCTCAAAGCTGTTCTTTAATAAATCCAGCTTTGAGTTTAAAAGGTATGCTTATTTTAAGGTCTCTCAATTAAAAAGAAGTGGCTTACTGCCAATAGCAGTGGAGGCAGGAGAAGCAGCCCAAGATCTGGTCTGGTTATACACCTTTATTAGTGTAAATTACATAACTTTGTTCCCCAAAGTTAAGAATTTTGCAACTGTAAGTTTTCAAAAATAGGCAGTCTCCACATGTTAAAGATATTTGTATCACCATGGATGTATACATGATTATTAAGTCATCATTACAAGCATCTACAGAATACACTTTAGGCTATTTATGTTTTGTCTCTGCTTAACATGGTCTTTTGACTCAGAAAAAAATGTCAAACTATGAAATTATGACTGATCATCTCTTCAGAATCCTCCTACAAAGCAGATCTGTATTTTAAATTGCAATGTGAAAAATGTATGTGAAGAAAACATATTCTGGTATGAGATCCTCAGTTGCCCTATGAACTTCAGTCAACTCTTGTTTGCAGAGCTATTCTTTGACAGTCTTTTATATTAGTCTTTCATACTAATCATTGACATGACAGCTGCCAAAAGTACACTTACTGCTCTAGTGACAACTGAAGGAGGTGCTGAGCAGATGTCACGTTTGCCTGAACTACTGTTCCCTGTCTGTTTGTAAGCAACAAAAACCTGTATGTTCTACAAAATTAAGGTTCTTCACAAGATCACACCACCTTTTAGAACATGAAAGAATATAACATAATAATCTGCCATCAAAATCACTTAAAAGAGACTGCAAAGATACTGGAGATCATCACTAACAGCTGAAAAAAATTAAGGCTCAAAAATCAAATAGTAATTCTTTTCAAAATCAAATTGCAGTTAGATATCAAGACCCAAAGTTTCCATCTCCTATCTCCAAGTTCAAATATTTTTTTCCTTAGCATTCCATGCACATCTTGTCCAAATCTTTTCTTAAGTTAAACTACAAGAAAAGTAAACACTGTAATGAATTTGCAAATATTTGCAAGAAGGGAGCAAAGAAGTAAGCCTATTAAATTCATTGAGACAGGATAATGGAAAACGACCAGAAGGCTCAGTTTTTTCAGCATCTTAGAATTGACTAGTCAAGAGTAAAAAGAAGAAGAAAAATAACTTTGCATGAACAACAACAACAAAAAATAGTTATTCACAAAATTGATCATACTAATCTTTCCTTGAAAAATATAAGACAGCAGGGTATTTTTCCTGTCTCTAATTTTAAAAGACCTCCTGCAGAAGAGCTATTATAGGAAACATTACATACCATTGTTAAGATATGCAATCTTTGAAAATGTTACAACTACAGAACTGTCACAATAACATTAACAAAATTATAGTCCAGCCTGCAATATAGTCCATGCTTATCTTCTCAAACAAATGCACAAGTAGTAAAATAGAGTGCATTCTAGGTTGCACAACCCTCTTTACCTCCCCCAGGACAAAATGTCTTTGAAGTCTCTTGGAGTATCTTGATTCTGTTTTTTATTTTAGTTGTAGATGGACACAATAACTTGTGTTATAACCCTGGAGTAAACCCAGTGCCTCACACATGCTGGGCAAGCGCTAGCATGAGCTGAGCCACAACCCCAGCCCTTGATTCTGTTTTTTAAATGCATATAAAAATCTACATTTTAATCCATAATATTTGCCTTATTAAATCAAACCTGAGCTCTACCACCAAGCCACAACCCCAGCCCTTGATTCTGTTTTTATAATGCATATAAAAATCCACATTTTAATCCATAATATTTGTCTTATTAAACCAAACCTGAGCTGGGCACAGTGACATATGTTTGTAACTCATTGACACTGGAGGTTGAGGCAGGAGAATGGCAAGTTGGAGGCCAACCTCGGCAACTCAGCAAGACCCTCAGCAACTTAGTGAATCTCAGTCTCAAAATAAAAAGAGTTATTATTATCATTATAATCATCATCAAAAGGGCTGGGGATATGGCCCAGTGATAAAGGGCCCAGGTCCAAATCCCACATACAACAACAACAATGAAGCTAAGCCTTCAGATCAATGGACAACCATCCTTGACAATCCCACAGCTCCCCCTGCAGTCCTCATACCCAGTGGGAGGCACATCATTAATGGCTACTACAGATATAGACAATGTGCCTGAGAAAACCAGCAACTTTCAGCACCAGGCAGAGAAGGAGCAGTTTCTCCATGAAAACCCTGATCCAGTGGCTCCTCCCACCTCTACCTATCTCCTGCTCTCTAGAGGAAAGGAGGTGACACTACAAGAATGGAGTCTGGGCCAAGGTCAGGCAACCAAACATGAAATGTCTCAAGAAAAACACAGAGGCTGGGTAATATACCTCCATCAACTGCAAACACAGAAGTTTCACTGTTAAAACGAAACATTTGCTTCTCTCAGACTTTATACCAAAGTTCAAAGATAACACCATTAATCACCATGCACAAAAGAATGACTAACTAGGTCATGACTAACCGGTCATTTCCTCAATGGATACAGGGAGCTGAATTTTTCCAATACCACTGACAGGGACTATTAATACTGAAAATCCCATTACAATCACTTTTTAAAGGACTCTTTCTTATTAAGATAAAATTTAGGGTAGAAATATAATATTTTCTTTACGACTCATTATCTAAGTTTTTTGTTTGTTTATTTTGTGGGAGGCAGTTACTGGGAATTGAACCTAGGGGTACTTAACCACCAAATCCCATCCCCAGTCCTTTTTATTTTTTATTTTGAGACAGGGTCTCTCTAAGTTGCTTAGGGCTTCACTAATTTGCTGAGACTCTCAATTTGCCATCCTCCTGTCACAGCCTCCCAATCCACCAGGCTTACAGGTGTGTGTACCAGAGGGCCCAGCCACAAAAATCCTAAGATTAATGCAAACATATTTCCATGCTCTCATTAATAAGAAAAATAACTCAGGTCCAAAACAAAATAGTGACAAGCATGATCAGAGATTTTTATCAGGACTTTGTCCCTATAAACAAACTCAAACATAATATAAACCACCTTTCTCAAAATTCCTACTATAAAGCTAACAAAAAGAATAAATGATGGCTCTGTAAATTAAAGCTGTTTTCTTATTCCCCACTAATATAATGAGCCCCATAAATAACAAAATAATCATGTATTCATTCAAAATGTGTAAAGTGAAAGTAAATCACATATTTTTCTTTAAAAGAAATGGAGCATGCTGTATGGAAACATAACACAGCACCCCATTAATATGTACCATTTTTATTTGTTATGTACTGGTTAAAAATAAATTAAGAAATGCGAAAATAGATGAAATAAAAATAGATTTTCTAGAACAATTTTTTAAATAAAATAAAGTCACAGAAAATGAACTATACAACAAAATGTTTTCTAATCTCTATGTTTTAGAAAGTTACAATTTTTTAGGGTACAAAGAAAATCCTTTCAAAAACTTTTTTTCATAACAAAAAACATCTTATTTTCAAATTCCCCCAAAGTAAACACAGTATATTAATCAAGGTACTTTATGAAGTCACCCTGCAGGATAATGCACTTCTGCACTTAAAGATCTGTCAAACTCCCACCAGTGAAGAGTTGCCCATGTAAGAAATTTATGGGGCACCTCCATTACAAAAACAGACACAAAACAAAAGCTTCAAATGCTCTGTTAAAAGTAATTGGCTCTCCATTTGAGAGACAGAAGGGAAGTGGGGGGAAAAAATCAGATTCCTACCTTACCAAATACAAAACCAATTACAGATGAATTTGGGGGGTGGGGGGCGGGAGAGAGAATGTGTGTGTGTGTGTGTGTGTGTGTGTGTGTGTGTGTGTGTGTGTGTATTTTGTTACTGGGAATTGAACCCAGGGACACTTTGCCATTGAGCTACATCTTCTGCTCTTTTTATTTTTAATTTTGAGATAGGGTCTTACTAAGTTGTTTAAGTCCTAAGTTGCTGAGGCAGGCCTCAAACTTGTGATCCTCCTGCCTCAACCTCCTGAGACACTGGGATTACAGGCATGAGCCACCATGCCTGGCAAAAATAGATTCTTAATGTTCATTTCCATTTAAGTGTTAGATTTAAAATCAGAGAATATTTTTGCAATCTGAGGGAAGACTTTATTAGTTAAAACCCAAAAGCCAGAAAGTTCAAAATGTCTAAATGGAATATGGCATATATGACTAATCAACATGTATTACAAAGTTATTATTATAAAAAGCTTAAAAGAAAAACAAACCAAAAGAAAATGTGAATAGAAATTTTTATAAAACAGATATGAGAAAATGGCAAAGCTCACCAGTATGCTAAGGGAAATTAAACTAATGATGAAATTTTTTTATCTTATGCAATTGACCAAAATAATAATAATAATAATAATAATAATAATAATAACCTAGTATTCACAGAAAGCAAAGAGATAACTTCTCTTTTTCAGTGCAATTTGTATCTAATAAAATACAAGATGTACATTTCCTTTGCCCTAAGCTACTCATCTATACCCTATAAATTTCCAAGTACATGAATAGATCTGTAAAGATGCTGTAGCATCAGTTATTTTTAGTAGAATATTAGAAAAAATATTAACCACTATCATTAGAGCAGTTGTTATATAAGTTAAGATACTTATACCATGAGACATAGTGGTCTCCCCTTAACTACAGTTTTGCTTTCTATAATTTCAGTGACTAAGGTCAATCACAGCCCAATAATATTAATATTTGTCTTGAGTCTTTCAAGAGACAAACCACATTCACAAAATGTTTATTACAATATATTGTTATAATCATTTTATTCCATTATTTTTTTACTGTGCCTAATTTATAAGTTAAATATCATCATAGGTATGTATGTATAAGAAAAAAACATAGCATAGTCATTCCTCAGTATCCTCGGGGATATGTTCCAGGACTCCCTACGGATACCCAAATCTGTAGGTGCTCCAGTCCTTATATGAATTGGCATGGTATTTGCTTATCACCTCCATGCATATGCAATGTATTTTTCAAATATTTTTTTCATCCATGACTGGCTGAATTCACAGACACGGAGGCCCTGGATACAGAGGGACAACTGTACATACAGGGCTCAGTGTTATCTGTTGTTTCAGGCATCCACCAGGGTCTCAGAATGATTCCCCTGGGGATGGGGAAGTGATGTATTATGGGATATAGAGTGATGATGACAAGACTTCTCACGAGATGCAAACTGAAATCCAGACTCAGTCTGTCATTGAATTCCAGCATAACTAACCACAATCTAAATTCTCTGCCTCATCTCTCATTCTTCCTCCTCAAGTGATCTGTTGCAACACAATAAATCTGTTTGCCAGCCCGGTAAATTGGCTTATGCTTTAAGCATTCCAAATCCCTGACTTCATCAAAAATGCCCATCAAAGTGCTATATAGTCTTAAGAGAAGTTTCAAAGATTCTCATAAGAAAATAAACATATGGAATTATGTATTCAGAAAATTTTTGATCGCACCTTTTATAATAGAAAAATTAAAGCAATTAATCCCTTTTAAAAATTGCTATGTTGAAGAGCACTTTTGCCCACAATTTTTTTCCTTTCCTTCTTTTGTGGTGCTGTGGATCAAAATCATAGTCATGCTCATAAAAGACAAGTACTCTACCACTGAGCTACATCCTCAGCCTTCCTATAAGCATCTAGCAAGGCAATTGCTAGATTAACATCAAATTTTAAAAGAAATACTTTATGAATGGCATACAATCCAACTGTGTAATAAGCACTTTTTCTGGAGTGATAAAAATTTCACTGATAAAGTCTATGTGTGTTTTTCCAAGTACTTGAAAGAGCAATTAAGACTTTAAAAAAATCATACCCCAAATTGAGTCCTTTTGAGAAGAAAGGCCTAGAAAATGAGGAATCCAGGAAAATCACTTTTATCTTTTCCTTCCTTCTCTTAAAAAAAAAATACAATTTTCAAAGGGGAAAAATTCTATCCAACAGTTCTACTACATGTACACTCAAATATTTTCAATTCTTTTCCCTAATATCCGCTTTCTTCACTAAGGAAATATTCCATTGACTTGAAACATTTTTCTCCCAATGCTTTGTTTTAAAACTATTTGAATTATACAGAAAAGGCCTATACTATTAACACCCATGTATCCACTATCTAGATTCTACACTACAGTTTGCCACATGCTTTATCATAAGGTCTATTCGTCAATCTCTCTCCACTCACTATTCCATTTTTTTTTAATATTTAGTTTTTAGTTGTAGTTGGACACAAATACCTATTTTTTTATACATTTCAAAGTGAGTTGCACTTTACCCCTAAATCCCTTCAGCACACACAACATTAATGAGAGATCAATATTTGAAACACTTGTGTTTTTGTTCAGGCATGTTTTCTTCCTTTTAACCATAACCAGAGTTAAAACACTCTCCATGGGAAAAACCAAAACAAGCTGCTGTCCTTGGATACCCTGGGTCAACAACTTCTCACACAGAGGAGCTGCTCCCCAGAGGCCATCTCAGCCCCCCAACCTCTCATCCAGCCACATGGACCTGCTAGCAAACAATCAGTGCAAGGGCCCCCACCAGGGCATGGCACACCAAGATGTTAGATGGACCACATCTTGCCCATCATTAGCTTTCATCATTCCCGTGACACTTACATAATTTAATATTATAATTTTCGGTGTGTATGTCTTATCTTCTCAAGAAGGTTGCTACCTTCTAAACTGTAGGGACCATTCTCTACAGTACTAAAGCATAAAGAATTGTTTTAATTCAATAATAAGCCTTAAAATTAAGGCCCAATGTTGTGTGTTGCCCTGATACCTGGGAAATGACCTAAAATGCAAGTTTCCCCTACCCATTCTGATAAGGTCCCCAAACCAGAAAGCCCTCCTTGTTACTGTAACCAGCACAGCTCCTGTTTGTCCTCCAGTAGCACCCTTTAGTTCCCTGATATCCCACAGAATTATTTAAACAAGCTAATCACACCCTCTTGAAGGAACTAGGGGTCACTCCAACCTTGTCACACTGCAAAAACTGCTTCTCACATCCTGCTTGCTCACTCTGTTTCTGGGTGCATGGTAGCCCCACGAGACATGCATTTGTCTCCTCCCAGGCTGTGAATACACCTGACAGACAGATAAACTGTCAAGTTCTTCTCTCTGGTATCAGGTGTCATGTGTTCAGCCATCCCCATAATACCAACAGGGTAAAAAGGAAATGATCAAAATAAGACATTCGTTTTAATTAACACATATATGATGATTGAAGAAAAAAAAGATGACTATTAATAACTGCAACAAAAGACAATTTTTTAAAAACTTACCAAACAGAGAAATAGGAAGCTATGATGATTTTTCTTTAGTCACTAGATAATGAATATAGAATTCCAGCCTTTTGGGAGCTGGGGATGTGGCTCAAGGGGTACTGCGCTTGCCTGGCATGCACGGGGCACTGGGTTCGATCCTCAGTACCACATAAAAATAGAATAGAGATGTTGTGTCCACCAAAAACTAATAGGTGTTAAAATTTCCTCTCTCAAAAAAAAAAAAAAAAAAAAAGAATTCCAGCCTTTACAAAAAATATCCTGCTGGTGTTTCAGACTCAACATAACCAAGTAGAAGCCTCCTTGAACATTCCTGTCCTGCTGAGATACCACACCACATCCACATCCATGCAGCCAGACTTAGGCCAACTCTTGAGATGAAAGACCTGGGTTTTCCTATTCAACACAGTAGCCCAGCACACATAACTGGGGCTAGCACAAACTGTATGTCTGTGAAATAAATAGAGAAATAGTGTCCTTTGAAAGATAGCTTCAATTTTCTGAACCTCCAAATACTCATAAAATATATTTGGTTAAATTCCGTTTAGAAGTTTGTTTGGTTTTTGTTTGGGGTTTTTTGTTTTGTTGGTCATTAACAGAGCAAGTTATAACAGAAAGGAGAAACAGACTGCTTAGATAAGTAATTCTGCCCAGTTTTCTATATTTACAAAATAGTGACAAAGTACTCAGAAGAAAGATTTACTTTAGAAGTTCCAAAAGGTGGGAAGAAACAAATCTCACTGGTCTCTCCCTGTTTAGACTATCCATAATTCCAGGTAAATCATCATGAAGATCTAGCCACAAAAATATGAATGGTGGGAAAGGGGAAAGAGAGAGAGAAGGGGTAGATGGCATTGACCTGGTCTCAAGAATTCATTACACTGTGTGTTTATTTTTGTGGTTAAGCTAACAATTATGAGGTCAAAGGTATCTCACTCATACAATTTGCCTTTCATATTTTAACAGAAGCCAAAGTTTATTCTGTGATTATGTGGTCAGGCAAGGAGGATTGCCCACTTCTGCACTAACATCCGTCCAAAGCTAAAAACTCTTTTGAAGGTTCCTGGACACATACTGCATCAAAGGTTGCCCCCCCCCCCCCCGCAATGGGAAAGATGACTGCCATACATTACTAAGGAGCACTTGTCCTAGGACCACAGAGGTGAAAATCACATCACTCTCTCAAAAAGTGTATATTTGGAGGAGGCCCAACCAGGATACTATAGTTTGAATGTTTGCATCCTCTTCAAGGTTTAGGTTAAAATGTCATCCCCAATGCAATAGTATTAAGGGCCTTCAGGAAGGGATCTATGCCTTATAAAAGTTGCCACCAAAACTAAACCCTTTTGCTCTTCTACCTTTCACCATGTGAGGAGGCAGCAATTATCCACCAAAGCCCTCACCTTGGACTTCTAGCTTCCAGAACTATGAGAAGTTTCTATTGTTTATAAATTATGTAGTCTCCAATATTTTGTTATAGCTGCATAAATGGCCTGAGACACACAGTAAAGCAGCATGATACACATCTGGGAAGAGAAGGACATGATGGGCCACAGCAGGGCCTGGGACAAAGGGAGGTTCACAGAACAGCAACTAAGATGGACTGCCTAGAGCTGGGGATGTATTAGGCAAAGGCTCAGAAAGAAGGTGAGACAGGACATAGATGTCTTGATGGATAGGCCAGGACTCTGAACTTTATCCTAAAAGCCATGGATCTTACTACAGCCAATGAATTCAAGTATTTCCTATTCTATGACCTGTAAAATGTTTTACATAAAAACTGCACCCAAAAAATTGCACCATGATGTCTCAATATATATATATATTTTTTTTTTTTTAGTTTGTTTTAGTTTTTTGGCGGACACAACATCTTTGTATGTGGTGCTGAGGATCGAACCCGGGCCGCATGCATGCCAGGCAAGTGCGCTACCACTTGAGCCACATCCCCAGCCCTTTTAGTGCCAGTTTTAACCCAGTAAGGAACACAACCTCTTCTTTCCCTGCTCTTGCCTCACTGCCCACCCCCAACACACACACACACACACACACACACACACACACACACACATATACACCTAACTACCCTAAGTGATACATAAATCTAAATTTTAAGGAAAATACTTTTAATTGTTAGCTGGAGGGAATGACCAGGCTATTATAAGTACCACTGATCCTGAGAAAGCTAGTATTAGACCCATCTGACCAAATTGAATAAATAATCCCATTTTTAACAAGCTCTTGAAACTGCTATGTATTCAATATCTCATTAAAACGGAAGAAAGCCTATTGCCACTTTATACAAAGTATTGCTAACTTTATTTGTGAAGTGTTTAAACTACACAGTAGTATAAAACATGAAATCAAAGAAGAACAAGTAGGGATACTCAGTGAATTAACCGTTAATTCATATGCTTGAATAAATATTTACAAATGGAAATGAAGAAACACTACAGCTAGGAGAAGATAACTGACCTCCCCTGTCACTCCCTTAAACAAAATTACCAAACATGGGAATGTATGTAAAAATTTCATTAAAATTGACAACTAAATGTAATATCGTACCTTTGACTGAAATATGCAATACAAAGAGAATATTAATGGGAAAAGTGGTAAAAAACAAATACAGTCTGTAGTTTAAAGTAACTCACCAAGACTGGTTCCTTCTTTGACAAATATACCATAATAATGTGAGATATGAACATGGAGAACTGAGCAAGAGGATACTCTCTCCCTGATACCTTTACAACTTTTCCATGAATCTAAAATTATTCCAAAGTAAAGTTTATTTTTTAAATGCAGTTAATAAATACTACATCAAAGGTTATTCAAAGAAGGAGAAATGGATCAATAATTTCAAGTACTACTGAGCATGCACCTATAGTCCTAGTCCCAGTTACTTGGATGCTGAGGCAGGAAGATCACTTGAGACAAGGAGTTCAGGGGTAGCTTAGACAACAACCAGAGCCTGCCTCAGGAAAAAAAAAAAAAAACACATATACAGGCAAAGGATCTAGTACAATACATATCCACTGGACTTCCACTAATTCATATGCTGAAATCCCATGAGTATTGGGAGAGAGAGGAGGGGAGTAATTCACCAGAACTTGTGCTGTAGAGCTGCACAAGGCTTCTGAAGCTCTCTTTGATCTCAGAAGCTCAGGATGCCCTTGATAAACACTACTCTGTACCACAGCCACCAGAGACTGCCTTACAGGCATCTTCTTCCACTGCCACCAATCACCACATCCAACCTCAGTGATGCTCCTGAGAGGTTCTAAATCAGAAAATCCTGGCAGCTTTCCCTGAAGTTAGGAATGCATCTTAAACCACTGATTTAACACAATGTTTAATGCAGTGGGGGAAGGGAACAGAAAGTCTATATAAGATTCTACACCTACAGCATCTCTGTACACACAGTACAGGATACTTCCTGAAGGACAGTGGGAAATACTCTACCTTTTTTCAGAGAAACAGAAAATGATAAGTCACAAAGAAAGAGGGACAGGAGTTGGGAGACAATGAGAACCACAGGGTTTGGCCTCTTATACTTGCCCAGGAAGTAACTCTGGTAAGTTCCCAGAGAAGCAACTTAGAAAGGATGAAAGATATCAGATGACTTTAGAGAAAGAAAACACAACTCAGCTGGTAAGAGCTGCCTCCAAAACCAGACCCACCCCTAAGGGGAGAAGAAAGAAAACATGAAACCCTTCAAGAGGGAAGAGACAGGTTCCCACCTCCCTGCCTCTTCCCAGGCTACTACCAGTGCAAGTCAGGGCTAGGAGTCAGAGAAGGAGACAGCTACCAGCTGAGATGGTTCTAAGAGCACTCCTAGATTCTGAGATAGGAGTTCATTCAAGGACACAAAGATACTCTGAAAGCAAAAGTTTAAAAAAAAAAAAATGCAGCAGTGGATCTGGTCTCCCAGTAAAACATTCATCCTTAGGATCAGCCCCTTTCATGACTTCAGTACTCAGAGCTACCAACCTTTTGAATCACTGAAAGTAGCCAAAGACAACTTTCTTTGTCAATTTGCCAGTTACAGCAAAATGATTTCTGTCATTTATCACTGACAGGACTGCAAAAAGCATGTTCAGAACTGAGTTGTTCTTTTAGATCCTGCCCACCTCCCAATCTCACACCTCCCCACTGCTTCTTCTACCTGCCAGGTCTCCTCCATTTTCATCCCAGTATGTTTCAAAATGCACACACACACCCACAGCCTCTTTATACTGTAGGAACAACTAATTATGTTTCCTCCCCTCTTCTTGTGATTCAAAGATTCAATCTTTATTTGAAACAAAAAAAAAAGAAAATTTCAGAGCCAGACTTCACAGAATAAAAAAAAAATCAATTAAGTCTACTAATTAATTATAGCAAGTAGGATAAACAGTGATCTAAAATATTTTTTAATGTGAAACTTGACTTTCAAATATCTTTGCATCAACAATATGTTGGGCACATGACATTGTTTCTCAAAATCATTAACTGAAGCTCAACTTTCCATTTTTTTAATATTTTTTAACTTATAGATGTACACAATAACATTTATTTATTTATTTATTTATTTATTTACTTATTTACTTACTTATTTATGCAGTGCTGAGAATCAAACCCAGGCCTCACATGTGCTAGGCAAGCACTCTACCACTGAGCTACAACCCCAGCCCAAGTTCAACTTTCTTAACATACCTGGAATTTATTTACCCCCAATTATTATTATTGTTTTTAAAGCCTCTTAAAAGAATATAATGGCTTAACTGAACTGGTCTATTTCCATATAAGCAGATCAACAGGTCAATACTACATTTCCCACATACAATACAATGTTAAACTTAGAAATAAGTTATTATTGCCTATGGAAAGGCCATAGGTTTTTATAGGACAAAACAACAACAACAACAACAAAAGCTAGGTTTTTATAGGGCAAATATTTATTTTTATTTTTTAAATTTTAAAAGAAAACCTTTAATTAAGGGAATGGTTAATTCCTGTTGGAGTTTATGGACACCAACAATTCTAAAAGTTTCAGAGAGTACCAAATATGCCTGAAAACCTACCAAAAAAAAAGTGGCAGCAACTTGTAAAAATGGGCACAAGCACCTGCAATAAAAAAAAAAAAAAACACCCAAATGTCAGCATAGAATCCCTTTCCATGCTGGTCAGTGCCTCTTGGATACCCATTTCCTTGGGTCAGGAGATTCTGGAATCATAATTACTCCTTATCATGAATGTATTCAATAGGCTCTCCATTTAACTGAGAAATTTCTCATATTCTAGCAGAAGCCAATGAAGCACATACAATACAGAGAAGTTAGCATAAGTTGGCCAAAACACTTCAATTCCCAAAAAAAAAAAAAAAAAAAGATACTGCTTTTTGTTTGTGAACTAACAGGATGACTCATAAGTTTTTGAAAGCACTAGAATGTACAATATAACAGTGAGGCAAAGTCATAACAAGCAGGTTCAATAACAAGAGTAGCAATTAAATATTTCCATCATATCTTCCCTAACAAACCTTGGAGGATAAAAACTCATGTGTTATCTGCATTTTATTGATGGACAGGGAGAGAATCCAAGAGACTAACTGGATCTACTACTACAGCAGATATTCTCCTGATCCCCAATTTTTAGGTGTGATTAACTCTAAACAACATTACTCCCACGAGTGGTCTCCATCTCATAGATCCTACGGTTCAATTTCTTTACTTCTTTTCAGTTACCATGTTCATAAAATTTCTTGGTAGTAATGCTATATCATAAGATCAAAGATTATCACTTTGACCTAAAAAAAAAAAAAACAGAGATTTCATAGATGATGTAATAATGAGCTGCCTTTCCTCTATCTAATGCAGAGTGGTCCAACCACATCACTCCATCACTGAGTATACAGAGGAGATCACAGGACATGTACAGAGTTTCAACACTGCTTACTACTAGAAGGGCAACTGGCAAGAAGAGACTGCATTTCTGCCTTTCCTACTACTTACAAATTTACTATTACTTTTTAAAATCAATTTTTCGGAGGAAGAAAGGAAACGATACAAGCTGGCCCCTCTGTGTCTTCAGTGAAGACCCTAAACCAGCAATAAGGAACAGCAAACTACAATCATCAGAAAAAGTATCCTTCACTGAAAGCAGGAGCTTTAGAGTCCTGTAGTCTTGGGTGCCAAGTCTCCCTCAATTATTTAATAATATCACATGTTTCAATTTCTTTTTGCAAGTAATGAAGATAAGATCTAATTCACTGGGTTATAAAGTTGTATGATGAAGGACTAGGATTATGTGTGAGACCAATTAGATATTTGATTAAATGTTATCATCATCTTCTCATTACTAACTTTTCCATTATATCTTCCCCCAATCAAAAAATCCCTGTGAATGTCTAGGTCCCATGACAACATGTGCATAGAAAGCACCAAAGTCCCGGCAGAATTCCTTACTAGGCCACAGTGCTTGGCTGCTGCTGTCTTCACTTCCACATGAGCAGTTTTCTAAGGAACCAGGTACACAGAATGAGCCCACACCACTACTCTTCTTGTCTGCTTTAGACCAGCTTCCTGGATACATATGAAGAATACACAACTGAATATAAAATAAATCTATCCTAATAGGACCCCAACTTAAATCAGCGCCCGACACAGAGGCCCATACTTCACACTCATCTGTCAAAATGAATTGAAACCTACATGAAATTTCAGGCCCTACAATCTCCTGCCAATTAATGTAGAGCAAAGAACCACAAAAATCAAGTAGTCAAACTCTCCCTGTATCAAAAATTCACTTTCTCTGAGCCACATAGACAACCTAATGAGCTTTGACAGATTTTTACATACAGCACTGACTGTTATTGGGCATCAGAAGTTGAAGTGATTGCTCCATTTACATGAAGAGTCAAACTGCATATCAGCTGTCTAGAATCAGTGCCAAAGTATCAGGAGGAAAAAGGGAAACTGGGAGGCTGTGCAAGCCACGTGAATGCCCCAGGACTGCTCTCGGCCATTGTGCCCAGGTAGAGCATGGCAGCCCCTCCCACTGCTGCCCTTTCCCTGCCATATATAGCAGTGCTGGAGCGCTGGCATAGATTCCCTTGGCGTGCATGGCTGCCTGTAAAATTGTTCAGAGTAACAGCATGTCTCTGCTAGTTGAAGGGATCCCCAGACACTCTGAACCCATCCAAGAAGCAACAAACAGCCGAGCCTGGCCAATCCAGATGACTGACAGAACAGCAGAAACCGCAGCTGTTCAGACTGCTCAATGCAAACCTCATTCCTGCATCTCACTCGGGTCTAATTACTCTCCATGATATCACTTAGAAATAACAATAATAAATAGCATAACAACTTAATTTTATAGTTAAAAGTCAATAAGCCAGTCAGCTTTGTCTCCTAACATTACCTATAGTAGGGGAAGATTTGCAAATCTTGGCATATTTACTCTGACATATTCCAATTTTAAAACACATTCACCAATAGAGAACAGAATGGTGGGTAGCAGAGGTTGGGGTGGTTAAGCAGGAGGGGCAGGAAGAGAAATGCTGGTCAGAAGATAACTACAGTTAGATAGAAGAAATATACTTGAAGAGAGCTATTGTACAGCAATTTGATACAGCAAATGACGACATACTGTATCCTTGAAAAACATAAAGAGAAAGGATAGTATATGCTAAAGCCACAAAAATTACATGGGAAAACACATTTGTTAATAAGCTAGATTTAACATTCCAAAATGTACAATGCTGTTGGTTTTTAAATAAAATATTAAAATAAATAAAACACAGTCACCATTAAGAGTAATTCAAGGGCTGGAGTTGTGGCTCAGCGGTAGAGTGCTCGCCTCGAACATGCGAGACCCTGGGTTCGATTCTCAGCACCACATAAAAATAAATGAATAAAATAAAGGTATTGTGTCCAATTACAACTAAAAGACAAATATTTAAAAAGGAATTCAATAGCTAGGATATTAATTTACTATCTCAAAAGTAATAAGATTTTTTTAAAGTTAATTCAATACTTGGCTATTTATGATCTAACATTCAGGACTAAAAAAAAACTAAAAGAAATCTTTTTACCCCAAGGGAAGAGACTCTGCTCATTTTCTTGGTCAGTCTTAAAGTTCTATTCTGTTCTTTCTTTCTTTTTTTTTTTTTGTGGGGGTGGGGTGGGCGGGAGGTGTGTGTGTGTTGGGGGGGGGGGGGTTCTAAAGTGGATACTTTGGAACCCAGGGTCTTGCACAGCTAGGCAAGCACTCAGGCACTGAACTACATCCCCAGCCCTAACAGCTCTGTTTTTATGTTAGGTTTTTACAACTGCCATCACACAGCCACCAATAAAATGAGCATAAATAGGCATCCACTTACCAGCATTGTCACTGAAATCTCTCATTTAAACATCCAGATTTCTTGGCTTTGATTAACTACTTTATAATGGCAAATTGCAAACAATGTTAGCATGTACAAGGCAGCAACTGCAGGGCCCAAAATTTAATGAGGTGCCAAATTTTTGAGTAATCATGAGAGTTTAATAATTGGAAAAAAATTAATGAAAAAATTCCTAGATAAAGAAATTGTCATATTTTTAAATAAAAACCAGATGATTTGAGTGCTCTAATAAGAGGAGTAATGAGAAAACTTCTTTCTCAATATTCATCATAATCACAAGCCACAAAGCTCCCCAGAGACCTAAAGGGCTTCTATGGACTTTAGACTAGTGTTCACTTCGTGCTCAGGAGCCTCAGACTAGAGACTCAGCTACCCCTGACCCTGCCTCTTGATCTTCACCTTTTGAATAGGGTCTCATCCAATCTCCCAAGGGAGCACTACCCTCACTTCTGTCTTTCACCTCCAGATGCAGAAAGAGCTAGAGAAACTTCCAGGCACCCAGTTTGTGGCCTAACCCTAGAAAATTAACAATCTCACTGTTTTACAATATCATTGTTTTACAATATCATTGTTTTACAATGAGAAATTCTCATTGTTTTACAAATGAGAAAAACAAGACTAAAAAGGTAAATTTAGGAAATGAATACAAACACTTTGGGCCCACCAATTATTTGTGTAAAGGCCAGGACAATATCTCAGATATCCTACCCTAGAGTTGCAAACATGGACAGCAATCCTCTGGTGAACAGTCACACAAGGGGACATGTGATATGGACTTGCCTTCTATTTCTACTTTTAAAAATTTTTAGTTATGCAATTGTGTGATAGTTACTAACCATTAACAATTTCTTTGTAATATGTTCGTCTCATTTGTCCCCTCAGGATTTTAATTCTTTAGAAATCAAAACAAGAGCAACAACAAAAGTAATACTCTTCAATGTAAAGGATTTCTAACAGTATTATTTGTCCTCCTCTAGAAAAAATAGCCTTGAAACTTCATGCATGCATTTAAAAAATAATAATAAAGTATTTTAACACGCCATAAATCATGGTAAATGACCATGTCACAATACAATTTTAAAAACTAGATAACTAGAACTGGGGTATAGTCTGTGGTGTGGTATAAAGCCCTTGCTTAGCATGTGCAGGATCTCGGATCAATTCCCACCTCCACCAAAAGGGGAAAAAAAATAATGATAGATAACTAAATAATCTTCCTTCTTCTTCTCCTTCTTTTCCTTCCATACCTAACACTTGCAATTTGGGGTACTTATTACCAATGGTACAAATACTCTTCTTGTGCCAATATGGCCTTAAAGTGACCAATACATTTCTTCAAATTCCAAAATTTTTCCTTTTTTACAATTTCCCATTATAAAAAATAAATGGAAATGCAGTACTTTTTTAAAAAATTGATATGATGCAATTGATAGTCCCATTTTATAAAGATTTACAATTGCCAATCCAAGGCCTTTGCTAAAGTCTTTTCTTAGCTTGAGTGATCTTGTGTGACCTATTATTCCTCTAATAAGCTTACCTTTAGCATACAACATCTCTCATAGAGGGACAGGTAATAGAACCTGAATTCTCAGAATTAAGAGAAATCACAGGTCCTCTCTCCCTAAAAAATATAATCTCCAATAGGTGGTCCCCTTACCTCACAGCCAGAAACCACATCCTTCCCTCCCAGGCAGCAACCCTGCCTCTCTTACTTACATGCTCTAAGCAACTGTGCAAACTACTTAACCTCAGCAGCCTTCTAGCAAAATGCATTCGATATCACCCACTTTATAGGGGCAATGTGAAATCAAATCAAGCATACAAAACCTATACACTGTGATACAGTTGGACAATAAAGGGTGTCAATCCTGTAACAGCCTGTCAAAAACGTGCTTATACAACGCACTTCTCCAAGTATCTCTGTGCTAAACATTCACAAGAAATGAGACAAATCACAGGTGCATAAACTTTGTATAATACTGTAAAATTAAGGAGTCATAAAACACTCTGTACTTACATTAATAAACTTCATGGAAAAAAATCATAATATTCCTTTCACAGACTAGAGGAAGGCTTTTATCTTCCCCACACAGACAAAATGATCTAACTAATATGGGTAAACTTACTGAGCTCATATTAAGCAAAAGAAGCTGTGTAATAGTTCTTAGAAAACAACCAAGAAACAAGGGCACCTCTAAGAATAACTCTACTGCCTAATTTCTTAAAAGTATCCAAAGTATTGAGGGCATATTTTTATTTTTTTTAAATCATGGAAGTCAAATATCCCAAGTTTAGTTTCCTAAGTACTTGTGCAAATATGCCCATAAATAGCCCCAAAGTTTAGCAAGCTTCATTTAGTGTAGAAAAAAGCAATTAAAAGCATTTATAATAAAAACTGTCAACTTCATTGATTTAATCTTTTCATTTGTTGGGGGGGGAGTGTCCCAAACATTGAACTCGGGGCCCTTTACCCTTGAACCACATCCCCAGGTAGCTGGGATTACAGGCATGCACCAATACTCCAGTTAATTTAACCATTTTTAGTTGCAAAAATAATAGTAATAAATAAAAGGAACTGAAATGAATTTTCTATGTTAAGTTTCTAGGAATCTTCTCTAAGAAACAGGAATTAGTCTCTAACATGTCAACATTGAAATTAATTTCTAAAAGACTAATCAATTTCTATGACACTTATACTAAAAGGGAGCCATGTCTTCTAAATAGATGAATAATCTTTTAGAGGTATCCAGGCAGGACACTTCAACTTCTACTTGGATGCCTAGGGTATGTGCCTCAGGGACACTGTTTTGATCTGTGGGCCCTTTTTTTTTTTTTTTTATTGTTGGTAGTTCAAAACATTACACAGTTCTTAATATATCATATTTCACAGTTTGATTCAAGTGGGTTATGAACTCCCATTTTTACCCAGTATACAGATTGCTGTATCACATCAGTTACACTTCCATTGATTTACATATTGCCATTCTAGTGTCTGATGTATTCTGCTGTCTATCCTATTCTCTACTATCCCCCCTCCCCTCCCCTCCCCTCCCCTCCCCTCCCCTCTTCTCTCTCTACCCCCTCTACTGTAAATCATTTCTTGTGGGCCCTTTGTGCAGGGATTGAAGGTAGAAAAAGTAACCCTGGTTTCTGCTCTGTGTTAGCTCTCTG
Organism: Urocitellus parryii; assembly: GCF_045843805.1. Taxonomy (NCBI): domain Eukaryota; kingdom Metazoa; phylum Chordata; class Mammalia; order Rodentia; family Sciuridae; genus Urocitellus; species Urocitellus parryii. The sequence goes on from NC_135539.1 coordinate 54,359,991, forward strand.
CCACTGTTGTAAAATACCTAAGATAATCAACTATGGAGGAAAAATTTATTTTGGCTCATGGTTCAGGAGTTTCAGTCAGTTCATGATGGCTTGGCCCTGTTGTTTCGGGTTTGTGGCAATCCAGTACACCATGCTAGGAAAAGTGTCATAGAGGAGACAATGACTGTGAAGCAAAGAGAGAGACAGGAAGGGCATGCCCCAAATTACCTCAATTACTCCCACTAGGCCCCCCTTCTAAAGTTTCTTCCCCCTTTCAATAACACCCAGGCTGTGACCAAGCCTGCAATACAGGCCTTTGGAGGACCTCCAGGATCCAAACTACAGCATACGCCTATATGCCACTTTGTTGAAACTTTGCTTATCACAGAAACCACATATCTTCAACAGAAGAGAATTTGGGGCTTCTTCTATTGTTAAGATTATAAAGGATAGAAATTTCTTACTGGAAATGTTTCTATTTAGGCAGTTTACTGGGGTTTTTAGTTTTGTTTTTCCTTAACTTAAAAAAAAATCAGGAAAGATAACTAGGAATATCATCTAAAAACTGATTCTAAAGCAGCTAGGGTGACCATGGCTACAGAAAGCCAAGAGAAGATCCTAGAGAAAGGAAGTATCTCTGGTGAAGATTAATGTGATAATCCCTTTTCCACTTGGAAATTCTTCTTTAGACTCTACCAGCCGAAAAGGTACAGGGCTTTGTATTTTAATATGGAAGGCCACTTTTTACTGACACATAATAATTATATATTTTATGGGTACAATGTAATGGTTTGATACATATATACGATGTGTAATGATGTGTAATAATCAAGTCAGTGTAAATAGCATATCCATCTCTCCAAACATTTACCATTTATTTATTAAATGTTCAAGGCACTCTCTGAAGAAGAGGAGGAGGAGGAGGAGGGGAGGAGGAGGGGGAGGAGGAGGGGGGAGGAGAAAATTTGGAGCTGAGAATGCAAAGTTGAATCCTCATTATAGTAATTTTTAGTGCCACCTTATGAATATCTCAACTAAAAATGAAATTTTTCATTTTGAAATACACACTGAGCTTCAAGGGATTTCCACAATGCCAAGCCCATTTGCCTCAGTTTGACACCCGGAGAGGCAGCATTATGGTTTGTTCATCATACTGACCTCCTTTTCAAGCGTTCAATTAGTCAAAGGTTCCATGACTAACAATGATTTAAAAACCACTTGTGAAAGGTGTTGAAACATGTTCACAATATAGTGAGTGAGAGAACACAAGTTACAAAAACAGATTTTACAGGATGGCTGTATGGCAGACACTGCAACTAACTAACTCAATATCCTTTCCCAACTCTCTCTGTCCCTGGGTGTCCTTGCCTAACGTGGCTGGAAAAGCAAAAATCTCCTACTCTCTGTTCCAGACTCCCTTTGTGGCTGGGCATGGCCACATGACAGTTTCCTGACCAATGAGACCTACAGCAAAGTCAGCTATAGAGCAGGGATGGAGCACAGGAATTAATAAAGGGTGCCACAAACATCCTCTCTCCTGTACTGTACATCATGGAAAATGATATCATAGAAAATATGGGACACAGGACCAGTGGGTCAGCTACATGAAGGCTAGAATCCACACCTCTCAGCCACCAGCACCCCTCCGTGTTGCAATACTTAGAAAGCCCTGCCCTCAGCCATATCCGCACCCTTTCCTTCCATCTCTCTCTTCTATGCAATACTCCACACCTCAAATAGTACAGATTTGCCCTAAACCCTGTGTGTGATAGTTCACCTGTATCAAATTCTTCAGGCAATAATATTTTCCCCTCTTCCCACTCTCTCTACCATCAAAACTCTAGCTCACCTCCTTCACAACTCTAGCTGAAAAATCACAATGAGCAGAAATTCCATTCATTATTATTAATATAGACCTGAGCACCTACTCTGTGCCTGACCCTGTTTTAGGTGCAGGGACCAGAGCAATGAAGGCAGATGATGTTGCAATAACAATATTAGTGATTCACAGCACAAGATAACATTCAGGCTTCTACTACAGTAATCACTAAGAATTTTCCCTTTATTTATATACATAAACCTCCTATGTTACAGGCATTTCACAAAAGGATGTTATATTCCTTATCTTCATAGAACACATTAGATAACTAATTATACATCAGGCTGAACTTATTAAATACTAACTGACTCAACAGATAACACCATGGCATTAAGTGTAACCTATCCATCAGGACTCACTTTAATTTGCTTTATTAGATTTTTATATACTCTTCAAAATAAAATAAACTATTCTCTTACCTACTCCCTTGTACTTTTAATTTATATTCTCTTTATTTCCAAAATCATACATATAATAGTTCTGTGTTCTTATGGTATACCCCATCTTACACCAAATACATTATAATATAACATGGCATACAGTCAATTGGATGCTTACTAACACTACTATTTTATATCATTATTCTGAAATGGCTAGCCAATGCAATTCAACAGAGAAGAAACTGTTTAAATACAGAGAGGAGACAAAGTTGTTATTATTTTTACATAATAAAATTACATACCTGGAAAACCCAAGATGTTAACTTGAATTTTTATATAACTAAGGAATTATTAGTTTTAAATTTTACAAAATGAAAGTTATAAAAGTAGTTGTTTTCTATAAGCTATAACTAATTTTAAAATATAATGAGAGGGGCTGGAGTTGTGGCTAAGTGGTAGAGTGCTCGCCTAGCATGCATGAGGCACTGGGTTCCATCCTCAGCACCACATAAATGTAAAATAAATATATTGTGTCCACCTAAAACTTAAAAAATAAATATAAAAATATATATACATAATGAGAAAAACTTGACAATAATGATCAAAAGGTTAGATGCCCAGGGGGAAAAAATGTACAGAACTTACATGATGAATAACACTTTAAAATTCCAAAGAGTAACACTCCTCAAAAAAAAAAGAAAGAAAAAAAAAGGCTAAGTAAAAGAAAAGTTAACATATATGGGTTGATTATTCCTAATCCAAAATGCTTGAGATGATAAATATTTTATTTTCTAATATTTGCATATACATAATGAAGTTTCTCAGGGATGAGACCAAAGGTCACACAGGAAATTCATTTATGTTCCTTATATACCTTCCACACTTAACCAGAAGGTAATCTTACATAAACCTGTCTTTTTTTTATATTTTTTTTAGCTGTAAATAAACACAATATTTTCATTTTATTTATTTATTTACTTATGTGTCTGAGGTGCTGAGAATCGAATCCGGGGCCTCACATGTACAAGGAAAACATTCTTACCACTGAGCTACAATGCCAGCCCCAGTGCACTTGTTTTTTGACTGGGATCTATCACATGAGTTTAGATGCAGAACCTTCCACCATGGTATCATAATCAGCACTCAAAAGACCTCAGGCTCTAGATAATTTTGGAGTAGGAAGACTCAATCTGTATTCTTGGATATGTGAATTTTTTTCTTGGACAGTCAGAATTAACAATTTAATAGTCAATTGTCTCCTAAAATAATGCATAAATACAATGCAGCCCCAATTAATTGTGCAGGATCTCTATTTTATTTTCATAGCAAAATGGGTCTAAGAGTTATAATTCTAAAAATTAAAAACAGAAAATTTGAAAACAATATGGAAACAAAAAGCAGTACAGAGAAGCTTTATCTGAACTAAAAATCATTCAGAATTGAGAGGAGAAAAAGTGGAACACAGAAGTACTATAGTGGCAAACATACTTTAATTTATGGAAAATATGGAATTTCAAGCAAAATAAGAAAGGAGTAATTACTCTTTTTAAATTTTTTTTTAGTTATAGATGGACACAATCTTTATTTATATTTATTTATTTTTAAAAATTTGTTTTGTTTTAGTTCTAGTTGGACATAATGCCTTTATTTTATTTTTATGTGGTGCCAAGGATCGAACCCAGGGCCTCACCCATGCAAGGCAAGTGCTCTACCACTGAGCTACAACCCTAGCCCAGGAGTGATTACTTTAAAATAAAATGGCCCAGAAATTTTGTTTCTAGAAAGCTACAGACATACTTATAGTGGCATGAACATTAAGATTATATCTTCTTTCTATCAGTATCTGCCTCTGCCCCTCCCCCTCTCTTTTTCTCTCTTCATATGCGCCCCTAAAAGCATAGAAAACTGGGAAGCTATAGAAGTCCCAATTAACATGGCATATATTCAGGAAAAAATTAGGGCAAGGAATCTTATTTTTTCTCTGAATTGAGTAAGGTTTCTGTTTATACACTTATAAAGTCAATTTGAATTATTCTTGATAGTGACATAGTAATCATTTTACTTTTTCTATTTCTTTTTTTTTTTTTTTTTTTTTTTTTTTGCAGGGGTGGGGTAGAATAAGGGGTGCTAGGGATTGAACCTAGGAGTATTTTACCACTGAACCACCTCCCTAGCCCTTTTATTTATATATTTTTTTTTATTTTGAGACAAGGTCTCGCTAAGATGCTTAAGGCCTCACTAAATTGCTGAGGCTGGCTTTGAAATTGCGATCCTCCTGCCTCAGCAGTCTCCCAAGCTTCTGAGATTATAGGCATTTATATTCTTTTACACTGTAAATGGGTCTGGAGGGCATGCAGAGAAGCACATATTTTGCCCTCATACAAAATCAAGTTCAAAACCCAACGCTTATATGCACCATTTGTCTGATATCAGGGAAACTGCTATCTTGACTCAATCTACCCCTTCACTTCCAAAATGAGAATTATACCCTCTCACTGAGTTGTTATAAGTGTCAAATACAGTAAAAATAGTCCAAAACCAAGCCTAGAATTACCTAATAAATGGAAGTAGTTGCTGTACTGATGCCAACTATGATCAAAATCACAGTAATATCCCACATTTGCAAGGTACTGTGTACTTACAACAAGACAGGAAGGTAACACTAGTTATACATCTGAGACATGTAGTTTTTCTAATTTGTTAATCTAATGCTTTTCCCAGTAAATGTCATTTCATTCATATTTTCTTGCAGAATAACAGCTTATTTTTATAGGAGATTTTTATGTGGGATGAGAAAAACCCAGTGCTTAATTTGCTTATAAAAAACATCATGTACTAGTGAATCAAGCCGAGCAAGGAGAACAACTCACCTTGTAGTCTCACTAAAAGAAGTGGGTGATCAAGAAACTTTTTTCTAGGTAGCAGAATACAACAATTACTAATAGGGCATTACGTAAAATTGTGGATGTGTAACCGACGTGATTCTGCAATCTGCATTTGGGGTAAAATTGGGAGTTCATAACCCATTTCAATCTAATGTATGAAATATGATATGTCAAGAGCTTTGTAATGTTGTGAACAACCAATAAAAAAAGAAAACAAAAAAGAAACTTTTTTCTATTCCCAGGTCAAACCTTAGCAAGAAAACTTGAAAATAACTTATTCAAGTCCACATGCTATGCAGACACCATCATCAATTTGGCAGTAAACAGACCCTGCTATATCACTAACAGAAGTCAGTCCTATGTGTTATTTATGGGGTTTTTTAAAAACGTCATTTAGCCATAGCAAAACCTAATGTTCTTGTTAAAAAATAAAAAGGTGAAGCTAAGTCAGAGCTGACTGATAATAACAGTAATATGACATTTTTTAAAATTTTTTTTAGTTGTAGATCTTTATTTTATTTATTCATTTGTATGTGGTGCTGAGGAACAAACCCAGTGCCTCATGCGTGCTAGGCAAGTGCTCTACCACTGAGCCACAACCCCAGCCCCAACAGTCATGACATTTTAAGAGTTTGATGTGGTCAAATAAAATTGCCCACCTGAAACACTATCTCAATTCAGTGAGAATCTCTTTATGAAATGTTGGAACATAATGCAAGTGCCAGACTCTACACATTACGACTTAGAATGGACTTACACTTGACCTTAAGAAATGGGATGCTGTTGTCTGCCATACCACCAAACTGAAAACACTGGAATCCGATGATCTCCAGAGGCTGTGGCAGGCTTTGTGGTTATTATCTCCATTTGCAGAGCCAGGGATTGCCTGAGAACACCTCTGTCAAAAGCTTTTGTTTCCAAAAATAAAAAATTAAAATATTAAAAATAAAAGCCTCTTTATACTAGACCAAACATTTCATAGATTGGTCTCAAATCAGAGTGAAAATTCTTTTCTTTTTCCACAACTACCTAATTTTCCATCATGAGATGTTTTATAATGGAAAAAAAAAAAGCAAGAGCATCAGGTAAAGACTTCAATGCACTTCAGGATCCTCTCTGCCTGTGGCTGTTTCCAGCCCCAAAGGATCAGAATCAGTCCTCACAGATCCTCACAGTATCCACAAAGCACTATGGTTCTCTAACTCGGGCTGCGTTTGTACAGTCTCCCCCCTTCACAAAGGACCTAATGAGGAACGGAACTAGATAGCACCCTATTCACAACCCAAGGAAAAATAAGCCAAGAGCCCAAGATACCCTTGGAGAAGCTGGCAGAAGCTTCTAGGCAACCTCTAAGAACAGGCAAACTGGTGCCAACCATGACCCCATCAAGTGACACACACATCTGACTGACTGAACACACCAGTTAACTTTACCTTTAAAGTCCAAAGTGAGATCAGATCGCCACAAAAGCAGTCTTGGAATGTAGCCATTTAAAGTCAAAGGCACAAATATTTCTGAAGACCTTACCACATGGTTAACAATTACAAAAAGTAACTGGTGCCCTAGTGAGTAAAGCAATTTTATAATTTATTGCTACCTCTCAAATCACCTGCTAGGATAAAAATAAATATTTAGCTATTTATCAGTTAGAATATCCTCCCAGCAACCCATCTCTGTAGGATATGGCAGAGGGTTGTGTGTATTCTGGGCATTCAGAAGTTTGGCAATAAAATCCAAGAGGATAGGAAAGGCAGCAGAATACAACAGACACTAGTATGGCAATATGTAAAACAGTGGATGTGGAACCGATATAATTCTGCAATCTGTATACGGGGTAAAAATGGGAGTTCATAACCCACTTGAATCAAAGTGTGAAATATGATATGTCAAGAACTATGTAATGTTTTGAACAACCAACAATAAAAATTTTAAAAAAAAATCCAAGAGGACATTTGCATCAAATCCTCTTCTGTCTCTAGACCAGTAAATCCATCCCACAAAGAAAAGCAGAGACTCATTACAGGAAGAGAGCCAGTCATGGAAAAGCAGGACCAAGAAAGCCATCTCAAAGTGCCTAGGGCAGAGAAAAAACAGCAGAAAGAGTACAAGGCAGAAGAAATAAACTAAAATAGAAGCAAATGGTTCTGGTCTAATATACTGTAAAATTTACCTGACAACAGGAGTACTTGTGAGGCCAAGAGCATGCTAACAAAATGAAAACAGTCACACATACAAAGAAAATTTTGAACAGTGGCTTCCCCTGAATAACATTTATATATGGAAAAAGCCGAAAAAAGTCATCACAGGTCTGTCAGCATATGGAATTTATTATGCTACTAGATCATTGATTTATTGAAAAATATAAAAGCATATGTTTATAGTAACAGTAAAAACTCTTCCAAGTATTAAGTGGCTTTTTTCTACAACTCCTACTTCAGGTAACAGCTTTTACCTATCTTGTCCCTTACTTTCTAAAATAGCAAGTTCCTTGAAAACAAGGACCATAATTTATATTTATCTATTATGTATATAGCTATGTGTCCACACATGACTGACTCAAATGCTTTATTAGTAAAGAATATTCTGTTGCAATAAGGCTGTCCTTTTCATATTACACATCCACTTGTTCAAAGTCAATGATTCTCTATCTTCTAACATCTATAAATTCTAGGCTTCTCTAAACAAAATGGACAGGCTGAGCTCAAATCATACTAACTCCCAAAAACTACTTGAGACTGTATTAGATTATAGTTCCCAGACACAAACAACCCATCAAAAATAATTCTTATAGAGGCCGGGGTGATAGCTCAATGGTAGAGTGCTTGTCCAGCATGTGTGAGGCACTGGGTTCTATTCTCAGTATCACATATAAATAAATAAAATAAAGATCCATTGACAACTAAAAAATTATTTTTTAAACAATAAATAATAATAATTCTTATATCAAAGGTGGCAGAAATAAGACTAAGAGTTAAACTTAACAGCAAAGACCTATACTTTTGACTTCAAAGACAAGGACAATATACCAGAAACCCTTAGAGTAGTTTTGATTTGCATTTATCTAATTGCTATTTTTTCATGTATTTGTTGATTGATTGTATATCATATTCTGAGAAGTGTTTATTCAGTTCCTTGGCCCATTTATTGATTAGGTTATTTGTTGTTTTGTTTTTTTTTTTTTTGGTGCTTAGCTTTTTGAGTACTTTATATACCCTAGAGATTAGTGCTCTATCTGCTGTGTGAGGGGTAAAAATTTTCTCCCAAGGTATAGGCTCTCTATTCACCTCTCAGATTGTTTCTTTTGCCAAGAAGAAACTTTTTGGTTTGAATCCATCACATTTATTGATTCTTGATTTTAATTTTTGTGCTATAGGAATCTTATTAAGGTAGTTGAAGTCTCAGGTAGTTGGCTCACCTGGTAACATGTGAGGTCATCACTGAGGAGTTGGTCTGTGCATGGTGCTACTGAGATGTGGACCTATGTCTTTGGAGATAACAACCTAAAATGGACTCTGAAGTCAGCATCTGTTTCTTGGTGGTTTCTTTTTTTAATGAAATGATTTCCAAAAACAGTTTATGGTTGAGGATTTGGGCAAGCAAAGAACTGACATTAACACTAGAATTGAGATGAGGGATGGGTAAAAGAAAATATCACATCCTAAAAATATACAACACACTCTTTTATATTTTCCTGATCAACTAATGACAGAACTAAAATAATGTTACAAACAAGCCAACAGGAGGGGCTGGGGTTGTGGCTCAGTGGTAGAGCACTCACCTAACACATGCAAGGCACTAGGTTCAATCCTCAGCACCACATAAAAATAAATAAATAAATAAAGGTATTGTGTTCAACCACAACTAAAAAAAAAAAAAATTAAAGACTACAGGAGAATTACTAATCTCAAAGCTCACCACAGCTGTGCTGTCCAACCTCAAACATGACAGTAACTGGGAAATGTATTCACAGGCCCTCTTGTTCTCTTCTGGGAAACTGAGGTTTCCCTACAATCTTGGAGATAATCAAGGTTCCTTATTCTGATTCAAGTGGAAGCACCTAACTCACAAGATGTTAATAAGCAAAACCAGCATAGGAACTGGGGTACTCACCTGGATTAGTATCACTATATAGGTAAGCAGTTCTCCTTGCTTAACCTTTCCTCTCTCAAAAAAAAAAAAAATGTTTTTTAAAACACTTTGTGTCCACTGGAATAGAAAATGTGTACAGTGCAAAAACTTCTAACTTCTGGTAAAGTCAGTCTAAAAATATAAATGGAAACACTGTTAACAGATCCTCATATATTGCTTTCTGCTCCTAACATTTTATTCTTCTTGTCTTTCTTAGTTATGTTTGGTTTTTGTACTGGGGATTGAACCCAGGGGCACTTTACCACTGAGCTACACCCCTAGTCCTTTTTATCCTCGAAATTACAATCCTCCTGTCTCAGCTTCCCTAGTTGCTGGGATTACAGGCAAGCACCTCTGCATCTGGTTATAAATTTATAAATTTCAGTTTAAATTTTAGACTTCTATTATAAAAGGTACTGTTATTCCCCTAAAACGAGGGTTCTAAAAAAGACAAATGACATAATGTTGTGAATATCTGTGGAAGAAAAATTATTTAATTCATTTTGCATGTACAATGGTTTTTTATCCAAAGTTGATTTTGAAGCCTGTGTTGCCATTTTGAATCCTTTATTATCAGCTTTCACCTATCTAAAATAAATGTTTCCAGGATATCTGCATGACAGATTCAAATACAGTGATCAGGACTAAACTTCAAGCTGGGCATGGTAGCTCACTGTACCTAATAATGATCCTGTTAACTTTTAAGCAACACATTTTTTCTGACAACTGTTCTAAAATACAGGGTAAATGATGCCTCATTTTGTTCTTGCATTGGAAAATTTTTGCTGATGGAACTTCACTCTTCTATTCTAAAATTGTCCCCTCTTCTAAAACAAATCTGGTTTTTAGACATGAAACTTTTAGGTATAAAATTTAATTTCCAAAACCAACTTCCTTACTACCAACCTTTGATCTTTACTCTAAAAGTACAGTCCTGACACCTTTGTAAGCACTCCATGTTTTTATTGTGTTCTCCAATATCTGCCTAAACCATGAAATGCTAGAAAATGCTACAATTATCTATATGAGCCACTCCAACAGAACCTTACACAATCAGGGATCAATGTTGACATTTCCAGGCTAGCAAGTATCAGCTGAGAAAGAGAGAGTTTTAAAATCACACCAAATTTTTGGAGAACCTATCCATTTCCACACACCATGTTAGAGGTTCTTTCCTATATTCTTATTAACCTTCAACAACTTCAAGAAAAGTAGTACTCTTCCCGATTCACAGATTGGGAAACCCAGGTTTGCAGAGATTTAAACAATTTCTCCACAGTTCAGCAAGTTCCCGCTTCACCATGCTGCACCCCATGACAAACTGCAGGAGGGTAGCTTTGAAATGCAGGATATTCACAGACAAGCAAGTGAATTGTGATTCGAGGAGTCACAGTTTCACCTTCTATTTCCTTCTTCCTCTATCATGTCATGCTTTCTTAGAACTGCACCTAATAATGAGTCATTCTCTAGTTCAAGCACTCCAATACTGCAGACCTTTAACTCACAGTGTGATAAGTAAATGCGTCCAAATCCTGAAGCATTAGTTTGGATTAACTTCACTGTGGCTCATATACAGGAGAAAAGAAAATTCCCAAGAACAGCTCCTACCTACAACACAAGAATTAGAGGAATCCCAGCCCTTCCCCTTAAAGGGCACACCTTGAAGCTCCTAAAATTTAAGCTGATAATGGGTGACAAGGAAGGCTTAACTACACTGGAAATTTCCCACTGTACAAATTCTTAAGGGTGTGACGGAAACAGCTAAGAGGAGTCATGATAGAAGGTTGTGTCAGAATAGGTTATGAAAACAAAAGCTAACCAGAGACTGATTTTTGATACCTAATGCTGCTCAAGAAAAATAAGGGGGGAGGAGTATACAATCATAATCACTGAAGATAAATGAAAACTAACATGCATGAAAAAGAGGCAATAATTATGACTGTGTCCATTAATCAAAACCCAAGGCTGAGACTAGATATAACTGAGCATTGACTATCAAAGACAACTATTCATTTTAAATAGGGATCCAAAGAAATATACAACATCATAGAAAACTAGCACAGAACAGGTTTGGCAGATTTTAGTTAGACTTTTAAATCTCTAAACTGGGACTTAAATAGTCCTATCACCTTTTGGGGGATGGGGGTGATAAATTGAAACAACAAATGCTAAGTGTCTACTAGATACAATGTACTCTTCAAAACTGTTTCACAGGTGGCCCCACTACAGTAGACTATCACATCTTGATTATACATCAACCACAATATTTATGCCAGCAAGTGTCATCTAGTCTCAGCAAAGGGGAAAAAAAACTTCTAGAACTTCCACTCTGAACATCTCATGTAGCAATCAAACCTTCCAATTTAAAATAAGTGGAAGAGGACAAACAAAAATTAATAATCTAAGAAAGAGAACTGAGAGTTTATTTAGGGCAGCCAATTCAACAGTGCCTCACCCAAGACCAAGGCAAAAAAAAAAAAAAAAAAAAATTAGCAAAACAACATGTTAAGCTTAAAGATTTCAGCCAGTATAATGTTTTAAGGTGAAAACTAATATTAAAGATTAATGATTAAGTGAACCCTAATAGCAATTCACAAGTCACTTTATTTCACACATGAAATAAAAGAGAAAACTAAATCTTAGAGTTCAATTTTGAATATAGTAAAAAGCTCTAAATTATACAGCTGAACTTCTGTTTTCCCTCTACTTTAAAGATCAGGTTAGACAATTCACAATAGCCAAACTATGGAGCCAACCTAGATGTCCATCAATGGATGAAAGGATAAAGAAAATGTGGTGTATATAAACAATGGAGTTTTATAAAGAAAAATAAAATTATGTCATTTGCAGGAAAATGGATGGAACTAGAGACCATTATGTTAAAGGAAATAAGCCAAACTCAGAAGTTCAAGGATTATATGTTTCCTCTCATATGCAAAAGCTATAGAGGAAAAAGTAACAGAAAGGTAGGAACAGATGTCATGGAAATCAAAGAGAAATCAGTAGAGGAAAGGGACCAGGCAGTGGGAGATGGGTAGGGAGAGGGAAGTGCTGGGAAGTGATATTGGTCAACTATATTGTTATATTGTGTGCATGTATGAATATATAACAACAAATCCCATCACTGTGTATAACTATAATGCACCAATTTTTAAAAATGTAGAAAAACCTGCAAAAAAATCCAATTCAAATCAGAAAAAAATTAAAAGGCAAAAAAAATAAAGATCAGATTAGAACATTTATAAATTTTTAAAAAAAACTATTTTCCTTCAGGTGGAATTTCTTTATTCATTTTTGTAAACATAACTGCACTCATCAAAATCTTCACATTGCTATTAGAATTGTGGTTTTCAATAAATTAATTCCAATTTTTAAATACTCTGCTATATAACAACGAAAGTGATGAGATGTTGCTCCCAAATTAGGTTATAAAATGCATGTAGATTCGTTTTAGGTGCTCACTGGCTCTCTCTCAAATACCAGCTTCATATGGTTAGGGGCTGAGGCCTCCTGCCAACTGTCACTGAGTGAGCTTGGAAGCAAATTCCCCAAGTTCACTGAAGCCTGGAACAACTACAACCTCTCAAGATGTACTGAGCCAGGGAGATTCCACTCAGCCACACCTGAAGTCCTGGACCACAGAAACTATGAGTCAATAAAAGTCCGGGGTTTGTATTATTAAACCACCAAGTTTGGGGTTGTTATACCACAACTGATAAATTATATGAATTAGAAAAAGAGATAAACAATTTGCTGCTGATTTTTATATATGAGCCTGTCATAGAAGACATAAGATTATTTGGGCAGAAGTTTCAACAACAACAAAACAAAAAAATGATAAAGCACAGATGTATTCAAGTATCTATACTCATTAAAAACAAAAAGAACCCCAGAAATATTACACATATTCTGATACCTAGTTTAGTTTTCTAAAAGAATAAAATGGATTTGTTAGCTTTACAAATCTAAGAAATTATCAGTGAAACACCAAAGAAATATAGCCAAATTATAAAATTCCTGAGAGACTTCCAATGGCAAATAATGGCATGTTTCTTCTACTAATACAATGAAATATTTCAGCATCCATCCCTTGACACCTGAAATGAGAACATCACCCTGGAGAATCATGTTAAGTGAAGACAAATGCCTTCCTTCACTTATCTCTTTGTAATATTTTATGTTCTTCTCCCAAGAAAGGTCGATGACTTTCTATTTAAAAAACACAATGACACCCGAAGGAACAAAGGGCTGCCATCAGAATTACACACAACATGATAACAAACTAGCAAGGAAGATGTCTCCAGGATGAGTCCTGAAGTACTTCCACACTCAGCAGCTTCATATACACTGTATAAGAACCAATGACTTGTATTCCTATTAACATATACATGACATGTACACACCCACAAAAGAGCATTCAATTTCACTTAAGGCTATTCTGACTTACCAATTTACACCCATACTTCTACTAATATTGAAACAAGTATGTCCTTGAAAAAAAAATAAGACTGGAAATTTCTAATGTTTCAAAACTGAAAGTTACCCTGTTCACCCCTATAACAGGTTCCATTCCCAAAATTCCTGAACACTTATCACCCTATTTTACTGAACTTTTTACTTTTTAAGGGATTCTTTTCATCTACATAATCTGCCATAGTTGATAGAAACTCTTATATTCCACAAAACAGCTCCTGAAATATTAGAGACTGGGGGCAGAGAAAAAATGCTTTTGTTGTTGATGATAAACCCTAGTTGTTCATGCTGAAGCTGGCAAGAATTTGCACTTTGCAGCAGAGACAAGCAATAAAGATGACTTCTAGAGTTTTCACATGCAGAAAAAACAGCCAACCAATCAGCTACTCCTACTACCTGTTACTTTGCAAATACAATCTATACATGAGGCATATTACATTTTTAAGAATAAGAAATCATGTACATTAGAATATCAATGTTATCACATGGTTTTAAAAAAAAAAAAAAACCTCCAACATGAGCACTAAGGAACAGATTTCATCAGGATATATATTTATCCCCCCTATACCAATCAGTTCTCAAAGAGGATGGTATCAGTCTCTCAAAAGCATTTTGGAAACTTTGCATCACAATGGTTAGAGGACACTTCTCCATTTAGAGGCAGAGATGAGGAAATGCTAGACATTCTGCAATGGAAGAAATTGTCTTCAACTTCTGAGAGTCAGAGAGTTCCAAACCCTCAGTAAGTAATTTGTTTATCATTTTCTGATCTGTGAATACATAAACACAAAGTATATTTGCACAGTCTTAATCACACTAAATATTTCAAGAATGCAGTCTCTGTGTAAATTGACAGAAGACTGCCTGGAACCTCCTAAGAGATGGCAGCTGTTTTGGAGGGACCCATGACTACAGCAGTGCCACTGGTGGTACTGAGCAGCCAATGCCACATGCCATCAGTGAAGCATCCTATTCCTACGACCACTGGGGGAAGCCACCAGAAGGTTTTGCACTCTCACAATTATTGCAACTTCCTGTGAAATTATATCTCAAATTTAAAAGTAAAAAGTTAAAAGAGACATTTGTGTCTGACCCTGACCTTTTATCAGCCTTAAAATGTCTAACACTGCTGGCCCCTATTCATTCCAATTCAACAAGATCAAAGTAATCTTATAACCAATAGCCCATCCCTAATCCAATCCACACAAAACAGAGCTGTGTCTAGCCAAAGGCCACCTACATATTCAGGAGATGAGCTATTTCTATATGAGAACACCCATCTCCTGACTCCCAAGTCAACACTTTCACCAGAATACAGACTGAATGCTCCTCTGCCTCCCTGTTTACTGTGAACTATTCCTAGACTACAGTTTTCAGAGAGAACATTCTTTTCAAAATTTAAATAAATTCCTCTGACTTCATCTACTCCTAACCACATATTTATAAGATCTACATATGTCAAAAGAATAACCTCACTGAATTTTGACTTTCAATTCACATGGCCATCAGCAATAACTAGACTTTGGTTCCTACCCACTTTTCATTCTATGGTACATAAAGAAAATGAAATATATACAGCACAGCACCCTGGGGCTATTCAGACCTGGCCTCACTGAGGACTAAGGAGGATTATCATCCTGCATGCTTTTGAGGAAGCTATGAGCTACCCTAACATTAGCCATATAGCATCCCAGGTTCTAAAGTCTCAAGAAACCTACCAGAAATGCCTTTATCAATAAAAGTCTATCAGCAAGACCTTCAGGAAACAAGCAACCTAGAATTCCTCTGAAATGTGTGAAATCCATCTAAACCCAGGTTGCTCATTAAATACAAAATTTCCTAATACATAATCATGGTATATGTTACAGCCAACCTATCTACTTCAGCCAGCAAATGCAATCTCCTTCAGTGAAAAATAGTGGTTGAAAAATATAAAGTAAAAGCTTTATAAGCATCCTTATCTTTGACTGATACAGAAGAATTTGTAGGAGGAAAATATGATAGCTTTTCTGGGACTTACTTTAAAATAATACAGCAGGGGCAAAGGGTAGAGAGGGACAGATTTAAAAAAAAAAAAAACTAGCCATGTATTTCTGGTGATATTGCTAAAGCTAAAGCTAAGTGATAAGTACCAGAGGGCTCATTGTATTCTCTAGTTATCCCTGTTTAAATATTTCCATAATGAAAAGTTACCCCTCCCCCCCCCAAAAAAAAATAGCTCAGTGTGTGTGAAAGGCAGCAGGTTAAGAGCTAAATGGTGCTGCTGATGGAAAGAAAATGAGGCAAAACAGGTTGGGAGTGGGAGCAGAATTCCCTCCTGAGTGCTGGCTCTGAACCACACTTTTCTGAAACAGGGCACTTCTAGATGAGTACCTTGCTGTCTTGTGCTTCTCGTTAGCCTAGCACACAGTACTCAAAGTGCTATGTGATGAAAACTCATTTATCTTCATAAATAGCCTTCATTGTCAATAACGGTGTACATGTCACCTTCCAATAAATTGCTGAGTTTAGAAGAGCTGGGTTAGGTCTCACAGTTCTTAGTACCACCACAGCAGGAAAACTACACATTCGCCAGTTGTTAGGCTTTAACATCCTCTATACCTTTGGTACGATAAGGCTAAAAGTAAACCATGTGTATGGAGGGCTTAGGATATAGCTCAGTGGTAGAGCACTTGCTTAGCATACAGAAGGTCCTGGGTTAATCCGCAGGACAACACACACAAAATTAATATATATTATCAAAGGAAAAAAAAAACACATCTGCCCGGAGCGGGGGCTCAAATTCAAGGGACTGGTTTTCCAATACCTTTTAAGAGTGAAATCTCAAATCTAAACAATATGTCCCACGTCAGTGTTAGCTACATCCCAGGTAGCAGCAAGTCCAAGAGAAAGCAAGCCAAACCAGTCAACAACACATGGGTTTGAGCAGAGCACTTCTTAAGATCTGGATTTTTTCCAGTAGTGAGAGCCTTATTCCTCAAAGGACCAGCCCTTATTCCTCAAAAGAAGATATCTTAACAATATTAATAAAAGCAGCTAACATTTTTATAGTGATTACGAAACAGGAAGCATTATCAGAACTCTTCATCTACTAACTCGTATAACCCTCACTCAACCTTAAAAGTACCATTTTATATAACTACACACACACACACACACACACACACACACACACACACACAATTTAGGAAATGTGCTTGAAGGTTACACAGGGTCCAAGTGGCACAGCTGAATTTCAGACCCAGGCAGCCTGTGTGCTCTGAATCACTCTACCAATGACACCAATCAACAGACAATCTGAAGAATCAAATTATCTTTCATCAAAATCACCCTTTTCTTATAATAATTTATGTTAATAATTTATGTCAATATATTATGTTAATGCTGTATCAATAATGAATCACCAGTTACCTAGTCAACTGAGATATTGTATTTGAATCAGCATAAAGCATTATGGATTAACCAATACAGAATTGTGTTTTATTAGTCATATTTTATCAGATTTCTTTGTAAGAGTCTTTGTAGTTACATATTCGGGAGGGGGGAATCACCCAAAGCTAAAACAAGCAGGTCAGGAGTGGGTATTTGCCAAGGGAAACACTTCAAGGTACAAGAGCAGATTTAAAATGCTCTGATCCAACAAGGACATCTGTTCTGCCATAAGCAACCATCTGCTTCATATCCCAGACAGCAAAACATTTCAATAGGAAGTGTCAAATCTGACTCCTAAACAGGAAACAATTACCTACATTTGCTACCAGCCCCAAAGCTGATTAGAAACTCCTGGGGCAAAAGTTAATGGAAAAATCACAGTACAGGTACTCATTCTAATGAGACTGGTTATTGGCCAAGATTCCTACCAGTTGTGATATCTTATATATTTATTTTTTTAAAAAATTGAGATGTAAGGGCTGGGGATGTGGCTCAAGCGGTAGCACGCTCGCCTGGCATGCGTGCGGCCCAGGTTCGATCCTTAGCACCACATAGAAACAAAGATGTTGTGTCCGCAGAAAACTAAAAAATAAATATTAAAAAAATTCTCTCTCTCTCTCTCTCTCTCTCTCTCTCTCTTTAAAAAAAAAATTGAGATGTAAGATGAGAGATGTCAAAAAGATTTTCAGAAGGGAAAAAATAGAAGTGTGGGAAACAAAGACCTTTGAGTAAAAGATTCAGTGGCTTTTCAGGTGCCTAAGCATCAACACTGGGCCAGGGACTGTGGTGAGTGAAAACAGTGGGATCCAAAGTGGCCTACAGTAAAAGACAACTACACACAAGGCTAAAATGCAAGAATATATAACATTCTTTAAAATGACTTCCACAGATTCAAAAGATCATGCACTAGAGCCAGGAAAGGTTTTGTGAAGGACACTAGCAATTGAGTTGGGTCTTAAAGACCTACATTTCCTCAGGTGTGAAAGGAGGCCCTGCAGCAAATCCCTAACCAAGAAGCAGTAAGACCTGGGGTGTGCTTACAGTATAACTCAGAGATGCTCGGAGAAAGCAGCATAGGGCACAATGAAGACAGGGTCAAACAAATGTCTGCAGTTGTGTCCCATGGAGCTAACCCAAGGAACATATATAGTCAGAACTTAGTATGAGCCGGATCTTTGGGGATTGGGGATAAACTAGAAAAACCAACAGAGTGCTTATCATCAAGCTTGAATTCTAGCAGAAAGAAAGAATCAAACTTGTGAGATAATTTTCAGTTAGTGAGAAGCACAACAAAGAAAACAAGATAAAGAGCCAGAGAGGGACAGGTGGATCACTACCTTAGCTAGCACAGCAGATGGTTAATGCTGCTCCTTCATTAACTAATCTTTTTTCTTTTGAAAGGTGTGTTCAGGACAGGGTCAGGGAGAGGAACATAGCTATGGAGGCATAAGTAATTAAACAGGCCCTCGAAGAGAGCTCCAGAACACCAAGCAACACAGACGACTCTGATCTCAGTGTTTTTTTGTTGTTGTTGTTTTTGTTTTTTAATTCAGGCCCATTGACTGTGCTAAAAAGAGTCTACTTACAAAATGATCCCTTGTTAACACAAGGAGCAGAAAGATCTTGCAGTTCTCCTTGGGTTTGGGGTGACAAACAGGTCCCCATTCTGTTTTTGTTGCAACGCAAAATGCTGCTGAATGCCAATACAGCAATATATCCCAGAATCCCACCCCCAGCAAAGCTCCAGGAAGCAGAAGGCAACAGGAGGCTTCTTTTACTTACATTTTTTTCTCTATCCACATTATTTTATAGGTGCATCATAGTTGCACATAATGATGGGATTTGTTGTTACAGATTTCTATATGCACACAATATAACAATGTAATTTGGCCAATATTATTTCCCGCCTCCCTCTCCTCCTCCTGTTCCAAGGTCCCTTTCCTCCACTTATCTCCCTTTCATTATTCCCACGCCCCCTCCACCTTTATTTCCCCTTTTCCTCCTTAGCTTCAACACATCAGAAAAAAAATATGGCCCTTGACCACCTGAGGTTGGCTTATTTCACTTAACATAATAGTCTCTAGTTCTATCCATTTTCTTGAAAAAGACATATTCATTACAATTTATAAGCAAAAACTTTAAAATATTAAGTAGATAAAGGTAGAATGAATCCTGTACTTTTTATGCAATGTTGATATGCCATTTAGACTATAATATCACAGCCTTTCTAAAAAGCAATATGGTAACATTGTTTCTTCTGACACAATAATTCCTCTTTTGGAATCTAAAGATACAATTAGATACTCAGATAGGTACTTAAATATAAATAAGTTACCTATAGTGTTGTTTTAAGAACAAATGAAATAAACTTTACATAAATATATCCACTATATCTTTACAAAGAAATATGTAGCCATTAAGAATGTCAAAGATAATATTAACCAGGTGCCAAGGGTGTGGCTCAGTGGTATAGATAGCACTTGCCTAACATGCCGAAAGCCCATCCCCACCATCACCAAAAAATATCTATCTATATATAAAATATAAGGAAACATTTATGTTTTTAAAAAGCAGAAATTATTGTACTTAATGTGATCTCCAAATTCATAAGAATAGATTTTTAATAGATGAAAATATAATGTCAAAAGATAAGACCAATCTCTATAAAATGCATTAATTCATCTTTAAAAACATGCACTTTTAAAATTTTTTCTTCTCTGAAACTATCAATCTAGTCTCCTTATGTAGTTTTATCACTTAACTGAATTTAAGTACTCTAAGGCTAATCTAAGGTCCAAGTTTTCCATACCTAAGCCCTAGAACAGTGACTCAACAGTCAGCGTTTCAGGCAGAGTGAAAAGGGGAAAGGAAACCTGACTTGCCCTGGCTCACTTTTATTCTCTCAACGCTGGATAGTGGAGCCAGGCACATGGCTGGGTCCCTGGCTCCCAGCCCTGGTGTAAGCCCTACACACATGCCACCACCTGCTGAACATAATCAGGGTGTGGCTCCACCCTGGGCATGGTGACAGCAGTCTGATAGGGTGTGATTCCCTAAGTACAAACAGGTAAATATCTAGTTCCCAGCGCTGAACTCCGATTCATTGTCATGCTCCTGAATGTGCCCACTTTACTGTTCCACACACCTGAGAACACTCTAATCATCGCCTCCCCTTTCCATAAATTCTTCTGACTGCTGCCTCCTGCCAAAACTAAATTCCATTAACCACCCCATTTCAACCTCAAACTGAGATGACCCTCAGCAAATCTTCATTTTCCACATGATCAAGCTGGTCCACATCACGTTTTGCAGCTTTGTGTACAGAAGTTGAGGGCACTGATGAATCTCAGTAGTTCTGGAAGCTGGATGCTGGTGGACTTCAATGACATTGAATGCCACCAAAACAGACCCTTCCTAGGTCCATCTGCCATCATGGCCTCAGCTTGCTCACCAAATTTGTTATAACTCAGTTACCCACCAAGTTCTCACCATGATACTGCCTTCAAGGGGCTTAACTGAAAGCCTTAGAAGACTGCATGCCAAATTTAGCATCACCTAACAATGCAGCGAAGCCAGCATTCATTCTGCTCCCTTCCCATCATACTCAAATTCATAGCTTCAGTTCTATACAAGCCTGTCTTCTTTAAACGGGAGACCAACATGGTCCACCTCTTCCTACCCTCCAAAACATCAACTACTTTTCAATCAGATCTCACCTCAACAGTCACCTTCATAATTACTATGGGTTCTGCATTCATGTATTCTGCTGCTGTTTCAAGGACAGCCTGAGTCCATCGCATGACTAATCTTTACTGAGCACCTGAATGCTCTTCACAACACTGTATAAGTGCTCTGGAATAATCACCTAAGGCTTTCTACAAGTATTAAGGGATGGAAGTCAGCAGGTCATCAATGTCCTTTCTCTTGTTCTCCACCAGTTACTTCACCTTTCATTCTCAAATATAACATAGTGGGGGGAGGACAGGGATGCACAACAGTTATCTACCTCTCTCAAAGAGTAGTTTGTTTGCAATTAATTACAGCAATGACAAGAGTTTTCATTTTAATCCACAAAAACCCACTCCCAACCACTTTTTAAAAAGTGATGGGGGGGGGTATGTGGGTGTGTATGTAAGAGGAAGAGAGGGGGAGATGGGGGGAGAGAGAGAGAATCCATTTTTTAATAGATACTGAACATATACCACTGGGGTACAAGATGAATAGAAGCCTTGCTCTATGGAGTTCATGGTCTGACAACAATACAAATTATTAAAAGTATTTATAATAACACATTACAGTGTAAGTACATGGGAAAGGCTAGGGGACCACTAAAGAATAATAGAGCCAGCTAAGTGAGAAAAAGAACAGGCATGTACATAAAGAAAGGGAAGGAGAAAAGGAGGGATTGGGGGAGAGCGGGTTAAGTAGAAAAGGCTTCTTAACCAGTAATTAGGGAAATCAACTGGAAAAAAAAAAACAGCAATACAGAATATAAAATTGGTCGCTTCTCCATTAAATTATCTCAACTCTAAGAAAATTATACAAATGAACTGGCCTCAATTTTTTTGTCAGTTGTCTCGTATTAAAAATAGAACAATACTTTTAGCACTTGCATACCATGAAAAATCAACTCAAAGATCGCTTTAAAAAAAAATAGGTTATGCATTCAGAGTCATTAACTCTGGCAGACTGATTATTGAAAATTCTAAAGAAGTACATCACACAAAAAATCTTTAGTATATTTTTTGTGTGTAAAACCACAGTGTTATTCACTTCTACATTGTAATCAAATTCAAACACACACATGCACACACAATTATACCCATTCCACACTTGAGAGAATGCTAATTTTCTTTCACTTGTCTTCTAATTAACCTGTAGATGCTTGCTTTAACAGTCACAATTGCTACCATTTATTTTCAAAAACACTAGTATGTCCCACTTGCCCTAGTACATCCACTTCCTAGATTGACAACATCATTTACATTTGAAATTGATTGTGAGCCCTAAGTGCCTTTTTATCGCATCTTCCAGCTGCTCAGTTTCTGAGGCTCTCAGGAATTCCTAAGTGATATTAATTCAAAATGTCAGGAGGGGTATCCCCAACTCTATTCCACCCTTACCACCAAACCAGCTTTATCTTGTTAAAATACAACCCCAATCACTTAATCCTCCTGCTCAAAAATTTTCAATGGCTCCAATTAATTTATAAATTAAGTCTTTGCTAATGGCCCTATATTCAAGAATCTCTATTACATGATGACTGTCATTTTCCAGCCTTATCTTCCACCTGCCACCTATATCATCCAATCAAATACTTCCTGCTCCTCAAACACAAGTCTTCTCCTCTCTACATCTCCCTATACTATTGCAGTCAACATGCCCACACATCTGTTATTCTCTGAAGATCTACTCTGTGCCATCTCCCAAAGTCTTTCCTGGTTATGGCCAATCTGTGAGCATTTCCCATACCTTTGAAATGCAAAAACATTTTCTATCTCTGATGAAAATTATCCCTTTCTGCTGACATTCTTAGCATCCCTACACCATTATTATACCTCTAGCCCTTAGCTGTCCTGATAACCCCTTGAAAACAGAACTTTGAGACCTGACTCTTCTCAGCATCCTCCACTAACCTTCCTGCACATAAAGAACTACCTGGATGGGATTAAGTAAATTTCACTATGATTTTTTCCTTGAGTTTTCCAAGGAAGAGGCAATAGGAAAAAGGGAGCCATGGACAGTTTTGAGCAGGCAAATCATGTGACTGGCGCTACACTGTAAGAGAATCGAGTGACCTGGCAGAGTAGAAAGCAGAAGGCTTGTTGTCAAGATTTGCCTGTGACTTTCCAGAAGAGCTTGCAAAGAGGAAGGGATGACTTGTAAGTCTGAGGTGCAGGGGGCACTTGGCTGAATGATGTAGGCAGCAGGTGGGAAATAAGGGACCCGGGAATCTAATATACAATTGTTGCTTTGAAGAGTAAATTAGTAATGGCAAATAAATTGCTTCTCAAGTTCCAGTTCCAATCTCCTAGTGGTGATCATAAGCCATGGCAGAGCGACTGCAGGAAGAGAACTTGTGACATGTTTTCTCAGTATACACTGTGTGACTCCTGAGGCCCCACACATGCCATATCTGGACCCTGTGTTCTTTAAAGTATAACATCATTGTATGTGATGAGGTTCTAGTGATGCTCCTCTGGGAAATAAAGCCCTAGAAACCTATGAGATTGTTCTGCAGTGGAGCTGGAGGGCACCTCTAGGAGGAAAAAAGAGGAGGAAGAGGGAGGCATTGACCAAATATTAAAAGTCATCATTTTAAAAACATGTAAGCACTCATGATTTCCACTAGGAAACTACACCAAAATTAAACTAGTCATGTTTTTTAAAAACGTACACTCCTTTGATTAAAATGTTCCGGCCTTTGAAAGCAAACATGGAAGAGTGCCCATCCCAAGTCTGCTTGACACAGTGGTTACAGCATGAAAGTAGCTGACACAGCCTAGAACATGGCTCTGCCCATCCCAGCTTTTGGACTCCACATTGATCAGCCTCCCCATTGCATCTTCTGAGAACAATAATAATCAGACCTACCAGACAGGACTGCTATGAGATTAAAGGAGTCGTATGACTAACACAGTGCCTGGCACATGGGATGTGCACAATTAAATTACCACTATTATTATCACCATTATCAAGATTACCATGTAATTAGCAGAGTATTTCTGTTGGCATGTTGTTAGTACAAAAAAAAAAAAAACAATGTTTTTAAAACAGAAAATACACAAAACTGAGAAAGAAAAATAGCATCAGTCGGTCCTGACCATGTAAGTCCTGCAATCAATCACTTGCAGGCTTTTTTTCAGTGTCTGCTTTTGAGGCCAGACAAGAAACCATTTTTTCCTCTTTTTTAATTTTCGGAGTGCATCTCATTAAGAAATAGATGCTTAGGCAAAGGCACACACATGTTCAGGCCAGTGCATCTGAAAAGAACCCATCTGGTAGAAATGAACAACCTGTCCTTTTAGGTAGAAACAAAGGAGTTTTTAACAGAGTGAGCTCAGATCTTGTTTTATGGAACGTCCCAGGAAGACAGCAAATTAAAATATTATTTCCTAACAGCCCACCAGGATAAGCCAATGAGGGTTGGACACACGTGGAAATAACTTCAAATAAGTCCTCTGCAATGGTCAGAAGTCATGGTTCCCTTTAAGAAAGGGAAATGCCATGGAAGTTCTTCCAAGTGGAAGGCAGGACTGACCATATTCAACCCAATTGACTAACAAAATACAAGGATACATAATCAAAGGAATGTACATTTTTAAATGTAACAACTCCATAATGCTTGGTTTGTTCTGCAAAAAAATATACTAAAAACCCATGCTCAACTCACATTGCAAATTATAATGCCTTGGCACAAAACAGTCCCATCTAAGCTGAGTAAGTACAGTTGGATGTAACCACCAACAGATCTTGCACAAGTGCACAAGACCACGTTTGAAGCCCACATTCCCAAGGTATCTAATCTCTGTGAAACCCTACAGTGTTGTGGTAAATTTTTCACATTTGCAATTGAAGCATTTGGTAAAGTAGTCATGGGCAAAGGCTGGGCCATCTGTGTCAATCTGCAGCTATTGATGCTGATAGAACTGGGGTGCAGGGAATATTTTCACTACACTGAACAATGGATACGCATATGTTATATATATGGTTTTGTTGTTGTTAAGGGTAGACACACATGACTTGAGCAAGTATCTATGCAAAACAGCCAAGACTAACATAACTACACTAGATCCTTTTTCTTTTTAAATTTTTTTTTGTAGTTGTAGATGGACAGAATGTCTTTATTTAATTTGTTCATTTTTATGTGGTGCTAAGGATCCAACCCAGTGTCTCACACTTGCATGGCAAGTGTTCTGCCAGTAAGCTATAGTCCCAGCCCACTACTCTAGATCTTTAAGCAAAGGAAATCACATGAAAGTTGGCAACAATAAAAGCCATTTCCTGAGAGACTGTGATGTTAAAAAAGGAACAGGAAATAATTTTAGAACTTAAAACATTTGTTTTGATGTTCATAAATGGACCTAACAACTCCTCATATCAGAGACATAGCTCATTTCAAAATATATATATATCCATAAGAATGTTCAATATAGTAAAAAGCAGAAATGAATTGAGTTAATAAGACTAGCCTTTTTTAAGGCAGACTACCAATACTTTAAGTGTAAATTGCCTTAAAAAATAGCAATAAACACAGCGAGACTTTTCAAAAAGCACAGGCAACACAAAAATAGATCGTGGAAAGGAGACTAATTTAATGCTTAGTTGACCTGTTTTCTGAAATCAATTTTCTATTTCTCCCTTTATTTAAAATTCCTATTTATAAACATTTCTCAAAAACAGAAAGGTGCCAGGCTCAGTGACACATGCCTGTAATCCCAGTGGCTCAGGAGGCTGAGACAAGAGAATCCTGAGTTCAAAGCCAGTCTCAGCAAAAGCAAGGTGCTTAGCAACTCAGTGAGACCCTATCTCTAAATAAAATATAAAATAGGGCTGGGGATGTGGCTCAGTGATTGAGTGCCCCTGAGTTCAATCCCCCATATCAAAAAAAAAAAAAAAAAAAAAAAAAAGTGTGGTGGTACACACCATAATCCGAGCTATTAGGGAGGTTGAGGCAAGAGGATCACAAGTTCTAAGCAAACAAGCCTGGGGCCACTTAGTGAGGTCCTGCCTCATAATAAAATTTTAAAAGGACTGGGATTAAAGCTCAGTGGTAAAGCACTTGCCTAGCATATGGGAAGCCCTGGGTTCAATTACTAGCATCTCAAAAAAAATAAAATAAAAGTAAATTTAAAACTTAAAAAAATTAATCTTAACAAGATATAATCAGGAGCCAACCTCTAAAAGAGAGAAAATTTCATTCTTTACCCATGTCTACCCTCTTAAGAAGCTATAATGACTTTTGTTTCAAGTCATTTGGCACCAAAAAATGATACATATTTATGATTAAAATTTCACTAAACTAATCCCAATATTTCTCACAGGATATTGTATTCCACTGTGCTATTATGATTCAAACTAAAAGGAGGCCACTTTTTTTTTTTAAACTCTTAAAATAAAGCCTGCTAATTTTATAGGGGCTACTCTGAATCTTGGTTTGCTGAAAGTCACTTGGAAACACACTGTATTTTACAGCCAATATTAAGTAGCATGTGTTCCTGAATGTTAGAAAGTATCAGTATGCAAATGGAGCAAAGATTCTTATTTTTTTTAATATTTGTTTAGCTGTCAGCGTACCTTTATTTATTTATATGTGGTGCTGAGAATTGAAGCCAGTGCTTCACAAATGATAGGCAAGTGCTCTGCTTCTGAACCACAACCCCAGCCCCAAGATTCTTATTTTGATAAGTAAAACTTGCAAAAAATAATAATAATATTTCTGCAGTGCAAACTGGAGTTTGGGAGAGGTCTTACTTTTGATATTTCAGCAATATGGAAAACACAGAGCAAACACAATCTGCTGTCACAGCAGAATGAAAATCACACTGAAAACCAAGAACACGAATTTCAAAGTATGTAACGCAAGTAGAGAAATACCTCCTCCAGAGCCTTGCTGCTCTAAGGTGTTTAACAGTACAAGGGCAGAGCAATCACCTGGGAACCTACTTGAAATCTGTACCGTCAGGACCCCATCCAAGGCCTGCTGAATCAGAATCTACATTTTTTGCAGTATCCCCAGGGTACTTTAAGAAGCACTGCTCTAGGACAGTATAGCATAAACAAAACATACAAAAAATTCCAATGAAATAGTAACAGAAAAACAGTTAATAACCATGCCTGCCCAATGTGGCAGTGATAAAACACCAACATCTTTACTACAATATTCAAATGACCAAGTTTGCACACCAAAAACTGAATTTGCTTTATGATTTCAAATTAGGGCTGTCTTTAGAAAATTAAGACATGGGATAACCATAAAAAGTATGATAACATAATATAACACTTTTAAGTTTCAGGGAATTTGCAGGTTAAGTCCACAATTACAGATAAGGAAATAGATGTGCAAAGTTACATGGATGATTGCTGAACTGGAATTTTGTGTTACGACTAATTCTTTGTAACAAAAATGAAGCTCAGATTCTTACTAGATCACAGATCTATCCATCACTGTATGGTGATTTTTCAAAGGAACATTGATCATGATTGAACATGATTCAAAGGAACTTTGAATGGCTTAAAATCTTTAGGGTTGGGTTGGAGGTGGAGCACAGTGGCAGGGCAGTTATTGCCCAGCTTGCACAAGATTCTGGGTTCTGAGCCCAGCACCACAAACAATAATAATAATACATTTAAAAAAAAAAAATCTTAAGGGATTTTGTGCCCTTTTCTCAGGAAGGGGAAAATGGGGTTGGGGAGGGTCTGAGGGTATAATTCGGTGGCACAGAGCTTGCCTAACAGGAGGAAGGCAACAAGTTCCATCCCTTGCACAAAAAAGAATGGGAAATGCTAGAGACAAAAACACAGCTAAGGTCTCAGGTTAGCTGAAGACAGTCCCTACAATGAGGAAAGATCCCAGCACAAGAGCTATATTTTGAATCCTTTTATAATGACAGTTCCAGTAAGAGATCAATAAAAACATTGGGAGTAAACAGTGAGAGGCTGAGCCTGCAAGAAAAAGAATTTCTTCTGAATTAGTACCAAAACCCACCCAAATCAACTAAAGATTGCTTAACTATTTCTTTTCTTGATGAAGGGGGGAAAAGAAAAGATCCCTCACTGGCAATCTTTTTTCTATCAAGTGGCATATTTACAAGGTGAGTGTGCCCCTCACTAATTTTAAAACTTTGGTCTTATGACAATTATTGCAGTCTATAAGCAACCTTTGTTAATGTGATTTTCTAAAATTCCTCTGAAATACACAAATGCTAGGGTCATTGCATATCTCTAAGTACTCCACAAAGTGCCTGGTACCTAGTAAATGATCAACAAATATTTGCTGAATGTAAGAATGAGTTTCCATTCTTTCATTTGCCATACAGAAGGACTACAGTAAGAATCCATGCCCCCCCGCCAAAAAATGGAAAGAATCAACTCTAAGCAGAACTTAGCTCTTCCTCCATTTCTTTTCCAATTCCTCAAAAAGCACATTTCATTCACTAATGAGAATCTTTAGTAGAATTAAACTTAAATGAAAAAAGTGTCACTACACTAGGAATGACCAGCATGCCTGCCCACTCCAGTAACACACCTCAAACACAAAGGAAAATGCACTACTGACTGATGTTTCATACTGTGGTTCTTCAATCAAAGAGAAAAGGGGAGGGAAGCTATCAATAGTCTCCAAATATTTTTTTAATCAAAAGAATTTTCTCTATAAAGTACATTGAAATTTCCTCTAAGGAGGAAAATATGTACAGATTTTTTAAAATGATTAAAATATTTATTCCAAAGCTCTTAAGGAAAAAAAATCTATTTCTACATGGTTCTACAGCTTGTGTTTCTCAATAGAGCAAGCAAGGCTGCAAATCAATACCTTTGTAAACACAGACACACTCAGCAGATGGAATCTGAGCTTTAAAATATGGCTTTAACATGTTACTTTACCAAGATTAGTTCTCATTTATTCCAAGGCATCTAGGAAAGCTATATCCATTTACACAGCAAACGGACGGTTAGCAGAACCAGCGGCACAACAAAAGCTGACACATCCCCTTGGATTAAAAACAGTCATCCCAGCATCTCATTTTCATCCTTCCATAGCCGTATCTAATTCTTTAATGTTCTCTTTACCTTGATGGAGATTTTAATTATGGATAATAAGAAACAGAAAATACATCTATAAGCTTTCTTCCCCTCTATGAATAACATTTTGGGTATTAGTTATAACATGTTTTAACACTGTTCTGATCATAGTGCTCATTTAATTTTGTACCTTTTTTCACTCAGCTATAGCCTTTACATCCATTTAATGGCTGTATGTTATTTCTTCTAATGGATAAACTATGACTTGATTAACCATGTTCTGGTTTTTGGATCTTAAAGTTCTTCTGATTGTTTCAGAAATTAGATAATGCTGAAGTGAATATCCTTACCCATAATTTCAATTTCCTAGGGATAAAGACTATCCCAAAGAACATCATGACGAAGGACTGAAACAAAGGGCATGAACATTTCTGTAGTTTAATAATCTTGCCAAATTGCTTTTCAAAGGAGATGTACAAGTCTACACAATGTTGCCAGCAATGTCCAAATGCACCAGGTCACTGTGACTTTGCAGCGTTGGGGTATGTGAATCATTTTTGCTTTTGCCAATTTAATAAAGGATAATATTTTCATTTTTAGATATACTAGGTTTATTTCACATTTTTTCTGTGGTTTTCTCTAGTTAATGTTCTTTGTAAATTGCCTATTTGAATCCTTTGGGCAAGCATCCATTGGGCTCTTAATGTTCTTCTCATAAATTTGATTGAGACCAAGTACTCTGCATTTTCAATTAGAAGTTTTCATATTAGAATAATAACACAGACTTAATTTTAACACTAACCAGCTGAATAAATGTTCAGAAGTAAACCAACTGCTACTCCCATCTCTGGAAATATCCTTCACTTTAAACCTGTGGTTCTCCAAATTATTTAACACAGATCATACTTCTTACCCATTACTACTTTCCAATGGAGAAACCCCAGGAATAAAAATGGATGGTCATCATATAAATAGGAGAAATACATATGTGTTTAAAAGCAGGATCACAGACAGCTCATATGTGAACAGCAAAGGGAAGCTGGCTTCAATTCCTGTTATTAGAAGTATAACCCTGGGGGCTGGATTGTGGCTCAGAGGTACAGCGCTTGCCTAGCACATGCGAGGCCGTGGGTTCGATCCTCAGCACCACATTAAAATAAATAAATAAATAAAACAAAGGTATTGTGTCCAACTACAACTAAAAAATAAATATTAAAAAAAGTATAACCCCAAAACCCTATTGATAATAATATGTCCTTTACCAAGGAGCTACAAACTGCAGAGTCACCTCTTACACAGGCTTCACTTCTAAAATGAAGGCAAAGATTGAGACAAAATTATCCTTGAAAATTAACTAAGTGGCCCAGACAGTAAGTACATGTGGTTTTTCAAGTACTATACTCTTTCACAGAACCCAATACTACCAGTTTCCCTGCAGTGCTGGACGAGATTACTGTGAAGAAGTGTGATCTGGGTTAAATAATTTGGGGGTTGAGGGGGGTGGATACAAGAAATGGGCCTGGCCTGTGTTCCGGGATTGTTGGGGGAGGGGATGGATACACACACACACACACACACACACACACACAGTGCTAATTATTTTAAGAAAACATTTATAGTTGAATTAGCATGAGTTAAATCATTTATAGGTGAATCAGCATGAGTTAAATGCATAAGACACAGTGTAACTGCAAACTGATAAAGTCAAAAGAATTTATAATTTAAAAGCAAAACAACGGCAGCAATCAAAAACCACAACCAACTCAAGACCACACTGTGCCCTGACAAAACATCCTTCTCACAATTTATCTGAATTAAAACCACCTGCAAGTATGTATCTGCCATTGCTTTGCAACCTTGCCAAGTACTAAGTAGCATTTTACTTCAGAACACTGAATCCAAATCATCAATATAATGTAACAACACACTCATTTTTTCCTTTACAGGCACCAAATTTCAGTAACTCGGTATTTTACTTAGTTTTTTGTTTCTTTGTTCAATGAAGTGTGTATGAAAGAGAAGAAACCTAGAGGCAATTTGCCGCAGCACTTCAGGATTCTCAGTAATTGTGCTTTGAAGACAAGTGTCAATTGGATAAAGAAATCTTAAAAATCTTCATGGAAAAGTGGGAATCTTAGCAAAATCCCAAATACATTTGATTCGGAGATTTGTACAACATGAAAAGGAGCATCTGTCAATGATCTATGACAGAGAAATTGCTCAATACACAACATGCTCTAAATTTATATACCACTAAACCAAGATTCACTGCTAAAAAGAACAAAACTCTTTACAGGACCAAGACTGGGCAGGCAAGAAGAAGGTAAGGTACCCTTTGTTCAAAAAAAGAGAAGTTGTACATGCATATGAGAGCAGGAAGAAATCTGGGTGCAAATAAGAGGGAAGTGATATAGAAGCAGCTATGCCATAAAAGTCTGCTACTTACTGTCCAGAGAAACCAAAATATGGAGGGAATTTTACACAAAACCAAAATGTGAGGATGCATTATTCTAAAATTTAAACAGCATGTCATGAGAACTCTTGATCTGCCTCTAAAGTAGCAATAGGATTCTCTACCATCCTCAACTGCATTCTTTTTTAATTAATCATTTTGTTCTTTCGCAAAAGCAAGATAGGCTCACTGTAGACATTTTGGAGAAGCATGAAGCAAATAAATCTCATCCATGATGCTGACCAAAAAAAGCATTGATCTGTCAGGTAACTGAAAACCCTGAAAGAAGGTGAGAATATAATTTCAGAACTAGTACTAACAAGACAAGGGAATAATAAAGCCAACAAGACACCATCTCTGAACTCCAAAGAACTTATTTTGAGAAGTTTAAGGGGGAAAAAAATACTATGTACCTACAAGAGGTTACTGCTTCTGTGGCTCTGGAGACACTGAAATACAACTATCTGAGAAAGAAAAAGAAAGCATCATTCAAGGCAATTAATCTGACTGGGGAACTCGGTTTTTAAACCAATAGATCTGAGAACATGAGAGGCAGGCACATGGCCAAGGAGGAAACAAAATGGGTAGATCCACAAGAACTTTGTCAGGAAGATAAACCCTAGAATTAGCCAAAGCTCACCAACATTTTTTTGTTATTGTTGTTTTTAGTAAGTAGAGGAGTAAAAGAAAGTTTTGAGCTATATTTGGAGTAAGGAAGACATAAGCTGCAGTGTGGAGAATGTTGCTACTATTATATCAGTTTTTCTTGCTCTCTTACAGTAGAAGAATCTTTCAGCTAGAGAAGGAACAATTATGTGAGCAGAAAATTAAAAGCCTCCACCCCCACAAAAAAAAAAAATCAAGAAAAAGTTTTCCAAATGCTCTCAGTAATCTTGTGTCATCCCCCCACTTTCAAACCTCTGAAGACTCCCTATTGTCCAAGGAAACAGGAATTCCTCTCTGTGCATCAATAAGCCCCCACACAGTCAGTCCCTTAACCCTCTTCACTCCACCATCTCATCCCTCTTTTCCTGCAGGACTCTTCCAAATCTACCCCAAAAGAAAAAATTCTCTGGATGGTCTGCCAACTGCCATCAACCTTGGAAGAGTTAAGAAGGCCTTCCCTGTGTCCCCAAGTCACATCATGCATGCATCTTCTAGCCCAATTTCCACTTGTGCTAACATTATCTACATGGATCTCTCTCAAACTGGGGCTAGGTAGGGCACCCTTCATCCCTGCCACCAGGAATACAACAGGAGATGCTCATTAAGCACTGGTTAATTAATCAACTAGTGACTGAGTCCCTAAGGAATGATCCTAAAAATAGGAAGCTAGAAAATTAAGACTGTACTCTCTTGCCCAAAGATGTGGGTTGGAAAGAGACTGTGCTGAGTTATCACAACATACATGGCTCTGAGTTAGAGTTCTATACACCAACACACCTTTAATGTGAGAGAGAGAAAAAAAAAAAAAAACATGCACAACTCAGCTCCTGTGTAATTTGAGGCCCCAGGGGTAAGAAATGGTTGCACACCCCATGTTTACAAGTCTGCAAAGCTTACTCCTTCTCCATCTTACCAAGCTGGAGGAAGGAAAATCAGGCAGGGAGAAAAGGAAGAAAAGAAAGAGATCCCAGTGAAATCTGTGATGAACAGCAACAGAGAGAGCCCCTGTTACCTGCCTTGGGATCACTAGGACCAGGTTCATGAATCTAGCCTTCATGAACTTTTAATATGACTTTTAATATGTCTTTTATTCATGTCTTTTAATATGACTACCAAATGTCAACCAAGTATTTTCAACAGTTTCTCAAAATGCAATATTAGGTGGTAGAACAGAGAACTAGATGGCAAATATCCTTGTGTGTTCTACTAATCAAAGCCAAACTCAAAAACTTTTTAAAAAAATTAATAAAGCAACTTTTCAACTTGAAGATGAAAGTACCTTCATTATAAACCCCTACCTGAAATAAAGCTCACTCAACTCAAAGTCTATGTGTATGGCTTTGAGCAACATATTTAAGCTTGTGCTGTCTCAAGGTATTCATCGGTAAATAGGGGAATTAGGAAGAAACAAGAAAAAAAGACCAGTGATTTCTAAAACTGATTCTCAATCTGTTGACTAAGCCAAGGACAGATATAAAGCTCAAATCCACTTAAGTGGTAAATGTTATAAATAATTTGGAGCAAGGAAAAAAGAAGCTGCAATATAAAGCTCAACCTCATCTTTGGTGCTTAGCTTCAATAGTTGGATATCATGAATGAAGGGGAACAGACTTGGTCTGTGTTGCTAAATGGCAAACAACCTGAATTAGCCCAGGTAAAAATGCAGCAAAAGTCAGACCAAGAGAGCATTTTCTAATAATAACTGTTAATCCTTAGAGCTAGCTACTTTGAGAAGTGCAGAGTATGTGTCCATAGATATTGCCCTCAGCAAAGATAGGGCAGTGAAAATACTTTCACACTGTTCAGAAAGTCTACACGTTTAAAAGGTAACTCGAATTGTTTTCAACTCTAAATTCTATTTTATCGATTATATGGGCTATGAGACTGTAAGCTGAACTGATGTAAACAACAAGTCATGTTTTAAATGACAGAGCTTATTGTTTAAAAGAATTGGTGTGACTGGGTTTTCTCTTAGTATGTATGTGTTTTAAATACATGTCATTTCATCTATTTTGTTTCCTTAAAATAAGGTAGCATTTTTGTTCACAAAGGAATGATAAATAGCAGCTAACTGAAAAGTTGTCCATCTCCAACTTAGAAAAATCTGGTATGCTACAGCATGCATAGTATATTTAATTCACTTTAATATGTATAAAGTTATAGTTACCATTCATATGAAATTAAGCAATTATACACCAAGATATCTCCAGCTTCTGAATTTTCTACAGGAACTAAATTTCCAGCTTTTATGAAATGAGATGTATTATGAACTAACCTGGATGGAACAGGTAGGAGAAGACATGCTCTATAATATTTCAATACCATGTGATGGAAAACTCCAAGTGCACAGAGAAAATCAACATGGCTCTCTTGCTGTGTATTTCAGGGAGATGTGTTCACTTCAGAGAAAGTTCTACACACAGGCATGGAGATGCTCAGAAATGAACAAAGGATGACATCAATGCCTCCGAGTTGGATCTAAAATCAACTGTGACACTCTCCCATTACCACCATACTCTCCCACTTCCTTCTTCCATCATCTTCTATCCCCAGAAGATGCCTTACACCTGTTGGTAATACCCATGGAAACTATTATGAAGCTCACTGTAATTCTTCATCTTTTGTACAAATAGTTTCAAAGTTACTGAGACTTATTTTATGAAATATATTATTTTGCCCTTGATGAAACTAACCTTGAAAATCAATCACCAAATACTTTCCTGATTTTTCATATCTTCCCCCAAACCTGAATGCTTTTAATAATGGAGTTGGGGCTACAATTTGTGAGGTACTTTGAGAGTATTTGGCATAAGTCCAAATACAGCAGATCTTTTGGGAATTTAGTTCAACAGTCTTCTCAAAACATTTTTGGAATGATGAGGAATATAAAATAACAATTTACATAATAAGGTGCATAAACACTTCTCTTGAACTATTAATAAACTTTTTGGCAATATTTTCTGAGGATAAACATCTAATTATTACAAGTCTATAATCAAAAAGATGTCATATGAGTACTCCACTAAGGAATTATTTCTTGGAGGTCATCAGGACTCACAATAGGAGGAAATCCTTCTCTGCTGTTAAAACTCTACTGGGATTCATTAATAAAATCATTGTGAAGTAGAAACTTAAGTCTTTGGTCTCATGCCTATTTTATCCCCAGGGACAACAGCACACCCCTTCTTTTCTCCTGCCAGAGATTTTACAGAAATTGTACTTTTAAGAAAATAAAAGGAGGGAGAGCTATCATCCCAAATTGCTGTTATTTTCCTGTTCTGCTTCTCTTGGTAAAACAAGACTTCTAAACTAACAAAGAACAATAATCAGTGCAGATGTAAGATACAATACACTGTAATAAGGAAATACTGAAAAGTACCACTCACAGGATCACACATAAAAAAAAAAGAGCTGAAACTCAATGTTAAGACTAAATTGCAAGATATTATTTCACATAGCTATAACAGGAAACAGAAAAGCAACTTGGGATTTCCTATATTTGAAGGGATGTATTTCCATTAACTTTGTACTTTTCTTGAACTTGGGGTAGGAGATCACACTCCCACCCCACACTTCTCAGTTTAGGCTTAGTATCCAAATAGAGCTCTGCATCTTTGGGGACTTGGGACATCCCTCCCCCAAGCCTTCTGGAGTACCCACATGTGTAGATGCTCATGTGAACATAAATCAAGGAATCTGGATGACGTGCAGCATTTCCCTGAGCCTCTGAGGCTGCAGATGTTGCTCTCGGGGTAAAAGACATGTCCCTATGTGGAAGGCAGCTGTGGTATTTCACTTGCCCCTCTGACCCGGACCCATGCAGTCCTCCGATGAGCTATAGTGCTTGCTAGGGGAACTGGTATTTCCTGTCTACTCCTCAGTTACTTCCCATTCTTTTTTATTAGTTTCTGGTGGTTCTGCATATGGGAAAATAAAGCAGAATAAAGACATCTACTAGATTTCAGCTTTTTAAACAGCCAATGCTTGATTTAAAATCACAATTAAACTTGAAAAAAAACTTATAAAACCAACAGTTTCCTAGGCTTTTAGGAAAAGGTTAGTATAACTGTATAACAGTGTTAAAAGAGAGTTGGATCTGATTCTCCAAATACACAGTGCTTTTTCCCATAAGACATTTAACTTCAATTATCTGTTCTTGAATTCAGGTGAGGATTCTGAAAGAGAAATAAGTTAACAATTTCAACTGTATAGCTCTCAGCACTAAATGTACTATACATAAAATGTAAAAGATATGAAACATCACCCCTGACCTAAAATTCACAGTTCTGTGGGGTAAAGGAAAAAAAAAAAAAAGCCAAACATCCAAACCAATGAAAGAACCCTGTGCTTTATTAGATAATCCAGAACTGAGCTTCATGGACCAGGCAATCTCAAACATGGAGACAGCCATGGAGATGTTTTTGAACTTTTTAGACAAAACTGTAAATATAATTAATGAAAATTTCCCTTCAGACTGAAAGTAGTGTTCTGAAAAGCTAGTACCTAAATCTGGTAACCACTAAGAAATTGTGATACAATTGATTGCTATGCTTTTTAGATATTTGTGTATCTATAAATAGAACAGAGTGGGGGAAATGCTCCTTAATTCAGTTAACCGTAAGTATTTTTTTCCCCTTTAAATATCATGCTAACTGGCTTCTGGATCCAACTGCTGATATCAGGACAAGAGAAGTCACCAACCAATCTGGAAAGCAGTATGGAACCACCATTTGACCCAGTTATCCCACTCCTTGGTTTATACCCAAAGGACTTAAAAACAGCATACTACAGTGACACAGCCACATCAATATAGTAGCACAATTCACAACACCTAACTTGTGACAACCAACCTAGATGCCCTTCAATAGATAAATGGATAAAGAAACTGTGGTATATATACACAATGGAATATTACTCAGCATTAAAACAGAATAAAAATATAGCATTTGCAGGTGAATGGACAATATTATGCCAAGTGAAGTAAGCCAGTCCCAAAAAACCAAAGGCTGAATGTCTTCTCTGATATGTGGATGCTATTCCATAACGGGAGAGCATGGGAGGAATGGAGGAACTTTAGATAGGCAAAGGGGAGGGAGGGGAAAGGAGGAGGCATGGAGTAGGAAAGATGGTGGAATGAGATGGACATCATTACCCTAAGTACATGTATGAAGACACAAATGGTATTACTCTACTTTGTGTACAACCAGAAAAATGAAAATTTGTGCTCTAATGTGTACTATGAATTGAAATGCATTCTACTGTCATGTATAACAAATTAATTTTTTTAATTTAAAAAGAGAATTACCAACGAATTATAGGCATACTTAAGGAGAACATGTAACATAAGCACATTTTGATCATGCAATGTGAGAAGAGCTGCACTTGTGCTCAAGAATTCTAAAATTTTAACTTTTAAAAGAGCAGCAGGAGAACTCAGTCTCCTCCATTGGCTGTCAGAATACAGTTTAAGAAAGGTTACCTATAGAATCTGGATGAAGAACTAAAACACCCTTGGAGGGAGCCAGATGTGCTCAACCAAACTTGGGGCATACAAAAATCTTCATTGAAGGACTCTCCATCTTTCATAATCTCAAAATATTGAAATCAACTCTGCATCCATTCTTTTTAAATAACTTACATTCTCACAATGCCATTTAAACATTTTAAGAGCTATCCTTTTAGGCAGACAAGAAGACTTGCAATGCTAGGAATTATTTCCTCTACACATAAAACCTTACTGCCTTTACCCAGCAATTTACAAAGGTTAATTTCCCCCCTCTAAACACCAGCTTTACTTAAAGTAAGCATACACAATCAAATACTAGGAAAAGTTTTTTGTTGTTGTTTCTGTTGTTTTTATGGTATTGGGGATTAAACCCAGAGCTACACTGAGCTACAACCCCAGCCTCTTTTATTTTATTTTGACACATGGTATAGCTAAGTACCTCAGGCTGGCCTTGAACTTACAATCCTCCTGCCTTAGCCCCTGGAGTTGCTGGAACTGGAAGCATAAGCCATAATGCCTGACTAGCTAGGAAAGGTTCTAAACCTTTTGCAATTTAAAACACTTTAAGACACCTTTGTGTCATTTGTTGAATGAAGTTGAATTTATTTTCATTTATTTTAATCCAGGGTATAATAGATAAAAAGCATTCATTTGGGAGTATAACATACTGAATGATGCAAATTCCATCTAGAAATTTGGTGTCTAAATAATCTCTCTGAAGCACATGTAATTTTTAAATATTTCTGATTGACTTTTATTATTTGGAATATTTTTGCCTCACAATATATTTTATTATTTAAGCATAACTCTTCTAGCATATTTAAAATAAAAATGAATGATTATATAATTTTAATTCATCACAAAAATATTACCAATCACATTATAAAAATTTTAGAGAGAAAAAAAAAGGGGAGAACCACCCATAATTCCATCACTATCGGTTTAGCATGTTTTCAAATCATTTAATTCATTCCTTTAATTATTTGGAAACATGCTGCATATAACACATACATCTTACAACTAATTTTGGAAACTGCTACATTTTTACAACTACGATTCTATTCCTCCAAAAAAACTCAATAGTACTTTAAGCTATACAATATAAATGGCAATATTTTATAAGAAAGGTAACTGAAGCCCACTCTCTGTGTAATGGCAGGAGAAAAAGGCCCTGAGTATTTTAGGATTTTCCTTTTACCCAGTGAAAATGGAATACTAACAAAAGAGTACAGCTCATGAAGATGAGCTTTCTCCTGGTACTTTCAAACATACTTTTTAAAAAATTTTCTCCTCTGTTCTTTTCCCATCTCTTTATTTCTTCTAATCTTGTGAAATTTTAGGAAAGCAAATTAAATTTTCCTAGGCTATCAAGTGAGAACATAACTGTCATTTGGCACAAAGTCTTTTTTAGAAGCTTTACTAAAGTAATATTTCTAGCATTCATTTCTATTTTCACCCCTTAATATACTTTTTGAAAAGTGAGTACCAGAAATCCAATCACCACCTAAGTTTCATCTTGCCTTAGAACTATTGGAAATGGTTAAAGTGGACATTGGAATTTGTTTAAACTAATTTATAGGAACAAATATGAAACTGACTGCCTGACTCCAGATGCTACAGAAAAAAATTATATACACTGAATACTACACAGGGGAAATAATGGCTAGTGCTTCCTTTAGGAATGCCTGTTAATCTTTCAGTGCACATAGCAAAGCTATCTGGGATGTTAGACTATATCTTTATCTAAACATACAAATGAATGATTTTATCCTTTTGAAAATGCATGGTTTTTCAAGTCTCAAATGAACTCCATCTCTAAAAACCTGCATGTTTCACATAGTTAGGTTTTATGCAACCCCAGATATATAAATTCATGATTTTCTCTTTATCTCCTTAATTTTCTTAATATGTATATTTTCAGTTATAGATAGGCACAATATCTTTATTTTATTTATTTATTTTACGTGGTACTGAGGATCAAACCCAGTGTCTCACAAGTGTGAAGCAAGCGCTTTACCACTGAGCTACAACCCCAGCCCCATCTCCTTAATTTTGCACTTGGAAATTCATAGTCTTACAGAAGGATAATCTTCAAGTATTTTATACATCATACATGTTTTTAAAAGGAAAAAAAAAGTGTCTTTCCTGCATTTTCTCCTCCCTGAACATTCTCCTCCTCTTTATTATCATTTGCATTGGTATTCAGTATTGTATGTAGTATGCAGTGAAGTGATTTCATTAGACAGAGGTAGATGTAGCAGTAAAACCACATTTGAAATACAGAACCCTGAGGATATTCTAAGCAAAAGGAAAAGTTCACCTGGCCAATTCATCTCTCCAAGCTTTGCCTGGGATTTTGTGAAAGTTTATATTGCAAACATTCTCAACTAAAGAGCCTACTGCCAATGTATGCTCCTAGAATATCCACAAGTTATTTTACTCTAAAGATGACTTTGTCAATCATTCTGTGTTCTGACCAAAGCTCTGACCCATAACCATTCTATAAGTGACCAAGTGATGATATTATGCTAGTCCAAATAAATGAAGAAAGATATTCCACTGGTTTGTGAAAATAAGATTTACAGCAGCATAGATCCTACAAGGGAAATGACAAGCAGGTTACTAGGGAAGGAGAAAAGTCTCCTAACATCCTGAAAGGTGTTATAAACATCACTGCCACCAAGGAGGACTGGCCAAGAATTTTATGAATGGCAGATGTAACTAACTATAGTCAGAAACATCTCATTATACCTGGGTATTACAAAGGAATGGAGCATGTCTGCCACTCTATGACAGAGAACAGATTTCCATGAGATCCACACTGATCCAATCACTAAACAACCACTTAATATCTATCCATTCCTGATACTGCTTGGTACAGGCCTTTTAGAAACTCAAAATTTCATTTTAGGATCCTGCATATTTCTTATTCAATATGTACATATAGATTAGTTTTTAGAACTCTAGAAATAGTATGTGGAACTCAACGAAAAAGCAACTAATACATCATGATTTTAGATAGATCAAACACCAAAAACTATTACATACTGTTGTAATGCTTTAAGAAAAAAAAACTCTGGGGTTGTGGCTCAGTGGTAGGTAGAGCATTCACCTGCATGCATAAGGTCCTGGGTTCGATCCTCAGCACCACATAAAAATAAATAAGTAAAATAAAGGTACTGTGTCCAACTAAAAAATAAATATTACAAAAAAGAAAAAAAATACTCTCTAAACCAAGTAGTCAAAAGATTAACACCACATCTAGCTCACAGTCACATACATAGAAAAGTACTAGGTCTTTCCCTCCTTTTTCAATCCCTGAAGATTTATCAAAAATCCCTGCAAATCTGTGGTGCATCTCAAGAATTCAAAGATAAAATCCAGTTCATATGAACAATATTGAACAAAGACAGACTAATGCAAACAATAGTTTCCAGATACATTCTTCACATATAACAGGATTTCAAAACACCCAAAAGAAAAGGGTGAGAAAATTTTATTCCAAAATGCAGATTATTAAGGAAAGATAAAAAACTGATCAGATAACCTGCTGGTGCTACTTACCTCAGCAAAAAGATGAGTAGCCAAATAAGATTTGCCAAAGAAAGTGCTAATAGCAAATGTTTTTTTACCCTGGTCTTAATGACAGTTAAGAACATTTAAAGAGCAATGTTGGAGAGCAAAACCTAGCATTTTTATATCTCATTAAAAATGGAAGAAATCAAGCTGGGGATACAGCTCAGTTGGTAGAGTGCTTGCCTTGCTTGCCCAAGGCCCTGGGTTCAATCCCCAGCAACACAAAAAAACAAACAAAAAAAAAAAGGAAAAAATTCTTTAAGACCTAAGAGTTATATGAAATACATATTTTTGTAGGTAAAGAAAATATATTTTATAGCCATCAATCAGTTTCGAAAAATGCCACCTAACACCCAAGGCACAGACACCAAAAATACTCATTTACAAGCACAATTGGGGCAGACAGAACTAAAGATTTCAGAAGACATGGGCAGCCATGAAGACAGATAGGAACTTATCTCAATGTCAGGAAACCCTTGAATTCCAAGTAACATTCTCAGGGAAGAAATTTGTCTTTAATATTAAACACTGATTTCAAAAAATTTTACATACAAACCAAGTGCAAAGCAGCACTTTGTGTGTCACCCTGAAATTGTAGGATAAGTTGATATAGTCACCTGTACCTACTAATCCATCACTCTGCTCCATGAACATGGTAGAATCTAAACATCACACATAAGATCAGCCAGCACACATCCAGCAGGTATGAACTGCCAACCCTGAACCAAACTCTAGTTGAGGTCCTTTAAATACACTGCAGTAACCTCTTACCCACCAGTGGATGGGTAAAACTGAGCATGGTACCAAACCCCACAAATTCTATGTTTTTTCCTATATGTTCTGCAGTATTGCCACAGAGTTCCAGAGTTAATCTGCCCTTCCATGTTTTATGCCCTGATGCCTCCTTTGTATCACTACTCTTGTGTTTTGGCACCATTAATATGTAAAATAAGGGTTACAAACTCTATGAAAACATAACAGTTGATCTGATAACCCTGATGGGTACTAAGTGACAGACAGGTAAGCAGCATATACAATAGTGTGCAGATGCTGGACAAAGGAATGATTTACACCCTTGATTAGGACACAGCAGAATTGCATAAGAGCTCATCACACTTTTCAGAACAGTATGCAATTTAAAACTTATACATTGCTTATTACTGGAATTTTTCCATGTAATATTTTGTATCACATTTGACCCCAGGTAACAGAAAATGTGGAAAGTAAAACCTTGGATGAGGAAGAACAACTGTACATCCTCATTCAATCTTTAAATACAAGTAGCCTCACTAACAGAGGATCAAAACAAGGCTGGGGACCTCACATCCCAAGCCCAGGAACTCACACCTTCAAAGCAGCAACAGCACTGTTACCATAAATGCAGGAAAATTTCCTGCAAAGGCAGAGTGCAACTCCCCGGGGTACAATCTCCCCAAGTGCAGACTCAG
Organism: Urocitellus parryii; assembly: GCF_045843805.1. Lineage (NCBI taxonomy): Eukaryota > Metazoa > Chordata > Mammalia > Rodentia > Sciuridae > Urocitellus > Urocitellus parryii. The sequence goes on from NC_135539.1 coordinate 54,402,537, forward strand.
TATACACTGGTGCAGCCCTGCTACAAGCAAACAACATGGATGTGTAAACAGAGAATCTTAAAACGTTCATGACTTCCCAAATATTTTATGTCAGAAAACCTAATTTAAAGTAAGCAATCAAAATTGTGGACCAAATTTTATATAAAAGGGCTGGGGATGTGGCTCAAGCGGTAGCACGCTCGCCTGGCATGCGTGCGGCCAGGGTTCAATCCTCAGCACCACATACAAACAAAGATGTTGTGTCCGCCGAAAACTAAAAAAAATAAATATTAAAAATTCTCTCTCTTTCTCTCGAAAAAAAAATTTATATAAAAATCATGATAACATTTTTAAATGATGAAAAATGAGAAAATAAACTGAATTTCATGTAACAGCCCAATAGGTAAATATTTATATGTCCATTTAATGCAATGTAACACACTGCCTTTTAAAATCATTACAAAAAGTTTTTGAGGAGATAGGAAAATGCTAATTATTAAGTAATAAGGAGGAAAGAAATGTATATTCATTCACCCTGGTTTTAACTATCTGAAAATGCATTTGTGGCTTGAGGGTATAGTTCAGGGGTACAGTGTGTGCTTAGCATGTGCAAGACTAAGAAATGCATCTACACAAAAACCTAAGCTTAAAAAGAAACAGGCTGGGTGTGGGGGCACTTGGCTGTGATCCCAGTGGCTGAAAAGGCTGAAGCAGGAAGATCCCAAGTTCAACACCAGCCTCAGCAACTTAGTGAGACCCTGTCTCAAAATAACAAAAAATAAAAAGTAGTGGTGGAGGCTGAGGCTGTAGCTCATTTGAGGTCCTGGGTTCGATCCTCAGCACCTCATAAAGATAAATAAATAAAATGAAGGTATTGTGTCCATTTATAACTACAAAAAATATTTTTTAAAAAAATACTAGGCATGTGGCTCAATGGTTAAGCATCCTTGGATTCAATCACTGGTATCAAAAAAAAAAAAAAAAGAAAAGACACAGTACTCTTAAATCTTATATTTTTATGAGTTTTAAGATTATCAGTCATTTATCAGCTTCTTAAAATAATATATATTTCCAAAATTTCCTACAAAATGTATTTCCTATTACATATAATTAATATTTAACACTTTTCCCCATAACATCCAGTATACTCACTTGAACCAGTGTCTTTGTAGCACAATCCTGAGCTCCAGGGCACTGAATCGGAAACTATAAAGACATTCCATCTGCAGGAGCACACTGTCTGAAACACTGTGCAGCTTTGAGTTGGCAGAAAACTTGTCATATTCCTGCTTAATTATTGATAAACCTGGAAATTGCCTCCTTTATTAAAGACTATGTGTTTTCATAGGCAACAACAACACACAGCCTGTACCCTGTGTGTGCACTTTCTATACTGCAATGGAATTACTTGTGGTACTCTCATTCAAAAGACAAAATACAATAAACTAAATTGTAGAGTGTATTTGTTTAAATAAAACATGTTCACACATTGTCTTCCACTTCTCCACCAGCACTAATTTACCAGTCAGATCCCTACAGAGGCATGCACAGTAATGATGCTGATGCACAAACAAGGTGGAGTAAAGATGCTGAAATTATTTCACTGGCAATAGCACAGAGTACCAACTAAAAGTGACATATAATGGAAACTTAGTAGCTTTGTCTTCCCTCTTGATAAGGCTAGCAAGCCTGACATTGTCCTGATTTAATATCTCACCCTTGGTATACTGACCACTGACCTTGGTACACTGACCATCACAGCCAAACCTGCAGAAGAACCAGCATTCATGCAATGAATGCAATGATGCTGGCAAATGAGTTGGAGACCAAGAAAAGAAAAAGAGTACATAGCCGCTAAAAAATGAAGCAAGAAAAATCAAGTTACAACTGAGTTACTCAAAGAGAGTGAAAAACTGGAAAATTTCTAACAATTTTTTTAAAATACTGCAGTAAATAAATCCCAATATGAATTATTGTTTAAATATTTTTAGTTGTAGTTAGACACAATACCTTTATTTTATTTATTTATTTTCATGTGGTGCTGAGAATTGAACACAGAGCCTCGCACATGCCAGGCGAGCACTCTACTGCTGAGCCACAATCTCAGCCCCACCAATATGAATTTTTTAAAGATTTACTGACCCATACAAAAACTGACTGCATTTCTTTAATCCATGGCATTACAGAAAAGTACCTGAAAGACAACCTGTAACCACAAAATAAATTCCAAGCCTTTCATCAAAACCTGGCATCAGTTTGGTAATAATTATCCCTTCTATCCCAAACTCCCACAAGCACAAACATACATGGATGTACATACATGGACAGATGCACAGATGTACATACACATGGACACACAGATAAGGACATGCACACACTCGGATACACACATAGACAGACAGACAGACTTTGATTGATAACCTGAAAGCATCACAAAATTCTTATAACTTCACTTGGAGAAAACAATGCAAGCCAAAGCTAACCCTTTTCTAAAATGCTTATTTCTCTGTTTAGTTAGGCAATGCAAAATACATTTTTTCCCTATTACAACCACTCCTAAATCTAGCCAGACAGACGTAAGCATTGTGTAATGTCCTATGCCACCTGAGTGAGAAGCACAGAAATTGCTACCTGTCACCACAGAGCAGCAGCTACAGAGGAAGTCATCAGCCTACTCAAACCACCCACTAAATCAAGGCAACCCCAAGAGTCACAGGCAGAACCAGCTGGCCTGAATACCCCTGCAGGCTCCACTGCATTGCGGGCAATTGGCAATCCTAGGTTTACACAGCTCCCAAGACTCTAAGCCTGCTGCCAGTGACAGCATTAAGCCCACAGGACAGCAGCACCACAAAGGATCCATCCAAGCCCACTACAGGCGAAGCATCACCACACAGTCTGGGTCAGGCACTCTTCCTCAGGAAGCTGTGGTCTAAGCCAATGCTGCAATGCTGAGCTCTGATTTAAACAGCAAGTCTTAAAAAAAAAAAGTGCTTCAGCCTTCTTGGGAAGAGATAATAATGAGGGAAACATGTGGAGGTAGGAAAGTCAGCACACGACTAATGCCCATCCCTAAACCCTGCACCTTCTCAAGGAACCAGAAGGGTTAGGTTATATGGTCTAATCAAGAACCTGTAAGCTCTAAAATGCTGTCCCCGGGCTACATATGGACTTCTTTCTATGATGCCTGCTATTAGAACTTCACTCTAATTTTTCTTGAACTTCTCTTAAGATGTTCCCCCAAGATGAAGTTACAGGAAGTTATAAATATGCTCAACTATTGGGCACAAATTTCTTGCTCCACCTGATACTTGGAGTGATAAAGCCAGTGATGACAGAATTGACTCCATGGTGTCTTCCCAGTTTTTACAAGAAAGTGGCACGAAGATCAATACTTCAAGCATCCAGCTCAATTCAAATATTCTTTTCATGAATATAGCAGCACCTGTCCTTCCATAATCAACACATCACAGGGTCCACTCTGCAGAGTATATCTACCCCAGCAGCACAACCTCAAACCTTAACATTCATTCAGGTTTAACTACAAAAGACAAAAAAAAAAAAAAAAAAAAATATATATATATATATATATATATATATATATATATATATATATAAAAAATATAAAATATTATCAAATCAAAGTCCATATATATATAAAAGTAGGCCCAAATCTCCATCATGTTGGATTAGGCCCCAACTTTCTTATTAAGACTCCTATAGTGCAAGAATTAAAATCAAGAATCAATAAATGGGATGAATTCAAACTAAAAACTCCTTCTCGGCAAAAGAAACAATGAGGTGAATTGAGAGCCTACATCTTGGGAGCAAATTTTTACCACTCACACTCTATCTATCACATAGAGCACTATCTATCAGATATCTATCTATCAGATATCTATTAGATAGAGATTATACTAATCTCTAGGGTATATAAAGAGCTCAAAAAGTTAAACACCCCCCCCCAAAAAAAAAGCCCAATCAATAAATAGGCCAAGGACCTGAACAGACACTTCTCAGAAGATGATATACAATCAATTAACAAATATATGAAAAATGTTCATCATCTCTAGCAGTTAGAGAAATGCAAATCAAAACTACTCTAAGGGGCTGAGGTTGCGGCTCAGAGGTAAAACACTCGCCTAGCATATGTGGGGCACTGGGTTCAATCCTCAGCACCACATAAATATAAAATAAAGATATTGTGTCCAGGGCTGGGGATGTGGCTCAAGCGGTAGCACGCTCGCCTGGCATGCGTGCGGCCTGGGTTCGATCCTCAGCACCACATACAAACAAAGATATTGTGTTCACCTATAACTATAAAATAAACATTTTTAAAAAAAACACTCTAAGATTTCATCTCACACCAGTCAGAATTGCAGCTAGTATGAATACAAACAACAGTAAGTGTTGTCGAGGATGTGGGGGAAAAGGCACACTCACATACTGGTGAGTGGGACTGCAAATTGGTACAGCCAATATGGAAAGCAGTATGGGGATTCCTTGGAAAGCTGGGAATGGAACCACCATTTGACCCAGCTATCCCACTTCTTGGTCTATACCCAAAGGACTTAAAAACAGCAGACTACAGGGACACAGCCACATTAATGTTTATAGTAGCACAATTCACAATAGCTTAAAATAGCTTAACTGTGGAACCAATCTATATGCCCTTCAGTAAATGAATGGGTAGAAAATGTGGTATATATACACAATGGAATATTACACAGCAATAAAAGAGAATAAAATCAAGGCATTTGCAGATAAATAGATGGAGTTGGAGAATATAATGCTAAGTGAAGTTAGCCAATCCCAAAAAACCAATGCTGAATGTTTTCTCTGATATAAGGAGGCTGACTCATAATGGGGCTGAGGGGGAACATGGGAGGATTAGATAAACTCTAGAAAGGGCAAAGGGGTGGGAGGGGAAGGGAGAGGGCATGGGGGTAAAAAAGATGGTGAAATGAGATGGATATCATTACCCTAAGTACATGTATGAAGACACAAATGGTGTGAATATACTTTATGTATAACCAGAGATATGAAAAATAGTGCTCTATATGTGTAATATGAATTGTAATGCATTCTGCTGTCATATATAACAAATTAGAATAAAAAATTTAAAATAAATAAAAGACAAAATATATAAAAAATTATGTAAAATATTATCAAAGTTCATATATATATATACATATATATATATATATATATATACATATATATATATAGAGAGAGAGAGAGAGAGAGAGAGAGAGAGAGAGAGACACACACACACACACACACACACACACACACAGAATGTGCGTTTGTTTGGGTTTTGGCTCCACAAAGTCAGAGGAATATTTATTAATAAATTAACTACAGCAGTAGTCATAAACTCTGCAATTTTTAAATACCCTGTTTTTCCACAAAGGATACAATTCATCTGCTTTTATCTATTTATGGACAAGTCATCAGCACCTGTAACTTGCATATTCACCCATAATTTTTATGGTGACATGTGAGCCCTGTAAATCCAGAAAGTCAAGCCATGGTTGTCAGCAGTACGATCTGGAGTACTCTTTGGATTTTTTTAATGAAGATGGGCTGCTAGGATGAGCACCCCCACCAAAAGAGAAACATTTAGGAAATCCTTCTTGATAGTATCAGCTTATTCTCCCTTAAAAGTTCATCCAGTGTTCATTATTTACAACTAATGTAACATGTAATAACACAGTTCAAACTACTGAGGCAACTTCCTTTCAAAAAGTACATGTTTGCTGAGTGATTCTTTATATCCCTTTAATTCATATCTATTTTTGAATCTCTCTAGGCTGTGGGTGGAGAGTCAGGGAAGGCTCCATCTGGGCTCTGCCTGGAGCCATAGCAAGGATAGGCTGGTGTGGGCTCCAGCAACAGCACTTGGTGCAGTTGCTTAGAGAAGCCTGGGGTCAGAACAGACTGGCTGTAATCCACTTCTGTCAGGGGCAGAGAAGGGGCACCTGTCCTGGAGGCAACCAGGAGTCTCTGAAGCTTTCTGATCAAAAAGCACAGCTCAGACAGCAGCACAGATGAACAAATGTAAGAACCAAAATGAGAGGGAAAACAAAGAATACACCAAGCCTTCGAACAAGTACAAAGGCAAGGGGACCAAGGGACATGACACAACTTTGGGTAAATGGTAAATAATGTAAAATATTATCAGATCAAAGTCAATGTTCACTATTTTCCAGAATCATATCTGAGAAAGGCAGATTCATACCCTAATTCTAATCAGTTTGACAGTGTTGCAAGAGCTGCCTTCTAAATACCGCTCATTAGTGGACTGGTGGAATCACTGCACCCCCTCCTGTGTGTGTGAACTCAGGGATACTATGGCTTACTTACCTCGCAGGACATTCCCATAAAGGAACCACGAGTGGCTCAACCACTTTGAACCTCTTGGAAGAAGATGCCACATAAACCTAAGGTGTTATTATCATTATCTCTCTCCACCATATAGCCTGGGAAAGTTGTCAGATCCTTGGGCTCATGAAATAGGAGCACAAATTACTTCTTTGGTTTGTCAACTTCAAAAGTTCAGGATATATATTTTATTTCCCCTCCTTGGATCAAAAAAAGTAAAATTTTATAACATGATACATAACGATGTCCAATGTTACATGCAGTATATGCACATGGACAAATGTATGCATACACACACACCCTATCAAAATAAGGGCCACAAGTTCTTTAACAATCCTGACATTGAAAAGTACAGTCCATGCCCCATCTCCTTGAATATGGGCACACCTGATGACTGAAAAGGTAAACGGGCTGAGACTATAGTTCAGTGGTAGAGTGCTTGCCTAGCATGTGTGAAGACCCAGGGTTCTATTCCCCAGCACTTTAAAAAATAAAAAATAAAAGCTAATTTGGTAAACAGAATACTAGGACAATAATGCTTCCAGATCTAAGTCCTATGAGAGCAGCAATTTTCACAGCCTGACTCTGAGGATGTAAGAAATCCTAAACATGAAGACATTCGACTACCCTGAGACCTGCATGTTGTAGCCACCACATGCAGATGCTCCAGTCAACAGTCCCCAGCTGAGCCCCAACTCTGGTCACCCCACCAACATCAGATATGTGAATCTGGTCATCTTGGACCCTCCAGACCAAGTCATCTGTCAGCATAGTACCAAGTAACTCCAAGTTCAGCAAAAGAAAAACCAAGCTGAGCCATGCCCAAATGCCTAACCCACAAAACCAGGAGATCATATTAAACAGGTGTTGATTTAAGCCATTAACTTGTGGATTTATTATTCAACAATATCTAAATACACATTAATTTTAAACAACATTTTTACTAATCAATTTACAGTTAAGTTCTGTTTGAAACTGAAAGAGAAGAAAAAAAATTTTATGTGGGCATTACTGACACATTATCCATTTAACTAAAGTAGTTTCCACCAGTTCTTTAAAATTCCATACTAGCATATTCTTATAGCTACAGCATATTTGAAGATAATATTTTTAAACTGCACTTTGCAGCTCTGAAAGTACTCTTAAGGAAATTATGTCCTGTTTTAATCACCTCTCAGCAGTCATGCCACAAATACCTTGAGCTCCGTGCTAGGTTCTCCACTTGCTAAGTACACACAGCACTGCGGAAGCACCCAGGGAAGGAGAACTAGATGACACAAGAGATTTCCAGAGTGGTAGCCACCAGCTGCTCTGGTAACATTTACAGATCTAACTAAAAATACAGATTCTGATACATAGGATCTAGGATGGGGTCCAAAATTTAGATCCCAAATTTCTAACAAGTTTTACAGAAAGGCCAATTCTGCTGCTCCACAGACTGCATCTAAATAACAAGGTGTTCTGACAGCTGGCTGAGTCTCCTCAACCCCCACCGACTTAAAGGTCATCCCAAAGAACACTTCTTCCCTAAACCCATAAGCCATTCAAGTAAACCCAAGTCAGAAAAAAACCTGTTCTTCTTCTATGGGTACTATGCACTCTTTCTTGTGGAACTGCAAGGACCACATCAGTGTGTCACAATATCATAATTCACAGTGCAGGCTCTGTAGTCCCAGGAGTCTTCATGTGAAGGTCAAGCCGTACATCAGATGCCCAAGATTCCTCATCTGTGAACTCAGAACTGCATTATTACCAACACTCCATCAGATGAACACACACACACATAAAGTACTGAACCACAACATGTAGCTTTTTTGGTTATTATGGTTATTTTTTTGGTTATTATGATAACCAAACCACTGCCTTAATAGTGATGGTATTACAATTTCCTAACACCACTGTCTTCATGTTCTCCTCCTACCTCTCTGAAACTCCTTTTCAAAAACTGGGGCTGAGAAAATACGATAGGTATCACTGTTAAGTGCACTTTCTCAATAGCACCCCAAGTTGATTGGCTGATAAATAATGTCCCTGATACAGCATCTTTGGTGCAAGAGTTTTTGATTATCCATTATCAATCCTGACCTAAAAACCTTTCCAAAACCAAGAACAAAGACTGAGTTGGTAATACAAAGACCCTGAATCCATAAAGACAGCAGTTTCCCTTCCCATGGGTGAAAAGGACCACCCAGAACCAAAATCCCACCTATCAGAACAGATTAAGATCTGTCTAATATCCCCTCACCCCAGTTATTTCTCCACAGTTTTGTTACAAAATGCTTCAGTATTCTGAAAGTTTTTGAAAGCACCATTCATCACTTTCATTAGCAAAGCACAAAAACAAAGAGGAAGTTGTAAAGGGATGGAATATACATAAATTCCAATCTCCTGTGCTATGCTCTCTCTCCCTCTCTTTCATGTCCTGTATGAAACTGAAGCTTAGAGTTTCAAATGCACTCCTATGAATCAATGTTTACAAACACACACTAGACAGGATCAGAGTCAAAATATGAACATTGCACAACTGGATAAACTTCATTATTTTAATCACTACTTAGCAACTTTCCAAAATACATCTGGGGAGAGAGAGGAAGTATTATGTTAATTAATAAAATGTTTAAGGTCCTTGGAGAGAGAAAAACAACTTTCCATATTGTGGTATGAAAAAGATGAATGAAAAGAGGTGGTCCTCTTGAATATGAAGCCAGAATGTTGATAATTTCGCAAGCATAACATAACAACACTGCCTGCCAGCCCAGAACCTGAACAGGCCTTCAAGATACCACTCCCTATTTAGTATGATAAATAGGTCAACTTTTGGGTGAAGTATTCAGGTGACTGGCAACGGGTGCATTTAGCTGGACTAAAGTATTAAAAGTGGCATCAATCTGTCAGCCCTTACAACTAAGTACCTTGGCAAAAGACATTCTGTGTTCCTATACTACTGATTTAGCTGCCTAAAATCACCAGCTTAGGATGTAGAGAAAAAGTAAAGAAGGGTTATGGGCACATAAATTATAGAGGACTATATAATAAAGGATTACAGAAGTCACAAAAGTGTCTGCTTCCCCATTTTATAACTCAGATGGTCTCCTTAAGCTCCACAGTAATCTCAGAACTACTACCAGTAAATAAATGCTAAAGGTCTTTAAAACCCTGTGCATATTATAAATACATTGTATTTGCAGTTCCTAGTTTTATTTTTTCCTCATTTTAAAGGATTTTTTAATGGAAAATGTGAAATCAATGCTTTTAAAAATACTTCAAATACAACAAATATTAATTCTCTTGCATCTGTATTATTTTAATTAATAAGATGTTTAAGGTTCTTGGAGTGTAGCAGCTGCAGTTATTTTAGAAAGTAATAGAACTAAACAGAAAACCCCACATAAGGTATGACAGCTCAGTGGTATAGTGCTTGCCTAGCATGTACAGGCCACTAGGTTCCATCCCTGGCCCCACAAAAACAAGGAAAACCTAAACAGCCAAAATGGAAGGGCAAATATAATTCTTAATCTGTGAAAGCAGCAGGCTTAAATATTAAGTGATCTGAACATTCTTGGACCTAGAATTTTCTTTTTTCCAAATGATCTATTAATACCACTGGAATTCCTACAGTACTTAAACAAGAAAAAAATGATCCTTCAGCTGGGTGCAGTTGCACATGTCTGTAATCACAGCAGCTCAGAAGGCTGAGACAGAAGGATCACAAGTTCAAAGCCAGCCTTGCTTGGCAACCTACCGAAACCCTATCTCAAAACAAAAATTTAAAAGGGCTGGGAATGAAGATCAGTGGTTAAGCAGACCTGGGTTCAATCCCTGCTTAAAAAAAAAAAAAAGTGACCCTTTAACAGATCATCTAGAAAAATACCATTTGATATCATAAATCAAGTAAGAACTAGGTTAACTTATAAATTAGCCTTAATTGTGCTTAATTTGTATTTAAAACTTAAAGAGAAAGAGACACTGACTGAGAATATGTTTTATAACATGGGCACTGCACTGTCTACATTATATCTCTTAACCTGGACCTGTGTGTGTGGCTCAATGATCGAGCACTTGTCTAACACACATAAGGCCCTAGGATCCCATCCTTAGCACTGCAAAAAAGAAAAAAAAAGTCACAATCTTCATGGAAAGGAAAAATAACAGCAAAGGAAAAATAACCTCCCCAATTATATCAGGGAAAACTATGGCTCACAGGCTTGTGAGATCTTCCGAAACTCAAAACACCAGAGGTCAAAACCAAAAATGGAAAAAGCTCTTCCTTTATGAACATCTTTGAAGCATCTAAGTCAATGTCACCAGGATTTTATAAAGTTGTAGAAGGAAGTCTGAGTGATTTTCTAAGGAAGACAGTTTTTGCCAGACAACTTCCCACAGCTTCTGCCATTCTAAGGTGGATGAGAGGAAACAATTTAGGAAAGCTTGTTCAAGTGATCCTCACTCTCTGGTAACCATGCTTGACAAAAAGAAAAAAACACAGTACAGCTAACATCTACTCCATCTGATTTCCTACAAAGCCTCCTCTTGTTCTCTCTGAACCCTGACAGTATGCCTATGGGGTAGGTGGCATCAGAGGCCAAGGCTCCTTCTGAATCCTGGTCTATTGTGCACTCAGGTGTACCTGCCCCCTAGACGAAAAACACCCACCACTGAACTTTCCACTTTCAGTTTGTTTGTTTGTTTGTTTTTTAAACAAACATTTGTGTTTTGAGCAGTGGGTCATAAAAAACAACAAAAAAAGAAAACATAAAACTGACCCCATCACTGAAAGTTTATTAGCATTTCAGGTTTCCTTGGGGAAAAAAAAATCATAATAGGATGTGCCTTTATAACTTAATATAAACTCTTTTTGCATTCTTCAGTGGTAAAAATGTTGAAGTGCCACCATCTTCCAGACATGACCGTTCAAATAGTTATCAATCCAAATGATGTACTTGCACTCATGGATCCTCTTGATGAGTCAAAAAGATTTTTTGTTTTTTGGTTTTTTTCTGAGCTCCAATCAAGGTACCAAATCCTATATTTAACTTTAATGGATTTAGTGATTAGTCATATCCTGTGTGATAGTACACAATGAACCAATATCCTGTACATTTTACCTTCTCCTTCTTACTCTAATAACAGAAATCTCAGTTTAGAGTATAACCCTGAAGGGCAGGAACCTGGCCAACCATCATTCACACATGACTTTGCATATTAGGTTTCAGAATTATTATAAATTACACATTTTAAAGACTTTTGTGGTATGAAAAAAAAAATTTCCTGGAAGGCTCTATTTTTAAAATTTTGGATTCTAATACTGGTTTTAAAAATGAAAATTAAAGCACAAACATGAAAAGACTTTTCCATTTTTTTATTTATACATAAAAGGAATAGACCAAAAAAAAACATTCTTACATCAACCACCAACACAAAAATAACACTTTGTTTCTAATACGTTAATACAACAAATTTTTTAATACAACAAATTTTAATTAGCCATTTTCATTGGGTGGGGGGAAATACAGTGATTTTCTTAGTGTTGGAAAAGGGAACATTGATTTTTTAGTTTAAGCTATCTCAGAGGCCTTTGCAAAAATATAATCCCTATGATATGGTTTTCTTTTTTCTTTTTCTTTTTTTTTTTTTAGAGAGAGAGAGAGAGAGAGAGAGAGAATTTTTTAATATTTATTTTTTTAGTTTTTGGCGGACACAACATCTTTGTATGTGGTGCTGAGAATAGAACCCGGGCCGCATGCATGCCAGGCGAGCGCGCTACCGCTTGAGCCACATCCCCAGCCCCTGTGATATGGTTTTCTAATCTAAAGAGATACAGTGCAATAACAAACATAGAAAATCCACATACACAGAAAATCTATCTGAGTTCAAAAAATATAATAGCAGTGTATGAATTATTAAAGAACACCAAGAGTGAGAAAGATAATATTGATTTGTCTCTAAAACCACTTCAAGATATACACCATAAAAATCCCAATGTCACAAATGTGTATGTATATGTACACATGTATCATACATAGAATATCATGCAGTACCAAACATTAGTCATAATTCACAAATAGTCTATCATTTCTGAGCATGTGATCTATCTTAAAAGAAACTACCTTGAAACATTAAGGAATTCCGAAGGACACCCTAGGCAAAATTTACCCTCTCAACAGCATGCAATTGATGGGAAGCAAATCCCCTCATTTCATACTAAGAGAAGCAAAATATTCTCACAGTATGGGTAAGCAGAGTAAGAGATTCAGTGCCCTGCTTTTACTCCTTTGAAAAACCATTGCTCGTCATGCATGCCTCGTGATCTCAGAGCACCTTAACCAACAATGAAGATCAAAAATGCTGGTATAGCTCAGGAGATTGACAGTGGAAGCACAGCCCAGCAGCTCTGAACATAAGATGAAGATGGGGGAAATGGAGGTTCACAGAGCTTTACCAATGCTCAAATCTACTGAAGGCCAAAAGGAAACACCAGAAAAGCTCTTCCATTATATACATCTTTGTGGCATTTTAATCAACATTCTATAATCAGCAATGGCAGCAATGGGTCTGAGTAGGAAGGGGAACAGGTGACCGACTGGTGAAGTCTTTCCATGGCGGGGGTGGGAGGCAGGGAGACACAGAGGCTGAGACAGCAACAGGATGGACTAACTATGCAGGCATAAGAAAGCAGGGTTTATACATTGTATGGAAAATTCCTAAAAATAGCTAGTTTTATTGGGGGTGTTTAAGTATCTCTGACACACAAACACATGTTGTTTTATGGGATTCTCAGAACAATAAAATATCTAAAAATGGACTTTAATTCACAGTGGCTTATGTAATCTATATTTATTGTGATATAATCATATACTAAAATTCACCCTTTTAAAGTATGAATGATTTTTTATTATATTCACTGACCTATGCAACTATGACTACTATCTAAATTTAGAACATTTTCTTCACCCTTAAAAGAAACATTAGCAGTCACTTTCTATCACCCAAGCCACTATTAGCAAATACTACTCTACTGTCTCTATAGATTTGCCCACTCTGGTCATTTATTAATGGACCCCTACAACATGTAGGTTCTTGGGACTGGCCTTGTTAACACAGCATAATGTTTTCAAAGTTCACCCATGTGGCAGCACGTATTAGTACTTCATTCTTTTTTAAGGCTGAGTGGTATATCACATTTTGTCGATACATCCGTCACTTGATGAACACTTAGACAGTTTTGTGCCATTGTGAACGATGCTATGAACATAGTACATGTACAAGTTTGTGCATAAACATATTTTCACTTCTCTTGTGTTTATGTTAAAGTTATGGTTTAAGAAGAAAAAAATAACTTACATTTTAAGTCACTTAGATATGAAGCTTAAATTTTAATTTGTAAATCCCAAAAGCAATTGATGGAGAAAGGGAAATAAGTGAGAGTCCTATTTCTTTAATGGCATAAACCACCTTAAGTTGGCACTCCAAACCCAAGACAGATTCATAAAAGGAAGTCATTTTTAAATAATATTTCCAAATGCAGAATTTTTTAAATAATAATTAAAAGACAAAATTAGTTTTCCACTTTTTTCCACTGAACTTTGCATTTCTTTTCATATAGGTTTGCTTTCCTATTTTCCATATAAGCCAGAAGAGGTACCAAAAATAGGTAAAAATCATATAAATTTCCTCTTGTTCCACTGCCACTGACCCTGGTTTCAGCTAGGAATGTTGAGTAAGTGGTGGAACACGAGGAAAGAATGCTGTGTGGGCCTAATAGGCCACTTCCACCTGATGGAAAAAGATCTATGGAAAGTACCTTCTGGCCCAATTTTACCTTTTTATTTCCATCTTTGGGGAAAGAGAGAGAGAGAGAGAGAGAGAGAGAGAGAGAGAGAGAGAGAGAGCGCGAGCGCGCGCGAGCGAGCCATTACCAACCTGGATCCAAATCTACAGGAGATAGAAACTTCCCAGGACACATGGAGGATCTGTCTGTGGGTTAGTGACCCATATGGGACTTTAAACATTACCTCCAACAACCAATTCCTCCACTGTGAGCCAAAATGTGCCTCACATCAGCCAGTTTCTCTCTGTGACTCTCAGATCCTAAACATTTCTATTTACTTTTGGTCCTAACCCAAGGTTCCCAACTGACAGAATTTGAGGCGCCACATCAAGTATAGGTATGTTGCAGGGCCAGATTCCCATACTGCCCTGGCCATTTGCCTTGAATCTAGCCCAGTGCAAACCCCAGGACTATGTTCTGCTTGGTCTGAAAAACAAACTGAACTCCTTCAAAATAACTTGACACAAAAGAGTACCTTCCAGGTATTCCAAATCTCACTAAATCTTAGTTCCAATTACAAGTTGTGCCAGTATGCCAAAAATACCAAATACTGAAGTCCTTAAAATGAGCAGGTGCAGATGACAGTTTCCTTAGTAGAAGTGTACTTTCTGTATGGGAGCATGTGTGATGTGTTTATTTTGAACTTCATATTTACTTACAGTTTATGATTACTAAGTGACAGACATTGGCTAGACTGAAGTGGAACCATCACATCAACCATTTCACCTGGAAGGAGTACAAGCCATAAAGCATGGTCATCTGAGCCAGCACAGGAGCTCTGGGATGTCCCCAGGAGATGCACAGAAGAGGGAGAGCCTCAAACAGCTTGAGATGCAGAAACAGCCTCCAGAGACGGCTGGTCTGCACTAAGCCTCAATGGATGCATGTAAAGAGAGAGCAAGCATCCCAAGAAGAACAGAAAATGCTAGAGTAGAGGCAGGAAAAGTTCATGCAAGTCCCAGTGGGTGGAGTGTGGAGTACATGGATTCTGGTGAAGAAGAGAATGGAAAGCAAGAGGGGCCCACTACAAGAGACAGGCTGTGCTAAGGCACAGGACCTAGCCAATGGCAGGAGGCAACACAAGGCACTAAAACATAAGAAAACAAGGTTTAAATTTTTGAAAGATCAGTCCTTTGACCATGTTCAGTTTCTCATTCCTTTTTGAGAGGACAGAAACTGTTAATAATAAAATTTCTTTCAATTTGCTATTTTTATGATTGCCTCTATTTCCCCTCAATCTCTACTGCAGTGGAACTATTTTCCTAAAGGTTTCAAGAACCTTGTAAATGTTAACAACATATGGTTATACATTTATTCATAGAAAAATTCCATACCAACCACCAGATTTTTCATAAAAATCAACTTATGTGACTGCAGTAATTAATAATCCCCCAAAAGAGAAGGCTCATTTTCAAAAGTTTCTTTCCATAAGCAGAGTTATTTTTTAAAATAACAACAAACTGCTCTAAAATAATTTTATAGAGACATGTTTGAGGGACAGAAGCAGTGGCGCAGAAATCAGAGGCACATATAATCAACAGGTAATAAAGCCATTAATGGCAACTTTCACATTCTCTTCCCTGTGGTCACAATCTATTCTTTTGATTGAGGTATTGTGTAGGCAAATAATATTGTACCTGTTCTTCAATTAAATTACACACCGTCTTTTTAAGCAAAGAGGAAAACTCAAGCAGGAATAGTAGGACACTTGGGAATGTTTTGCAGGAGTAAAGCCATTTAGTAGATGAAACATATTAGTGATTCAATTAGCCTTTACTAAATAGCTACTAGGGGCCAGAACACAGTATTGAAGAATTTCACATTCTTCATCCTGCTCAATATTCACATTAATCCTGCAAGGGAGCATCCCACTTTTGAGATGAGGAAAATGAGGCTCTACAGGGCAAGCTTGCCCAAGGTTAAATGGCTAATAAATGTGGATATACAACATACTTTATATACAAACAGAGATATGAAAATTTGTGGTATATATGTGCAATAAGAATTGTAATACCAAAAAAACACAATTTCTCATATCTTTGTATATAAAGTATGTCCACACCAATTCATGCCTGTATAAAGGCATCCATTGGCGTGGACATACTTTATATACAAAGATAAGATATGAAAAACTGTGCTGTATATGTGTAATAAGAATTGTAATGCATTCTGCTGTCGTGTATTTAAAAAAACTAAAATCAATTTAAAAGAAAAAAATGTAGATATCCAACACCTTTTCCTTAAGAAAGATGAGGGGAGAAGGGGAAAACAGTGAACAAGCAGGTCCCAGAAACTCCCTTCTCTCACTTTTGCCCCTCACTCACATGAAATATCCATGTAACATAGTCTCTTGTTCCCCTTTCTCAGTAACTCAGCAGCCAGTTAGCACCATGTCTTTGTACTCTCAACCCAACAGTTGCTCAAGTTGTCCTGGAAACTACTTGCTACCCTGCCCAAATACCTCAGTTATTCCAAATACCAGAGTCATTTCCGTACTAACAATTGTATAAAGTCCTAGTCTTGCCCTGGGATTGATTCACAGTCCTCTGATCATGACCAACTGTCTAACAAAAACTCTCCAAGGAGCCAAACTGCCCTCCATGCCCTTGGTTCACACTGTTCCCCTTCCTAGAATGCCTTCCCTTCTATTCTCAGAATGGCAGCAGGCACTCCAGATTCATACACCCAGCCCCTCTGCAGACCTACAAAACCAAAACCCACTAAGCAGGTGCTCTCTGAGGTTGCTCCACTGCTCAATTAGAAAACACTTCCCTAAATCAAGGACAACCTTCCTGCCCACCAAACCCAAAGCAAACCAAACCCTAGTGATTGAATGACACACCCTCTCACTCCAGAAAGGTGACTCCAACTTCCAAAATCCAGAAGCAAAACAACTATCCCATTCCACCCTGGGCCAATCGATCCTGCAACTCTGTTATTTATGATTTTATACATTCTTCTTATCTCTTCCTTTTGAGTGCAAAAGTTTAGTATTAAAATTCATATAGCATGATGTTTTATACATAGCAGCACTTCAGCAAATTCCACACTTTAGAGTTGGAACTCTTGCACCCTGTGTACACCAAGAATCATAAATGTGAGACCATATGCACAAGAACAGATATGTAAATAGTCAGTACCCTGACCCAAAGCACTCACATGAAATATCCATGCCTAGACAGCACCCTGCACAGAAGGTCTGAATGAAGGTTGGTGAATGAGGACAGAGAAACATTTTCACCCATCAGTTATCATGACCACAAAAATATATTTCTTTTTACCAGAGGCGGGGAAAATGTTACTTATGACTAAGTGTAAGGCTTCAAAAAACTGCTTATTGAGGACAACTCTTGGACTAAGTCATACCACTTTACTGCCCAGAAAAAAAAAAAATTGATTTGTTTAACTTGAAGAGAAACAGCTCATATGTACGTATATAATGCCAAAAAAAAAAAATTAGCTGAAGCATAACACAAAATGCTTACTTCAGAGAAAGGCTTGGTGAATTGGGATCTTTGGGGGAGGGAGGTTATACACAATAAACATGATCTGCCCACAATCCCCCCCCCCAACCCCAGAGAGAAGTTAATCTCACTACCACATGCCACCTAGCAATCTAAACACTACTTTACAACAACCCCGTTACTCACTTCTTCACAAAGGATTTGTCTTGTTCTATTAAACAGAATAGATAGAGAATAAAAGCTAAAACACAGTTAATGTGCTTTTGCTTCATTATTGCCTTATAAAGGATGGGGAAAGTGAGAAGATTAAGATCTTTAGTCTAACAATCCAAGAGGAAAAAATACAAATGAACTTAGAAGATACTCAGACCCTTGTAACATTTAAGAGTCAATACGCTCATGATCCAATGACTGAACCTTGTATAGTAAAGCCCATCTTAAAATTTACCTCCTGAGTTATATTTAAAGAGTTTTTTAAATTATTTTTATTAGTTATTGATGGACCTTTATTTATTTGTTTTTATGTGGTGCTGAGAATCAAACCCAGTGCCTCACACATGATAGGCAAGCACATTACCACTGAGCTACAACCCCAGCCCCACATTTAAAGAGTTTTAAAATAATTTTGGAAACCCCTGAATAATCTCTGACTCTCCCTCTCTTTTGTCTCCAACTGCAATGTCACAATCACCTTCCTTCCTTCTCTTCTCTACCAGGTCATCTCAGACTTACCCTTTACTTGTACCCCTTTTCTCTTAGTGCCCCTTCCACAGACTCCCTATGAAACAACCTCTTCTAATATTTAAGAGCAAGAACCAGATCTAACATCAAGGCCTCTCAACATCCCAAAGGCATCCTCTTCTTCTGTGATACCACAGCATGACAATCCACACCACTGTCTCTCTTCTCCTGGAGGACCATGGAGTCTCTTGTCCTAACCTTTAATAGTTCATTTTCCACACAGCAGCCAGTGGACTAAATGTCCACCACCCAAAACAGGATTTTAGACATGGTAAATGCTTAATTTATGTGGGCAGAACAAACTAATGATTCAATCAATCAACTACATTTGTATCCCCCAAACAAGCAATTCAACCAATGTACACTATGTACATGATGAAATATGACTAACTTTAAGCATGTAAAATTATCAAAGCAAAAGGAAATGCCTGTCACTTTCTCTCTGTTCAGGACCAGACACAGGCAGAGCATGTTATTGCATTTCTCTTTTCTTTCATAACTTAAAGTGTTGCTTTCCTTATTCATTTAGAACATTTAGATTTTAGATTATAAACTATCACAAACAATCCTTAAAAATGCCAAAGGTAAGGTTGGCAAGGGATTTGCCCCCTTATCTGCTTTACAAGATAAACAAGTGCCCAATTTCCATTAATTTTGTTTGATTGTCAAAAAGAGCTCAACCAACTGTAAGAAATATTTTACAACTGTTTTTTTTTTAAATCAACATCTTCCAACTTGTGTCAGGTTCCTAAACATCCCTTAAAGTTCTCTTTAAAATGCAAAAGTCATGCTGTTTTCCCAACAGATTACAAAAACGATAGTGTAATTTTTTTTTTCCTTAAGAGAAATTTGGAGGATGCCACCCTGAGCATCTTGCATACACTCGATTAGGCAGACAGGGCCATATTTCCCTGACCCGATGCCCCAAATCCCATAGGAACCAGGCCACTCCACTATAATAGACATGAAATAGCAAAATGAAAATGCTTTCTACTAAATATCACTATCACAAAGGAAATATCCTCAGGTGCTTGAGAGAAACTTCAGCGTGGGCTGTTGTCAAACACAGACAGTCGATAAAACAATTTAACAAAATGCCTTTTCACTTCTGACACATTGTACAAGAATGCAGTTAAGTGGAGACAATGTTATCACCCCACCAAGAAAAATGGAAATCTACTCGGCTCCGAAATCAGGCCCTGGCTCCGCAGCCCCGGCACCATATGGAAGTAGTTCTAGATAGGTAAAAAGCCGAGTTCCTGGCAGGAAAACTTTTAATTCAGTGACTGATTCCAGGCTTGAGCTTTTCTACGGAGCCCTGCACGGGGGTCTGTTCATCACCAAGACTCTGCTAACAATCGCCCTATGAGCTTGTGCGTCCGAGTGTCCCTCTCGGGGCCGCATCCCCACCCGGAACGGGCGACTTTCTCTTACCCCTGCAGCCCCCAAATCGCACCCGGCCACCCCAGAGCGGGATCGGCTAGAAGGAAAAGAAAGGTTCACTACAGTTCTCTACTCCGCCCGGAGGAAAGGAGGGTAAAGAAGGCACGAAGCCACGCACCGCCGTGTGTGGAATAATTAAACTCCTCTCACACCCAAAAAAGTTCCCTTTCCCCAGCCTTTGCCTCTGGGGCCTGGGAGCGGGAGAGGCCTGGGGCTGGATTTCAAGGGACCGCGGCAGAGCCGGGGCGGAGGCTTCTGGCCAGGCTCTCCCCGCGACCCCCGCGCACGGGGTTCGGGCTTCACTCCCTGCAGGCTCCAGGGCGCCTGTGGCCCGCCTGCACGGCACTGCCCTCCTCGCCCCGCGGTCCCACGGCCGGAGCTCCGAGGGGACCGGGGACTTCGTTCGGTGGGGACAGCGGGTCGCGACGCCGGGTCTGGCGTGGTCACTCAGCCGACCCAGCAGGCACGGAGAACTTTACCGCCCGCAGCCCGGGGCGGGGGGCGCCAGCGAGGCCCGGCCCGGCCGCCGCACTTTCCCTTTCCCCGCCTCCCTTCTGTCTCCCTCCTCCCGTTTCCAGGAAGCGCCATATTGATCCCGGCGCCTTCCCCCTCCTCCTCCTCCTCCTCCTCCTCCTCCTCCTGCCCCCAGCTGCCCTCCTCCTCCCGGCTTCCCCCGCCCCCCCGCGCCCGTGCGCCCCCGGCCCCTCACCTTGGCGATGGCCTTCCGGTAGCGGGTCACCGCTTGCTGGATGAGGCTGAAAACTTTCATGTGGCCGTCTCCGCACGGCACGACCACCCGGGTCCTCCCGAAGCACACGGTCACTTTCATGCCGCCGCCGCCGCGGGCTGGCCCGCGCCCCTCGCTGACCGCGGCGGGAGCGGCCCTGAGCCGGAGCGCCTGGACACTGGGCGCGGTGGGGCCGCTACACCGGCGCGCGGGCTGCTAGGGGCGCGGGCAGGCGGCTGCGCCGGGGGGCCGCTCGGCTACCATGCCCGGCCCGGCCCGACCGCCCTCGCCTAGCCGGAGGCTCCCCTCGCCTCTGCCCGCCCGGGCGCCCTCAGTCTCCGGCCACCTGTTCGGCGTCTCGGCGCGCTCGGCGGCGGCGGCGGCGGCGGCCCGGGGCTGTGTGGCGCTCGCGCTCACTCGGGCCGAGGGGGGAGGGGACGGCGGCGAGGGGAGGGGAGGGGAGGAGGAGGAGCAGGGCTGGGCACACAACACCGCGCACATGCGGCAGGGGGAGGCGCGGCCCGCTCCCGGCGCGGGGCGGGGCGCAAGGCCGCCCACTGCCCCCACCCGCCACCTCCCTTCCCGCAGCCGACGGCAGATAGACCCCTTAACCCTGCAGTCACTCCTGCTGGCGGCCTTTCGCCTCTACCGTCCCTTTTCCGGGGCGCCGCCGCAGAGGTGCGAGGCTGGGGCGCCTCCTTCCTCAACCCCGACCCCTGAGTTCTGGCACTGCGGTCTCCCCAGCCCCCCTCACTCTGCCCAGCACGCTGAGGGGCTGTGCTTGTCCCACTGAGCTCCGCCTTGGGGATGCCCTCTCAAAGTCCCTGAGGTCTCTACTGAGCTCCCGCCCCCAGCCTTTCTTTGTCACTTTTAATCCCCGTCCTCGGACTGGGGGGTTTCGAGTACAATCGCATCTGGAGAAAGCAGTTTGTACTCGGCGTAGCAGACCGAAAGAGCCAACACCTTTAAAGGTGTGGGCTTTAAAGCTCAGCAGTCACCAAGTCGCCCCCGGGAGGATAGGGATGGGGCTGGGTAGGGACGTTCCCCCTGAGATCTCTCTCCACCGGCCTGCCTGCCTCTTCCCAGCCCGCAGCTTGGCAGGGTTTTTGCACTGGCTTGCTTACTTGGCTGCAAGGCCAGGCAGCGGTTGTTCTGCGTTAAAAGCAAAAATTAATCGTTTCTTCTGGGGAGAGGTTGGTGAGGCTTCGACGATCCCGGCCTTTCTCCTGAGGCCATCATTTACCTTGAAGTTTCCTGTTGACCCCTGGGGTGAAACATCGTTTAAATATGTAGAACTTTTCCATCAGCAATTCATATAAATTTTTTTAAAGTCTGAGACATAGGCAACCCTAACGCAAATCTGAAAATAAATAAATAAATATATATATATATATATATATATATATATATAAAATGTGCTGGGGGATCGCTGTACAAGGGAATCCCCACGATGTGCAGGCGCTTAACACAAGCACTTAAACCCGCAACTCCGTATAGAGTTGGTTGCTTGCAGAATATGAGAAAAGAATATAGACCAAGTTAAGAAAAGAAGTTCATTGCTGTCTTAATTATGAGCTGTTGATTCCTAAATAACCATATGTCACTGTGTTTAAGAATGACAATTGAGGGGCTGGGGTTGTAGCCCAGTGGCAGTGTGCTTCCCTCAGCACCACATTTCAAAAACAAATAAAATGAAGGTATGGTGTCCATGTTTTTAAAAAAATGACAATTGACAATTATCAGTAAAGATTTATTGCCGACTCAAGTTTGTAATTTTTTAAAATAAATTCATTTGTGCTAGTTGTTTCTGGGATGTGTGATCACAACAAATCTCCCCATGAGCTCGAGAACTTCATCACTTACAGCTGGTGATCATTCATTCCTCCCACTCCACCTCCCACTTTAAAGTAAGGAAACAAGACAAAGAGGTTCGTCTGCTTTCCAGAATTCCTGCATTTTCCACTATCCCACACTGCCCTAGATAGAGCACACACTGTCATATAAAACATTGTACTTCCTCTCTCATCTCACTCTTATCAAGTATCCTAGCAAATCAGTGCAATGAATAGGTGCTGTAAACCATCATCCCCATCTTCCTCCAGGATACTAACCAAGAAATCACTTTTCCGGAGGCCACTGAGAAAGCTTGAGGCAGTCCAAGACAATCCAGGTTTCTCTTCCACACTGTCCTGGGAAATATTCATCATTCTCTTATTTGACTGCAACATTCAATATTTCTTTTTGTGTGTGTGTTTATGTTATGTTATTTTTTTAATTTTTATTTATTTTTTTAGTCATACATGACAGTAGAATGCATTTTGATATATAATACATACATGGAATGTACATACATCAATCATATTGTCTATTATATTCTGCTGCCCTTCCTATCCTCCCTACTCCTTATTTCTACTCAAGTTTGTAACAACTATGACAGCGATTCCTGCTGAGATCGTTTTAAATTAATAATTGGGTCAGCAACAATTATGGGGGCTGTTTCTGTTTTCATGCATGGGAGGGGATATACTAGCTTACAGTGGGCCTTCTCAAAAAAAAATTCTAATAGAAAAGTCAAGTTTCAGTAATAGCCATAGTACATCAGCACATAGCTAAATTCAGCTCTTACTCCATCCATTTACTTGTGCTTTAGACATGGTGTTCATTCTCATTCCAGTCTCAGTTTTACCAATTAAGTGAACCTGATGAGCTCCATCTCATAAATTATAAGGATTAGATAACATTAAAATACAGTCCATCACATGGGAGGGTATAGTATAACAGAGTCTAGTTATCATAAAGTAGGTAAAGGGTAACAAAGTCCAGGACAGAATAGCAGATGATGCTGGGACTAGGGATAGACAGGGGAAACTAGGGATAGACAGGGGAATGAGAAGCCCAAGGCTTGGAGAAATTCCTGGACAGATAAAGACCAGAGCTCATGACTCTCAGCTCTGTACTTATTCACACTAATTCAGTTTCACCTATAGTTAGTGAAGTACTTCCATATGGAAAACATGGAAAATATTACATAAAGATGAGTCAAAAAAGACAGCTTACACCAGGTGCAGTGGCACATGTCTATAATCCCAGCCTCTTGAGAGCCTGAGGCAGGAGAATCATGAGTTCAAAGCCAACCTCACCAACCATGAGGTGCTAAACAACTTAGTGAGACCCTGTCTCTAAATAAAATACAAAACAGGGCTGGGGATGTGGCTCATGGTCGAGTGCCCCTGAGTTCAATCCCTAAAAATTGACCCCCCCCCCCAAAAAAAAAAGACAGACTAGAGGTCAAAATAAGATAATTACTCCAATAACTGTATTTCAAGACATTAAATAGTAAGTGGCAGCAAAGTGTCTATGACACTTCTGGGAAGGGAGGCATGCCTGAATAAATGAGGTGAAAGTATATCATTTATTTACATCAATTCCTCTCACTATTCATTAATAAGGATTTGGACAGTTTTCCAAACATATGATCCCTAAGATTGATAATAATAGCATGTATTCAGTAAACCAGATAAAGCCTTATGGCTTTATTTAAATCTACCTAGTTAAGCTAGTGAAAGCATCCCCCTTGCTATTAATAATTGATGAAGAACTGCTGTTCTGTAATTTAAGATGCCAGACCCTTTTGTGTCTTGAGTCAGTTTCATAAAACTTCATGACAAATAATGAATCCACTTTTACCAATACATCCCTCAACTAATATCTGCCCATAAAGTTGGATTAGGGCCAGGCCACCTTTATGTCTATGAAATGTTCAGCTTGACCGAATTGCCTCTGGCCTGAGCTAAGTATAAAAGCAAGCCCAGTCCCAATGAGAAACAAAATTATCAAAGTCAAGGATCAAATGTTATGTAAATATTTTATAATGTGTTTACTTTCCTAAATTCTGCATATTTCTGGAAAGAAAAAAAATTATTACCCTTCTCTTCCTTATACTTCTGTTTTACAATTGATTGGTTCAGTTGGTTTTCAAGACCTCAGAGAGTTATGAGAATTAATTAGGGTTTAGCTGGGCTTTGGGTCTGTCTGCAAATGGACAGGTATGATCACATAGACTATAATTTAAACTATATCCAGCCACACTCATGGGCACCTTCAAATAAATACACACTCAATGTGTGTTAGGGACAGGATTGCATTACCAGAATTTCACCCTTAGAAAGTTAATACTAAATACAAAGAATACATGCAGACAAATATTTGAAATTCAGTCATACATTGAAGATTATATTTATCTCTGGGGCATTTCACACACCTATCAATGCCTACTCTTAGATTAAAGATCATGTTAAAGATCTCATATGCCTAGCCTCACACATAGTC
Organism: Urocitellus parryii; assembly: GCF_045843805.1. Taxonomy (NCBI): domain Eukaryota; kingdom Metazoa; phylum Chordata; class Mammalia; order Rodentia; family Sciuridae; genus Urocitellus; species Urocitellus parryii. The sequence goes on from NC_135539.1 coordinate 54,427,432, forward strand.
TAATAGGAGAAGTGGGTAACTCATTTAATAAATACTTACATCCACTTATTTTATGTCAAATCCTGTACCACACATTGGGTTGGCTAAGTCCCTCCCTGAAGAGGTCCCCAATCTGGAAAAGATTTCAGAAGTGAACAGGCAGCAACTGAGAGTACAGTGTTACATATTAGAGATCCTGGTGATACCCAGGGAAAGTATTTACTTCTTCTGGTAAAGAGGAAAGGAAGAGGAGGAAATCTAACATTGTCCAAGAGAAATATAATGTGAACCACATTTATGATTTAATATTCTCATAGCCACAGGTGAAATTAATTTCAATAATATAGTTGATTTAACTCAATAGATACCACAAATTATTATCTCAGTATGTAATCAATTTTTTAAAAATATTAATGGGTCTTTTATATTCATTATTTTTTTTCACGTAAGTCCTCATGATCCTGTGTGGTTGATATCGCAGCACATCTCAATTTGGACCAGACCCATTTCCAAAGCTCAATAGCTACATGTGGCATCTGGCTAACATATTGGACCGCATAGCTCTGAAGAATGGGATTGCTGGTGACTTGAAGCCACACACACTGTCAAGGAACTGACTCACAAGTGGATTGAGCTCTTTGAGGACAGAGACTGTGTTAGTCACAGCCCTTCAGCAGAAGTTACCACAACATTGGACTCATTAAGCATTTGGTGAATGGATGAAGGAGTGAGTGCATGAGTGAATGAATGCAGAGGGTGCAAAGAAAGGTGGCTTCTTGACATAGATGTGCATGGTACACTACTACAGCTGTGTTTGGCATAAAATGCAAAAATTGAGGGACAAAAGAACTGCATTTAGGCTCAGTGCAGCTTCCCTGTTGTTGAGTAACATTAAACACAAATCAGGCATGAGCTCATGTGAATTGCATGTTGAGAGTAATGATCAACAAAGGAAAAGGAAACAAACAAGAAAGGAAGAGAATAAAAGAGAGGAGGACCCTTAATAATCCCCAACCTGCTGAAAGCAGTCAATAGACTGAAAAGTACAGGGAATGGTTTGATTAAAAACAGAAGTAAGGGGCTGGGAATGTGGTTCAAGCGGTAGCGCGTTTGCCTGGCATGTGCGGGGTGCTGGGTTCGATCCTCAACACCACATGAAAATAAAGATGTTGTGTCCACCAAAAAACTAAAAAATAAATATCAAAAAAATTCTCTCTCTCTCTCTCTCTCTCTCTCTCTCTCTCTCTCTCTCTCTCTCTTAAAAAAAAAAAAAAAACACAGAACTAAGGCTTGAGCTTGGTGGTAGAGCGCTTGCCTAGCATGCGTGAGGCACTGGGTTTGATCCTCAGCACCACATAAAAATAAACAAATAAAATAAAGGTATTCTGTTCATCTACAAAAATAAAAAATAAAATAAAAACAGAAGTAAATCGTCCAGGACCACAAATGCCCTGCCAGACTCCCTCAGCCCATCTCCTTTTCTCCTTATAGTCAATGCTTCTGATTTCAGTTCTTATCAGATGCAGTAGCACTCAGCAACTCCAGAGGCTGAGGCAGGAAGATAGCAAGTCTGAGGCCAGCCTTAGCAACTAAGTAAGGTTCTCAGCAGGGAGACCTTATCTCAAAACTTTAAAATAAATTAAAAGGGCTGGAGATGTAGATCAATGATAAAGCATCACTGGTTTCAATCCCCACTATCAAAAAAACTAAATTTTAGTTCTTTCAGGCTAATCTTTAAAGTAAATTTTAGTTCTTTCAGGCTAATCTTTGAGCACAAAGTTCAGAGTCAAGTTCTCTGACAAGGCCTACAGCACTGGCCTTTTATATTTCAGGTGAAACAGAGGTGTATGTAGATAGTGAGATTGCTGTGATTTAGGGAATTTCAGAGTTTGAACCAACATGCTCTGCTGGGGAGAAAGGCATTTTTCCTTCTCTCAAAAGTGGGCATGATTTTCCCAGGAATATAAATAACTGAAAGTCTAGAAAGATAGAAAGAAAACAAAAAGGGTGAAAATGAGGTGGAAATGGGAACAGGTGAAGGAAATAATTTTAAGTATTTCTAAATGCATAAAGAAATTAACTTCTCACCCAGGGACTCTTATTGCATGATTAAAAGAAAAAGGATGAAATGAATTCACATAAAGCTTCATACTAATGCTTAGATGAATCTCAGCTCTAAAGGTCTCTGATAAGGAGAGAGATATGAATAATCTTTGAAAGACCATTTAACGAATGTAGCCAAGCAGTTTCATTCAGTAATGAGAAAAAGAAAAAAAAGGTATTGAGGTTGATAATCACAAAAACATACTTTTGTGTTTGACCCTGTTGAGATTAAATGGAGGAAAATTTTAAACCCTGAAAAATCAGGATGAGCAAAGGGAAGGCTTTAATTAGAGTCAGAGTGGTAGAATTAAACAAAGTCCAAGCCATGGAGCCACAGGAGTTACCAGCCTGCAAGACCTCCCCATTACAACATGCCCTACCCTACCTCCAGCCCACCTGATACAGAAATGTCCTTTTGCCTATAGCTTAGAGTTCTCCAGAGCCAGGTCTGCTGATGTCAGAGGAAGCACATGGCTGTGAGTCTGCTTTCTAATAAAGTCCAGGCCGATGACCTTCTATGTAATAATTCTGATATGCTGAACCAGTGCACATCCAACCCTGCTGATCCCCCATACCTGATTTTAAATGACTGACACATCCTTCCTTCCTCCGTCAAGTTAATCTGTTAAGCTAGGAGTCCAAGCTCAAAATCTCTCTCTGGTACTTTGGAATTTCAGTGCCTAAGCAGAGGCAATGAATTGTTTGGGCTGTGGAGGTTTACTCGGGTGGAGCATGATGAAGTGGAGCTCCAGTCCTGGATACAGAACTCACAGAAGCAAGAAGTCATGTAACCACAAAACAATAACAACACGTCTCCCTTCCCTGGCCCAGACCTCCTCTCCCATGGGTTATTTTGTGGTCCAGACCATGTCATTTCTCTGCTCAAGAGTCCCGAGATGCTCCTCGCCCCATTCAGAGAAAAAAACCAAGTCGTAATCATTTACAAGGACCCATGTGATCCACCCTTCACTTCCAAAACTCTTCTACTCTTCTCTCTTATTCACTCCATCTCAGCAGCCCTAGTCTTTCTGCTGACCCTTAAATAGGCTGCATGGAATTTCACCTCAGGGCTTTTGCACTTGCTGCTCTTTATCCTAGAATGCTCTTCTTTCTGTCTCTGCTTGGCTTTTCCCCTCACTTCTTTCAGGCCCTGCCAAATGTCACTTTTGCATTTCCTAACCGCCCAACATAGAATAATAATAATTTCTCCCTGTTCCTCACTGTGCCCTTTGCTTTATTATTCTCCATGACACTTATCACTATTTGTTGAGGGCCACAGGCCGAGTTGGAATGACACCTGGCATTTTGCCAGAGGGAATGGTTGAAAGATGACACCAGCGAGCCATTGAGATGACGTATTCAGTTGTGTATTAGACCTTTGCTGCTCGGCAATAGGGCGGCTCTTGCTGCCTCCAGCAGGCGCCCGCTACTTTGGAGTTCCCATTGAGTTCTCTGGGGTTCCAAGAGAGTGGGCGCGGAGCCCGGGGGAGAGCTGGGAGAGTTCCTGGGGAGTGTGCGTGGAGTGCTGGTGGAGTTCGGGCAATAAAGTTTCCTGTTTGAACATACAAGTGCTTTGTGGCGGCTGGGTGACACTTGTGCCCAGCCAGACTGCGGCAACTATTGATATACTATATACTTATTGATCAATAGTTGCCTCTATCCCCAAAGAATGTAAACCTCCTGACAGCAGAGACTTTTATTTCATCTATCACTATTACTTCAGTGTCTATGATAGTGCTTAGTCCATAATAGGTGATCAGTACGTATTTGTTAAATAAATTTTGATCATTAATAACCTATAAAATACTTGTCACTTGGAGTAGTAGCCTTTGAGGTAGAAATTTCTGAAGTTATTTTTCCTTGTTGAATAGTTTTGAATGCCAACTGTGTGGTGTGTGTGTGTGTGTGTGTGTGTGTGTGTGTGCGCGCGCGCGAGCGTGCATAGCAATTGTCCATTTATTTCTCTTTTTTTTTTAAGAGAGAGAGAGACAGAATTTTTCTAATATTTATTCTTCAGTTTTCGGTGGACACAACATCTTTATTTTATGTGGTGCTGAGGATCGAACCCAGAGCCCCACGCATGCCAGGTGAGTGGGCTACTGCTTGAGCCACATCCCCAGCCCCAGCAATTGTCCATTTCATGCAGAGGTTGGACTAGCCAAATATGGACTACAGGTCAATCATGTCTACTGCTTGGTTTATTTTATTGTTTTTGTTTTAGTTTGGTTTGGTTCTGGGGATTGAACCCATTCTACCACTGAGCTACATCCACAGCTCTCTTTTAGATTTTTTTTTTTTTAAATTTTGAGGTGAGGTCTTATTAAGTTGCCAAGGATAGCTTCAAACTTGAGATCCTCCTATCTCAGTCTCCCAAATGGTTGGGGTTGCAGGTGTTTGCCACCACCCTGGGCTCCTACCACTTGTTTTTATATGGCCTGTGAACTTTGAAATTTTTCTCAACATTTTTGAATTCTTATAAAAAATGCAGCCAGAATAATATTTTGTGATGTAGAAGTTACATGAAATTCACATTTCGGTGTCCATAAATAAAGATTTATTGGAACACAGGCATGCTCATTCACTGCAAATTGTCTGCAGCTGCTTTTGTGCTTTATCAGCAGATATGCAGTTGCTACATAGACCACAAAATCTAAAATATTTACAATCTGACTATTTACAGCAGAAGTTCTCTGGCTTTTGCTTTAGAGAAATGCATGATGGTTAAAAGGTGATAAGCAGTGTAGAAAAGGAATATTTCTTTCTATTCTTGAAAATAAAAAGTATGTCTTGTCCTTGCACATTTGCCTCTCATTCTCCTGGGATCTTAACAGGCTAATGGCTCAGAGCTCCCATTTCTTGATCTATTGTAGTTGATATATCGAAAAGCAATTCCCAGTGAATTTCAGTCTTGTGTTACCCCCTCACCTCGTGTGCAGGCAGAACCTGTGCTGGCTCCTCATCAATAGAACATAGCATATGTGTGACAGGATGTCACTCTCTTGTATTTCATTCCACAAGACTCTGCCCCAGTAAACTAGAGAGAGACTCTGCAACTGGCCTTGAAGAATCAAAGTGCAAAGTTGAAAACTGTCTATGGAGAGAGGCATGTGACAGGGAACTGTGGGTGCCTATGGGACCTGAGGGCAGCTTTCCTGGATTGCAAGTGAAAAACCAGGACCCTCTGCCATACGGCCCTTGCGAAATGAATTTTGCCCACAACAAATCAGCTTGGCAAGAACTTCTTCCCTAATTGAGCCTCCAGATAATAGCACAGCCCTACAAATACCTTGAAGGCAGCCTGTGATACCCTAAGCATAGGACCCAGCTAAGCAGTGCTCAGGCTCCTGACCCACAGAAACTGAACTATTAAGTGGGTGTTGTTTTAAGCCACTAAACTCGTGGTCATGTGTTATATAACAGTAGAAAAAGAATCCGTATGTACAACAAAGTACTTGAACTAAATTTTTAAATACATTGAAATTCTAAGATTCCTCTTTAAACAATATGGACTGATGATTAAAGTCACCTAGGATGCTTATTACCAATACAGATTCCCTTCGAACTTCTGATTCAGCAGGTGTAGAGTGGGACCTAAAATTTGAGGGTGTTTGTTGGTTTTGCATTTTTGTTTGTTTGTTTGTTTGAAATCTGAATTTTAAACCGGCATCCAGCATGATTCTTATTATCACCAGGCAAATTGACTTCGTTGTCAAAAAATGGGAGGAGAGAAAGTCACCGTGGTCAGAAGCGAAGTGACCAAACCAGGTACAGTGGTGCACACCTGTAATCTCAGCTACTCAGGAGGCTGAGTCAGGAGGATTATAAGTTTGAGGCCAACCTGAACAACTGAGCAAGACTCTGTCTCAAAATAAAATGAAAAGATTTGGAGGTGTACCTCAGCAGGAGAGCACTCACCCAGCATGTGGTTAGACTCCCAAACAACCTTGGAGTAACTAGAAAGTGGACAGTGAGGGAAGATACTTTTTTTTTTTTAAAGAGAGAGAGAGAGAATTTTTTAATATTTATTTTTTAGTTTTTGGTGGACACAACATCTTTATTTTACTTTTATATGGTGCTGAGGATCGAACCCAGGGCCATGCGCGCCAGGCCAGGCGAGTGCGCTACCACTTGAGCCACATGCCTAGCCAGAGGGAAGATACTTTTGTATCAAACATATCATCCTGCTCTCAGGCCTCCATGCCAGGACTCAAGCTGTGTTGTCTGGTTAGAATACTCTTCCTTAATTACAAATATCTATTAATTCTCTGACATTACTTCCTCTGTGAAACTGTCATCAACATTGTACAGATACTTCTCCCACTGTTGTATTTGTTCATGCAATTCTATCATTTCTTCAACAAATATTTATTGAGTACCTATTATGTGCCAGGTGTGTTCTAAGCCCTCAGGATAAAGCCATGAACAAAATGAATAAGCAATCCCTTCCTTTACTTAGCTTATGTTGTAGTGTCTTGAACCAGGTTCTTATAATGAGTGTTGGTTTATAGTAATGGCCCCCTGCACCACCAGCACTGACATCAGCCAGGAACTTGTTGAAAATGCAAATTTTTCAGGGCACTCCATATGTACTGGATCAGAAACTCTGCAGCTCAGACCCAGCCCTCAGAAGTCTTCCTGGTGATTCTAACACACCCTAAAGAATGAGAAACACTACTTAACAGACATGCTCCTAATGGGACCCAAGATATTTTTAACTCAACACTCACCCCTAAAAAACAGTATTTTAAAAGTTTTTAATCCATATGTTGAATAAATTCTGTAATGGAAGGTTGAACTTGGGGTCATTCTTAGTGTAATGTGGGGCCCGGAGTACTGGAAAGCAAACCCAAAATAAATTACATGGTTCCTCTAGTTCTATGTAATTGAAATCAGGTTAAAATGAATGTCTAGAGAACACTTGACACTGAATAAAGTGTCTCCAAGGCCTCAAAGTGAGCATTGACTAAAACCTGAGAAGTGGCTGTGGGAGATGGGGAGTGCCCACCTCCTGGCTTAGGATTTACCAATGACCCTGACAGTCCACGCGTGTGTGCATATGCTCAGCTCTGCTTGCATCCTGTGTCCCTCCCATGTGGAACCAAGAACAGCTGTCTTTCTTCCCTATATCTAAGGGGGATTTTGAGGGAATTTGGGCAAAATACATTTCACCCAGTGAGAGCTGGCAACAGGAACACAATAACCTAGTCTTTTTGCAAAGCAGTGACAACCAGACAGGCCTTGTAGAAGTGGAGCATCCTTGGAAGTCAGTTGTGGAGATAAAAAGTGAAATGTATTTTGTGGAACCTGATGATGGTAGACATTTCCAGGCAAAAAAAATTCCCTTTTTATTAAGTAGTCAGTGAGGAGTCTTTGAAGTACAAATGCTCCTTGACTTACAATGGGGTTATGTCCCAATAAACCTCTCCTAAGTTGAAAATATCACAAGTTAGAATTGCATCTTAATACACCTACCCTACTTAAAATCATAGCTTGGTCTTGCCTACCTTAAACTTGCTCAGACAGCATACATTATCCTCCAGCAAATCATCTAACACAAAGCCTGTTTTAGGACTGGGGATATAGCTCAGCAGTAGAGTATTTGCCTAACAAGTGAGAAGATCTAGGTTCAAGCTCCAGCACTGGAAGAAGAAGGAGGAGGAAGAGGAGGAAGAGGAGGAGAAAAACCCCACATTCTAATAAAGGATTGATTATCTCCTGTAATTTGCTAAATACTGTAAAACATACTGCAGGGTATCATTTGTTTCCCCTTGTGATTGCATGATTGATTGGGAGCCAGGGCTTGCTGCTGCTGATGTCCAACATCTGAGAGAGGATTGCACCACATATTACTAGCCTGGGGAAAGATCCAAATTCAAAATTGGACTTTCGGTTTCCACTGACTGCATATCACTTTCACACCATGGTAAATCCAAAACATCTTATGCTGAACAAGTATGAAAGCCACAAAACTGGGATGGTGAAATGTCTAGTGTCTGCCTCCCTCCTCACCATCCTGGCAAATGGGAACTAGCAGAGATGGAAGGGGTCATACCCTGCATCTGGAGCTTGAAATATCAGGGCTCTAGCCTGAGTGGAGAGCTGCTTCCTACCCGTCCACCCCTCTGAGGAACTGTACCACCTGGGCCTCAGATTCATGCTCCTGCCCCTCCCTGCCCTGGCTACTGCCATAGCATTTCTACTGCACTGCTGCCGCTTGCCCCTCTAGGATCTGCCTGGGATATCCTGCTCCCCAAGCCCTAGGGAGAGTCCAGGACAGGCTCACTAACTCCCTTGCCATAGCCAAAGATCTGCGTGGCCATGCAATCTCCCAAGTCACTCAGAAGATTTCCAATGGGCCTAAAGCTGCCCAGTGTCAGCAGTGAGTGGATATGTGTAGGCTGCAGCACTGAAGCCAGCAGGGGTTTGTTTGTTGGCTGCCCCTTGCCCCTTGTCCTCCTCCTTTCTCTGCACTCTCTTCAGATACCTGGATCATAACCCTATATCCTGGTGCCTCAGCCATCTCTAAGCACCCCTTTTCCACTTCTGTGCAACCAGATTTCACATGCTTTGAAGAATTGCTTGTAGATCTTTGAATCTTTGGGGGCTGGGGGAAACATCCATCCATTCATTCAACTTTTATTGGACAATTAGTATTTTGCTAAGCACTATGTTAAACTATAGTGATAAAAAGATAAGATATAGTCTCTTCCCTCCAAACTATTTTCTTTTTAATAATAAGAAGGGAAGGGAAAAGGGTAAGAGATTGATGTCAAAGGCCATTATATTTGCCTTGGGAACACAAAGGCTAGAAAACTCTGAGGTCAGAGGTGGTCGGAGAAAGCTTCCAGATAAGGGTAATTTTTAAAATGGATGATTGGCAGCCAGCCACTTAGGAAATTATATGCCTAAACTAAGGTGGGTGAAGAGGGTGCAATGGAAATGGATTATGGACAGATCTGTGAATTTCTCTAAGAATCAAAAAGACTTTAAAATGACCAGCTATGGAGTAATACAAGAAAAAGAATTCAAAGGTAACTACAGCTCATGATTATAATATTGGAAAAATGAAGGGATCTTTGGTGTGAAAGTGATATGCATTCAGTAGAAACCGAACGTCAGTTTTACAAATATGTAACAACAAATCCCATCAGTATATACAACTATCATGCACCAATAAAAACAAATAATTTAAAAAATATATTAGTTTGAAGGTGAGACAAAGGTGTTAAACACATAAACATTCCTAAGTTTGAAGAGTAAGGTGGAGTACAGTTCAGAAGGGTAATTTTTGGGGGGATACCAGGGGTTGAACTCAGGGGCACTCAACCACTGAGCCACATCCCCAGCCCTATTTTGTACTTTACTTAGAGACAGGGTCTCACTGAGTTGCTTTGCACCTCACTTTTCCTGAAGTTGACTTTCGACTCACAATTCTCCTGTCTCAACCTCCAGAGCTGCTGGGATTACAGGCGTGCACCACTGCACCGGGCCAGAAGAGTACTTTTAATGTAGACTGTTCATATGGCTTTCTTATGTCTTGTTCACTAGAGTACCATGTGTAGTCTTTGACAGCTAAATATCCTTACAGTACAGTACTTTGTGTTGTGAAATGGAAATGAATGAGATTTAAAGCCAGAAGACCTGAATTTGAGCCTTCTCTCTGCTGGAAGGGTTGTTAGCCAAGTTAAGTAACCAACAATTATGATGTTCTATTTCTACATCTGCACAGTGTGAACAGTTCAAATGCATAACTCTCAGATTGCTGTAACAATCAAATGAGATAGTTAAAATGAAAATGTTTTATGCAGCGTAATGCACTCTACAAATATTAGCTATGATAATTGCTAATTTGTTTTTCAGCTTGCTCTCTTTATAAGATTTTACTTCTACTTTTGAACCATCAAAGATGATGGCTTTTTTCCCCCAATATTTTAGATGGGCACATTTATCAGCCTGGTTTTTCTGATTACAAAAGTAGCCATGTTCTGTTTACATAATTCAAACATAATGGAAATAGATAAGAGAAAAAGTGAACAACACCCATGTCCCCTCCCTTTAGAGAGATCCACTGTTTGGTGCCTCCTCTTTCTGCATATTGTACTTTGTTTATAAATTGAGTCTTTCCACAAAGCATAACAAAAGATGTACTAGAAACTTTATTTTTGTTTCCCTCCACCCCTTTAAACTATATTCAGTGGAGGAATTTTCCTCTGCTGAAAAACATGACAGTCCTCTTGATATTTTTGCTCTGGAGACTGTCCTGCATTCACAAAATACAGTGTCAAAACAGAAATTAGGCCCAAGATTTTATTTCATCAATCCAGTTTCGTTCAAAGCAAAGATGTTTTCCTTCCTTGATGGTGGCTATAGGCCTGGGCTAGAGAGCTGTGTGTTCATTAGGAGTGGTCTAGGAGAATATTCCCCAACAACTAAATATCCTTGTAGTACTGCACTGTTTGTCTCTTTAATCCTCTTTCCCACTTGCTCATTTGGCAAAGTCAAGGGGAATGGAGAAGAGAAGTGAGGGCAGAGAGGGTGACTTCCTTACTTGGCTACTGACTGTCAACTTCTGGAATAACAAATGCTTACAGTCAACACATCCTCTCCAAAATGTTTCTGAGGCATCTTGGAGGGTCCCTGCTAGACCCCAAGTCCTGGCTTATGCCTCTTTTTCACCCAGAGACAGCTCACTTCAGGCCTTGGGTCTCCAAGGATCCACTCCTAAGACTCTCACCGAAGAAGGCCCCAGGTACTCCCTAGGAATCCTTTTGGACTTAAAAGGGACTTGCAGTGACTAAAGACTGACTGTCCCTCCCTCTTGGCCCAGGATCTTTGAGAAACAGTCATGCACTCCTTATCCATGAATGTGGTCATCAATGAGAGCATAGCTCTCAAATGCAACCCTCCACTTTGCCCTTCCAGAGTCTTTTTAGCTCTCTCAGGTGTGAACCAGGTACCAGTCCATGGACCTACTAGCAAAGCTCTGTAAGTATGTGTCGATGCTCACCCTGTCTCAGACTCATGACTTCTTGGCCCCTCCTTCTCGTCAGCATAACTCTTTGTGTAAATTTCCTCAAAAAGCCCTCTGTCTCCAGTATGAGACAGAGTAAGAAGATTACAAGGTCCAGGGCCAATTTTTAGTATTTACTGTGAGGATCACTCTACCATTGCTTGTGTTACCCTCCATTTGGTATCTGATATCTCTCATATCTTGTTACAGTTGAAACTTAAGTTTTGATGGCCAACTCCATGTATTAAGATATGTGAATTCTGGGGTTGGAGACTTGGCTTAATGGTAGAGTGCTTGCCTAGCATGCATGAAGCCCAACCTAAGTTTGATACCCAGTACTGAAAGAAAAAGGAAAAAAAAAGAGAGAGAGAGAGAGAGAGAGAGATGTGCATTATAAGAGCCATGTAACTTTAAACTTTTTTAAAAATCTTTTTTTGTTGTAGATGGACATAATACCTTTATTTTTATTTATTTATTTTTATGTGGTGCTGAGGACCAAATTCAGTGCCTCACATGTGCTAAGCAAGTGTTCTACCACTGCACTACAACCCCAGCCCAACTTTAAACTTTTAATCATAGTTAGTGCATTTGAAAGAATTTCTGACCAAAAATATACCTACATTAAAAAAAAAACTACATGTGTAAATAGGACTTTCAAACAAAATGCTATATTATGGGTATGTAGCTTTAAAATTCTTTTTTTAAAACTTAATGTGTATTGGACATCTTATCAGTACAAATAGATTTATATAATAAATACAAATTGTGATAATCCACCTAGATAACACATAACCTATGAAGGTAAAGGAATTCTGTTGTATTTTAAGACTGCTCCTAGAACAGAACATTTTTCTAACCTAGTTTTTGGGCTTAATAGTAGCAATGAAGATGGTGGCTACAGGCTTGGGCTAGGGAGCTGTGTGTTCATTAGGAGTGGTCTAGGAGAATATTTCCTAACAACTAAATATCTTTGTGGCACTGCACTGTTTTTCAGAATGGAAAATATGGGATTTAAAGACAGAAGGGGCTGGAGTTGTGGCTCAGTGGCACAGTGCTTGCCTAGCATGGGTGAGGCACTGGGTTCAATTCTCAGCACCACATATAAATAAATAAATTAAAGGTCTATCAACAACTATTAAAACAACAACAACAACAAAAAGCCAGAAGACATGATTCAGTGGGGGAGCAGTGGTGGAAAGGGAGATTGGAGGTAGCATGACAGCATTCTCTTAAGGGCTATGATTACAAGAGCTGCCCCACACAGCTACGCCTTCATCCTTGAGGTGTACTCTGAACTTAATTATGGGATGGAGACTAAAGATGTAATCCTCTTACCTTTCCTCGGGTCCTAAATCCTTCTCATTATTATTTAATGGAACCAATACATCTTGGAAAAGCCCTTTTCTTCTTTAGGCCCTTTCAGTTTCCTTTCTTCCCATTTCAATGCTTGGGGTTGAGAAAGAGGATGGGGTGGAAATGACAATAATGGGGGTTAGTGCTGGAAGAGAAGGGAGGGTAGTATTCAAGAGAAATATGAAACATCAAGAGACCTAAATGGGGTGAAATGGGAAAGGAAGCAAGAAGAAATACTTTCTTTCAAAATTATTCTAGGGCTGGGGCTGGGGCTCAATGACAGGGCGCTTGCCTAGCATGCATGAGATATTGGGTTTGATCCTCAGCACCACATAAAAATAAAGAAATAAAATAAAGGTATTTTGTCCATCTACACCTACAAAAAAATTTTTTTAATCATTTTAATTGGGGGGGTTGTGACTCAGTGGTAGAGCACTTGCCTCTCACATGTGAGGTACTGGGTTTGATCCTTAGTATCACATGAAAATAAATAAATGAAATAAATGAAGATAGTGTGTCCATCTACAACTAAAATTTTTTTTAAATTAATCTTTCCTCCTCTATCTCTACTCCATTATTTCCAGTTAGGGTAAACAAAAATTACTATCAAGTTCAAAATTATATTGCTTGGGAAAGTTATATATATAATTTAAAGGTCACTGATGAAGTACCATTCATGATCATTATAGCATAATTTCTTGCATTGTGTTCATTCTCTATCCTGTGCAGCTCATTGATGTGCTAATAATTCATTAACAATCTCATTGTCAGGGGTTACAAAATCTACTGCAAATATGCACAAAATTCAATTGGTATCTCACAAAATAGGTTGGTTTTCATGGGGCCAATGTTGGGGATCTGATCTTGTTGCAGAGACATTGGACAGGCAAAACCTGTCAGCATTAGACTATTTAAACTAGAACAGAATTGGGTAGGGGTACTGGATTTGCATGCACAAGGCCCTGAGTTTGATCCCCAGCAATACATACATACATTAATACATACATAATACATACTTTAAAATAAAGAAGATGAGAAAACATAAAAGTGAGATATGAGATAGGTGCTTCAATGATTTGAACATCAAAAGATTAAGAAAGCCCCTGGGAAAACTGTTCAAGTTAGGGGATACTTCAAAAACACAATTCCTTTTATGATTACACTGTCAAGTCAACCATAAAGCAAAATCGATCATAAAACAAAAACTATGTGGTATAGTTTTGTCAGTAAAGTTCACTACCTTCCCAAATAAATAATTTGTGTATTTTTGGCTTATTCTAAGACTTTGTCCGTATTTATAGTGTAATATAACCTAATTCTTCTTAAACATAAATTAAAAATTTTTAAGTTTTTTTATATTTTTTAGTTTCATTTTTCCAGATAAAGTCCAAATATTTAATAATAATTAATTAACACAAAATTTTATTTCCTATTGGAGGTCAATTCCAGTAAAATCACTTTTTATTTTCAGGCCATGAGGGTCTCTTATATGGCATACAGGTAAAAAAGAGAAAACCACGTGGGCTGAGGATATAACTCAGTTGGTAAAGTTTTTGCCTCTCATGCACAAGGGCCTGGGTTCAATCCCCAGTACAACAACAAAAAAAAAAAAAAAAAGAAAGAAAGAAAGAAAGAAAGAAAAGCATATTTTTTAAGTTGAGCAAGGCTGAGGCAGGAGGATCATGAGTTTAAAGCCAGCCTCAGCAAAAGTGAGGTGTTAAACAACTCAGTGAGACCCTGTCTCTAAATAAAATACAAAATAGGGCTGGGGATGTGGATCAGTGGTAAGGTGCCTCTGAGTTCAATCCCTGGAACACACACATCCCTCCAAAAAAAAAAAAAAAAAGAAGGAAGAAAGCCTTTTTTAACCAAGTGTGCAGGCCACTTATGTTCTCACTCCTTGGAATTCTTCATTACCCAGATCAGAAGAAGCTCCACAGATCTTTGCTTTCACCACGATCAAGTGGGATTCATTCCAGGGATGCAAGGTTGGTTCAACATATAGAAATCAATAAATGCAATTCATCACATCAATAGACTTAAAGATAAGAATCATATGATCATCTCAATAGACGTAGAAAAAGCATTTGACAAAATACAGCACCCCTTTATGTTTAAAACACTAGAAAAATTAAGGATAACAGGAACATACTTCAACATCATAAAGGCTACAATTATCTTATATTAGACAAAGGTGCCAAAAACATGCATTGGAGAAAGGATAGCCTCTTCCACAAATGGTGCTGGGAAAACTGGAAATCCATATGCAAAACAATGAAACTAAACCCCTATCTCTCACCATGCACAAAACTCAACTCAGAATGGATCAAGGGCCTAGGAATAAAACCAGAGACCCTGCAACTAATAGAATAAAAAGTAGGCTTTAATCTCCATCATGTGGGATTAGGCCCCAATTTCCTTAATAAGACTCCTATAGTACAAGAATTAAAATCAAGAATCAATAAATGGGATGGATTTAAATTCAAAAGTCTCTTCTCAGCAAAAGAAACAATCTGTGAGGTGAATAGAGAGCCTACATCTTGGGAGAAAATCTTTACACTTTACACATAGCAGATAGAGCACTAATCTCTAGGGTATATAAAGAGCTCAAAAACCTAAGCACACACACACACACAAAAACAAATAACCCAATCAATAAATGGGCCAACAGACACTTCTCAGAAGAGGATATACAATCAATCAACAAATATATGAAAAAATGTTCATCATCTCTAGTAATTAGAGAAATGCAAATCAAAACTACTCTAAGATTTCATCTCACTCTTGTCAGAATGGCAGCTATTATGCATATAAATAACAATAAATATTGGTGAAGATGTGGGGAAAAAGGTACACTCATACACTGCTGGTGGGACTGGAAATTGGTGCAGCCAATATGGAAAGCAGTATGGAGATTTCTTGGAAAATTGGGAATGGAACCACCATTTGATCCAGCTATCCCTCTCCTCACTCTATACTCAAAGGACTTAAAAACAACATACTACAGGGACACAGCCACATCAATGTTTATAGCAGCACAATTCACAATTACTAAACTGTGGAACCACCTAGATGCCTTTCAATAGATTAATGAATGAAAAATGTGGCATATATACATGATGGAATATTACTCAGCAATAAAAGAGAGTAAAATCATGGTGTGGTAAATGGATGGAGTTGGAGGAGATAAAGCTAAGTGAAGTCAGCCAATCCTTAAAAACAAATGCCAAATGTTTTCTCTGATATAAGGAGGCTAATTCGTAGTGGGGTTGGGACAGGGAGTATGAGAGGAATAGATGAACTCTAGATAGGACATAGGGATGGGAGGGATGGGGGCATGGGGTTAGAAATGATGGTGGAATGTGGTAGATATTATTATCCAAAGTACATGCATGAACACATGAATTGGTGTGAATATACTTTGTATAAAACCAAAGATATGAAAAATTGTGCTCTATATGTGTAATAAGAATTGTAATGCATTCTGCTGTCATATATAAATTTAAAAAAAATTAATTTAAAAATATATGTAACATTTTTTTTTTAAAAAAGAATCTTTGCTGTCCTCAAACCCTTTTCATCACCCATGCAGCAGTACTATTATTGAGCATCTTTTCTGCACACCGGTCTTAGAGAATTATAAAGCAAATATAAAATAGTAAAAAACAAAAATAAAAATAAAAATAAATCCATGTTCCCAAGCAGATCATAATACAAACACATCCAGTTATTTGTGAACTCCAAAAAGAGAGTCTTGAGAAAATATAAATAACCTTAAACACAGCTTGCTAGAACTTGTCCTGAACAGATCAGATTTATTCTCAAAGGACTTTTTGTTTTCAGGCAAAGGCTGATATATAAAAATAGCACTTACATTAGCAATGGTAACTATTCCAGTCATGGAATAAAAAAATTAAATAATTCCAAACAGGAAATAAGTAAAGCAACTTCTAAATAGGACAGTATGACAGGTCCCAAATATCTTATCAACCATTAATATATAATTAAGCCAAAGTATTCTCTGGTAAGAGCCCAGGGTGGAGAGGCATTGGAATAAGGGCTTGTCAAACCCCAAGTCTGATCATCACTGGGCAAATGAAGCAATTTATCATTGACCAGTCTGGATTTGGATTCTACAACTGTCACTTAGCAATTCTGACAGTTAAAAATCTTTGAGTTTTGATAATTAAACTCAAAATTGCACTCTCAAAACCTCAACTTCTTTATTTTTAAAAATAAATTTGTACCTGCATGTTATCTCAGTGATAAATATATGAATACCTAAATTATACAAAGTACTTAATAAAATGTGGCTATTTCATCATTGTCATTATCTCTATTCATTGTGTTTATTTTATAAAATGACCTTGATTTTTTTCAAATTCAAAATTTTAATAATGATTTGTTGACAATAAATCAAATTCTATCTTTCTTATCTCCTGTTCTTTACTCGACAAAGTTGACTGCCAAATTTTTGTCAGTAGCTTCCTCTCTGTTGTTAGCATACAAACAAGTTCCAGAATCTTATATCTTGAACCAAAAACAAGAACAAAATACCTTCCCTTATTCCTACATCTCCTTCCATTTCTCCACTGCTTTTTTTTTTTTTTTTTTTAATCTTCTCCCTATCTCTCTGGCAACTCATCACCTTGGCTGAGTGTCTGTAATCTAAAATCAGCACATTTTGGAGAGTATCACAAGGATCTGCCCCATTTTCTGCTTTATCTTTCCTGGTTGCCTAGATCACCCCAACCAGCTACCTGGCCTTAAACATCATACATGTCTCCATCACTATGAGAGAGCCGGATAGGTGATAGGCTGAAGGGCATAGTGGCACAGCCTCTATCTTTCCTCTGAATCTCAGATTCCCATTTCTACTTGCCCACAAGACCCAGTCTCCTGGATGCAGGAAAGGTATTTGAAATCTCACACACCTAACAGAACCCAGATATGTTACCCTAACTTTCATTCCAGATTCATTCCTCTCAGAGGCTTCTGAATGTCAGTAAATGGAACCACTGTCTACCCAATTTCTCTGAGTCCTTCAGTCCCCTCACCCTTGGATTATACACTCCATTTGTAAAACTTACCCTATATCTGCTCAGTTCTCCCCATTTTTGTCTTCAGTAGATTGTGTTGCTCCTCTGTTTAAGACCCTTAGATGACTGCCCACAATCCTTAGAATAAAAACTTGCTTGGATCCTATGAGACCCTGTATGCTCTGGTCCTGCCTTCCACATTGACCCCGAATGCTCTTCTCCCCATCCTTCACTCCCTGCCACAATGGCCTCTTTTATCTTCCCCTGGCCTTCTTTGGGCCCCTGCACTTTCTATTCCATCCATCTGGAATGTTCTTTTTTTTTTTTTTTAAAGAGAGAGAGAGAATTTTTTAATATTTATTTTTTAGTTTTCGGTGGACACAATATCTTTATTTTATTTTTATGTGGTGCTGAGGATCGAACCCAGCGCCCTGCGCATGCCAGGTGAGCGTGCTACCGCTTGAGCCACATCCCCAGCCCTGGAATGTTCTTACTAATGATTTTCATGTGTCTGTTTACCATCAGCAGGTCTCAGCTCAGATGTCACAACTCAGACATGACTCCCCTGATCATTCAGTCTAAAGGAGCCCTCACTACTCTGTGTGATAACCTGTGTGAATTATATACTTTGTACATACATATTAATATTTGACATATTCTTGTTCATTGTCTCCTCTTAACAAGAATAAGGGGCCCACTGGAAATGTTTTGTTCACCATCTCCCATGCCCAGCACCAAGTAGACATTCAATATCATGTTTGTTCAATAGAAGAGTCCTGTAACAGTAAGTTGTTAAGAATCTGTGTCAGGTTAAATCCTTTAGAGATGATCAGCTCTCACATTTGAAATCTGTATTTCTTTTGGGATAGGAAGAAAGAAGTGTTGGTAATAATATTTCCTTTCATTTTAAGGGAGGACTCACTACAAATGCAGAGTAATTTTTGTATTATTTTTCTATCTTCCTTCCTTCTCCAAGATTTGAAGACTATTTAACTACAAAATCAAATAAATATAAATACAATGGAGAGCACAGGGGTTATTTTTTTTTTATAATCCTTATTGGTTTTTTTCCCCAAAACTGTCTTCTTTTGTCCTCTTGGGGATTGAACTCAGGGGCACCCAACCATTGAGCCACATCCCCAGCCCTATTTTGTATTTTATTTAGATACAGGGTCTCACTGAGTTTCTTAGTGCCTCACCATTGCTGAGGCTTGCTTTCAGCTGGTGAGTCTCCTGTCTCAGCCTCCCAAGCCACTGGGATTACGAGTGTGCACCACCATGCCTGGCTCAAACTGTCTACTCTGGAAAAGACAGAGAACTGTTCTATTGCATGCACCCACAAGCAACCATTGTGTATCTACTGTATACCAGGCATTGACCTACTGAAAAAGTAAAGACAAAGGTAAAACTGCTTGCCCTCAAAGAGCTCATTCTTTAATAAATAAAACAATGCAAAAACAGAGAGACTAGTTTTACTCCACAGTAGTCCTTGTAGTACTAGAAAGAGGACAGGATAACTCTGAAGTGCCAGGTAAGGGATGGAGTATCCAACTCAGCCTGAGAGGTTTCAGAAAGCCTCCCTGGAGGGATTAAAAGGTTGCCTCTGCAGGCATGAACCAGGCAAGGTGAACAGAGGATGTCCCGAGGAGGCTGGGAAGGGGGGGCACGCCATGCGGGGGACAGCAGGAGCTGTTCCAGTGCAAACAGTGTAGATTAAAGTCCATAGGAGGTGGATAAATAGAACTCTACAAGTAACAGAAAACAACCTGAACTGTTTGCATGCATTTGCTAGAGTTGCCATAAGAAAACACCACAGTCTAGGTGGATTCAACAACAGAAATTTGTTGTCTCATAGTTCCGAGGATGAAAGTCCAAGATTCCTTGTGAGGCCTCTTACTTTGGCTGATAAGTGGCCTTCTCCCTGTGTCTCCACATGGTCTTTCCTCCTAATCACCTTTCTTTATAAGGGCACTGGTCATATTACACCAGGACCCACACCTTAATTACGTTTTAAAGACACCATCTCCAAATAGTCATATTCTGGGTTATTGAGGCTTAGGATTTCAACATATGAACTTTGTGGGGGATCCAGTTCAGTTTATAACATTAGTAAACATAAAAGTGAAATTTAATATAAAGATACCAGGATGCTACATAGCAAGAATGCAGCTGAGCATGTGAAAAGTGACTATCTCATTGACTCTGCTTGTCTGACTGTCTCCATCTCTAAACCAGTGGTAGAAAACTTACCTAGTATGTATAAGGCCCTGGTTAATTCTCAGCACTGGACGAAAGAAAGATCTGCTTCTTTCTTTTATGTGATATATATATATAAATGTAAAGAATCATAACAGTGAAAGCTGGGCATAGTGGCTCATGCTTATAGTCCATGGGACCTTGGGAGGCTGCAATGCAGATTGCTTGAGCCCAGGAGTCAGGGCCGGCCCAGGCAACATAGGGAGAACTTGCCTTAAAAAAAAAAAAAGCAACAAACAAAAAAATAATCATAATTATAGCCATTTGTGTAACCCCTCTCTAAGAAACAGATACTTTTAGTGGCTTAGATACACTGTTTCTTTAAAATACTAAGTAAACTAAGAAACACTGTATCTCTAAGTAAGCCTTTTCTTTCAAGGGCTTCCACTCCTCCTCTTTCCTGAATTTCATGGCAATAGTCTTTTTTTTTTTTTTTAATTTTGATACTGAGGATTGAACCTGGGGCACTCTACCACTGAGTTACATTCCCAGGCAGGCCTTATTATTTTTATTTTGAGACAGGATTTTACTTTGCTGAGGCTGACCTCAAACTTGCAATTCTCCTGTTTCAGTCTCCCAAGTCACTGGGATTACAGGCATGCACCTCTACAGCCAGCCCTTCTTTTTCTTTTATTTTACCAGGTAAGAGCATAACCCAAGCAACATAGTTTTGCTTCTTTTATTTCATAGAAATTAAACTGTATAGTATATAGCACATGATTTGACTCTTTATTTATTCTAATTAGGTATATATGACAGCAGAATGCATTTTGATTCATTGTATGCAATTGTAGCACAACTTTTCATTTCTCTGGTTGTACACAATGTAGCATTGCACCATATGTGCAATCATACATATACTTAGGGTAATGATGTTCATCTCATTCTACCATCTTTCCTGCTCCTGTGCCTCCTTCCTTCCCTCCCCATCCCCTTTTCCCAATCACATTTCCTCCATTTTTCCCATGTCATGATTAAACTCTTCACCAAACATTGTACTATTGAGATTCAAGCATGCAGATGCATTTTCCTGTTCATTTTCCTGATGGGTAATATGCATGATCACTGTAGGACTATCTTGCCACCTATCTGTTCCACCATTTATGATCATTTGGGTTGTTTCCAGTACTCCACTGTTATGAACAAAGCTGTAATAAACCTCTTGTTCATGTCTCTGGGGGGACAAGTACTAGAATTACTCTAGAATACATTTCTTAGGAATTGAGATTCTTGACCATACATCACTCCATTAGTCACTGACAAATTATCTTTTAAACTGAAAACTTCCATTTCTCTACATTCTCTCCAACACATAATCTTATTAGACTTTAAAGTTTCTGGTTAGTGTGGGATAATATCTCATGAGTGGCTTTAAAGTTTATTGCTTAGATTACTGAATGAGATTGTACAACTTTTTATGTATTCATAGGCCACTTGTTTTTCCTTTTCTGTGAAGTATCATTTCAGGCTTTTTCTCATTTTTCTATTGTGTTGCTTTCTAATTGATGTGTTTCGTTAATAAAAGTATTTTGTATATTAATCAATCATTAATGATATATATTGCAAATGTCTTCTCCCAGTTTATGGTATTTGTTTGTTAGTATTTTCTCTCTCTCTCTCTCTCTCTCTCTCTCTCTCTCTCTCTCTCTCTCTCTCTCTCTTTTAATACTTTATTTTTTGGGTTGTAGTTGCACACAATACCCTTATTTTATTTATTTTTATGTGGTGCTGAGGATGAAACCCAGGGTCTCACATGTGCTAGGCAAGCACTCAACTGCTGAACCACATCCCCAGCACTATTTTTTTCTCTTTTAAGTCATCTTCTAACTAGCAGATTTTTTTTTAATTTTCAATGTAGCTGAATTTATTATCATTATTTTTTAAATTTAGTGCTTTCTATTTCTTGTTTAAAAAGTCTATACCTACCCCAAGGTCATAAGTACATTCTCCTAGTTGTCTTCTATTTTTTTTCATTGTTTCCCTCTTTAATTTAAGCCTTTAATTCATTTAGAACAGATTTTTTAAAAAATATTTTGGGCTGGGGATGTGGCTCAAGCGGTAGCATGCTTGCCTGGCATGCAAGGGGCACTGGGTTGGATCCTCAGCACCACATAAAAATAAAGATGTTGTGTCTACTGAAAAACTAAAAAATAAATATTAAAAAATTCTCTCTCTCTCTCTCTCTCTCTCTCTCTCTTTAAAAATAAAAAATAAAAATATTTTTAGTTGTAGATGGACACAATATCTTTATTTTATTTATTTATTTTTATGTGGTGTTGAGTATCAAACCAGTGCCTCACATGTGCGAGACAAGTGCTCTACCACTGAGACACAGCCACAGCCACAGCCATAGCCCCATTTAGAATAGATTTTTTAAATGTGAAGGAGCAATCCAATTCATTTTTTTTCCTTATGGGTGGGAAATTTGTTAAATAGCATTTATCAAATTTTCCATTACTTTTTCACTGACATGCAACACCTGCTAAGCCATGAATACATGTTTCATCTTTTCATTGATATGCTGTTGGGTTTTCTGTTCTATCCCATTGATGGGTCTAATCTTGTGCCAATACCAGCTAGCTGTCTTTATTACAATACCTTTGGACTACATTTTGATATAACAAATAATCTTCAGTAACTGTTAAAATAGTCTGCACATTTTGTTCTTCTTCATACATTTTAGGATAAATTTGTTTATTTCCAGACAGGAAAGGGTAGGAAATACTTTTTTGGATTTCAATTAAAAACAAATTGATCAGCCTAGAAACAATTATATTGAGTCTTTTCATCCATGAACAATATGCATCTCTCCATTTATCTAGTCCTTTCTTTTTGTCAATCTGCAATGTTTTAAAATGTTTTCATAACAAGCTTGCTCATTATGGAAGATTTTCCCCTGGTTAGTCTGCATTTTTGCTGCTACTACAAATGGTATCTTTTTCAAAATTACTTTTTCTAACTACTTCTGCTGATGCATAAAAGTGAAATTGGTATTTGTATATTGATTTTGTATGCAGCAACCTTGCCAATCTCTGATTGATTTTCATAACTTTTATAGATTCTTTTGAATTTTACATGTGCACAATCATAACATCAATAAGTAATATGTTTATTTCTTCCTTTCTAATCCATGTGGCTTTTATTTCTTTTCCTCTCTCGCTAGCAACGTCAGGCAAATATGGAATAGAAGGAGTGATGATGGACTTGTTTGTTTTGACCCTGATCTTGGAGAAAATGTTTTAAACCTTTCAAAATTAGGAATTTTTTCTAGAAGCAAGTTCCTTGCTACTCCTGGTTTACCAAGTATTTTTTATCATGAATGTATTTTGAATTTTAAAAATGCATTTTCTGCATCTATGCAGATGACCTTATGCTTTTTACCCTTTAATCTGTTAATGTGGTGAATACATTAATAAACTTTCTAGTATTAAAACACCCTTAGGGAAAAATCAACTTGCTCATATTTCATTTAGGAGTCTTGCATCCAGTTAGAGTAATATGAGCAATTTTCCTGTTTCATATTTTTTCTTTCTAGTTTTGATATCCACAAATTAATCAGAGAGAGTTCCTATTTTCTCTTTTCTCTAGAAAAGAACACTGTAAAATTAAAGTTATCTCTTCCTTAGCTTGGTATAGTAACACATTCTTGTAATCCTAGCAGTGTGGGAGACAGGGAGATCACAAGTTTGAAGCCAGCCTCCGCAACTTAGTGAGACCCTCTATCAAAATACAAAATAGGGGCTGGGGTTGTGGGTCAGCAGTAGAGCGCTTGCCTAGCACATGCAAGGCCCTGGGTTTGATCTTCAGCACCCACATAAAAATGAATAAATAAAATAAAGTTATTGTGTCCAACTACAACTAAAAAAATAAATATTAAAAATAAAAATAAAAAAATAAAAAGGACTGAGGATGTAGCTCAGTAATAAAACACCTTGGGTTCAATGGCCAGTACCAAAAAATAAGTAAATAAAAGATTTATGTTTTCCTTAAATGCTGGAAAGAAGGTGTCTCCTCTCTCTTCATTTGTCTTTCTTTGCTAACAC
This sequence comes from Urocitellus parryii, assembly GCF_045843805.1. Taxonomy (NCBI): domain Eukaryota; kingdom Metazoa; phylum Chordata; class Mammalia; order Rodentia; family Sciuridae; genus Urocitellus; species Urocitellus parryii. The sequence goes on from NC_135539.1 coordinate 54,451,215, forward strand.
TTCCCACTTCGGTACATGGTCTCCGCACAGTTGAAGTTAGCTCAGGAGCAAACGTGGGCAAAATGGGCCCACTTTCTCTTGAACTAATAATGCATTCCTGGCTGAGAGAGTACTATTAGAAATCTATCAAACAGATTATGGCCAGGTGAGATAAGGTGCACAACACAAATGAAGTACATGCCTCTAAGTACCTATCTCTATAGGTGTTGTGAGAGGTGAAACTGAAATCGCAGCAACCATACCCCAACTCCTATGCCACGTGAAGTAGCTTGGACTTCCTCTCATGGTGACATGGAGTTAGTGAAAGCTTTTCAGCAGTGACATAATGAGTCAAGTTGAGATTTTAAGAAATCAGAAAGAAGACAACAGTGGAAGTATGAAGAGCACTTCAGAGGTTGTTCCATATGCCAGGAAAGAGCCCATAAAAGTCTAGTAACATAAGATTATAGGGCAGATATGTGGGGGAACATAGAAGAAAAGTACTTGGCAATTGTAATAAGGAAGGCTTAAGATTTATTGGGTTTGGGCTGGAGTTGTGGCTCAGCGGTAAAGCGCTGGTCTAGTATGTGCGAGGCCCTGGATTCGATCCTCAGCTCCACACAAAAATAAAATAAAGGGGGAAGGTAGGGAGGATGGGGTAATGGTGGGATGTGATGTTCATTATTATCCAAAATACAGGTATGAAGACATGAATTGGCGTGAATATACTATGTATACAATCAAAGATAAGAAAAATTGTGTTCTATATATGTAATAATTGTAATGCATTTTGTTGTCATATATAAATAATAAATAAATAAAATAAAATAAAGGTATTGTGTCCAACTACAACTAAATAATAAAATATTTTTAAAAATTTTTTAAAAAGATTTATTGGGTTAAAAAAAGTGTGGGGGCTGGGTTGTGGCTCGGTGGTAGAGCACTTGCCTGGCACATGTGAGGCACTGGGTTTAATCCTCAGCACCACATAAAAATAAATTATAAAATAAAAAATAAAGGTATTGTGTCCATTTACAACTAAATTTTTTTAAGAGTGTGATGTGACATAATAAGAAATATACAATGAGTTTCTACTCCTGATTTCTTGTTTTTTAATTTTTTTTTTAGTTGTAGATGAACACTCAGTACCTTTATTTATTTTTATATGGTGCTGAGGATTGAACCCAGCGCCTCAACATATGAGGCAAGCACTTTACCACTGAGCTAAGCGTCAGACCCAATATTCCTGATTCTTAACACAGAGCCCCTAAAATCCTTGTAATTTCCCTGGTGAAGGGGTGACAGAAACATCCTCTGTTGTAATATTTGGTCTTAGTTCCCAGTGCTTGATACAAGGGCTTCTAAGACCTTTGGAATCTCCAGAGTGATGATTATCTTTTTGTATGTTAATGAGGTAAATGCTGGCTGGGGTCCCCTCAAAACTTCAAGATGGAGCTGGTTGCTGGAGCAACCTAACACTATGATTAGAGGATTATGACACTCAGCTCCTCTCCAGAGAGGGGAGATGAGCTGGAGATTGAGTTCAAGCACCAATGGCCAATGATTTAATCGAGCACGCCTATGTAATGGAGCCACCATAGAAATTCTAAATAATAGAATTCAGAGAGCTTCCAGTTTGGTAAATCCACCCAGGTGCCAAAGGGGTGGCACAGCCTAACTTCTCAGGGATGGAAGCTTCTACACTTATAACCCTCTGGACCTCTCTCTATGTACCTATTCATATGGCTATTCTTTTGGGTTCTTCATAACATCCTTTATAATAAACTAGTAATGTTGGGTAGAATGTTTCCCTGAGTTCTGTGAGCCATTTTAGCAAATTATCAAACACGAAGAGACAGCGTGATTATACCTGATTTGCATCAAGTGGATCAGAAGTATCTGACATCCTGAACTTGAAGTTTGAAATGGGGGCAATCTTATGGAACTGAACCCTTCACCCGTGGGTTCTGTTGACTGCTTCAGGTAGACAGTGTCAGAATTTAATTGAAACAAATTCTAGGTCACCAAGTTATAGTCTAGAGAGTTGGAGAATTTGTTGTTGATTTTTTTTAAAAATGGACACATTTATCAGAAGTATTGATAACGTACAAACAGTGTTTTCTTTTAGTGAGATGTGGAAGAGTCAAAGACATTCCCTCTGATTCTACATATGATGGCAGACAGTGTCCACACCTGAAAACTACTAAGGCAGAAACACCTTAAATTAAATAAAAACAAATAATATACACAATAAGTTAAATTTGTTTTCATCTATATAGAAGTAACCATTTGTACAGAATGGAAGGCCTTCCTTAACTTTTATCATCATGTTTTCTTTTGAGTAATCTTAATGGTGTCAATACTTCATATTTTAAGTTTGTAAAATATAATATCTATTCAACATAACCATATAGATTCATTTTCCCAGGAGTTTTTGAAAATAAATGAGAAGTACTGTGATCATATTACCATGGATCCCTTTTAAGAACTTTACTAAATTATTTCAGTCAGCTTAAAACTTGTGAATTATGGTATTAAAAATATATACTACTGCTGGGTGCTGTGGCAAACATCTATAATCTCAGTGACTTGGGAGGCTGAGGCAGGAAAGTTACAAGTTCAAGGCTAGCCTCAGGAATTAAGTGAAAAAAAGGGCTGGGGATATAGTTCAGTTGTCAGTGTCCTTGAGTTCAATGCCCAGTACAAATATATATAATTAAGGTTATATATATTTTGAGGTATTTATTTATTTGTTTCTTTGTTTGTTTGTTTGCTTTATGGACATGATACCTTTATTTTGTTTATTTATTCTTATGTGGTGCTGAGGATGGAACCCAGCGCCTCGTAGCACTAGGCGAGTGCTCTACAGCTAAGCCACAACCCTAGCCCATGGAGATATTTAATTTTTAATGATCAAAAATGAGCCCCTCAAAAAGGAGAAGCTGAAGCAGGCATGGTGGTGCACACCTGTAATCCCAGTACCTCTGGAGGCTGAGACAGGAGGATGGTGAGTTCAAAGACAGCCTCAGCAAAAGTGAGGCACTAAGCAATTTAGTGAGACCCTGTCTCTAAATAAAATACAAAACAGTGCTGGGGATGTGGCTCAGTGTTCAAGTGCTCCTGAGTTCTATCCTGGTACCAATAATAATAATAATAATAATAATAATAATAATAATAAATTAAAGATTAAACTGTAATAGTTTAACAAGAAAATTTAATGTAACTAAAACTTATGGATGTTGATAAGAATATATAAAAATATCTCCTTCCCCTAAGATATCTTGGGCCTTAGGCATATTTTTAGGAGTATACTTCAGAGGTACAGTGCTTGCCTAGCATATGCAAAACCCTGAGTCCCATCCCTAGCACTATGACAAGCAAAAAGAAAGATATCTGTATTTACAACATTTACAAAAAGAGAACTTTCTACAGTTGCACATAGAAACTGCTGAAGAAATTCCCCCTAAAGTTAGATATAAATATGCAACCAGGCATCGTGATTATTGTTGAAAAAGTTGAGCAGAAGATGAATTGCTTTCTCCTGGGAGAGATCCTTCTAAATTAGTATGAGTATGTAGGGTAACACTGGGTTTGGGGAGATGACAATTTCATGGTGTATTTTTTAAAAATATTTTCTTAGTTTAGATGGACATGTCTCTATTTTTATTTATTTGTTTTTATGTGGTGCTGAGGATCGAATCCAGGGCCCCATGCACGCAAGGCAATTGCTCTACCACTGAGCTACAACTGCAGCCCTCATGGTGTATTTTTCCACATATTCAAATCAGATTCAGATTTCACATTTTCATTGTGTGAGAAGCCTAGTCAAATGGAGAGATCATTCAAAAGAAAAGAGGCTTCGTCTAATTCCATGAGGATTGTTTCTAAACAATAGAGAATAAGGCAAATTATAATGCTGCATTTTCCATGCTAATCATGGAAAACATTTTTCAAAAGAAAAAACATTTAAAAAAGAGCTTAACAATGCAATTGTAACAGAAATGGTTTAACAAAGACACAATCTCTGAATTACACAGGGGAACTCTATGACTCTAAAATTATCGGGTTTTTTTCTTTTCTTTTTTCTTTTTTGGTACTGGGTATTTGATCCAGGGCTTTACCACTGACATATATCCCCAGCCCTTTTTATTTTATTTATTTATTTATTTTATTTCAAGACAAGGTTTTGCTAAGTTGCCCAGTCTGAATTTGAACTTGGCATCCTTCTGCCTCAGCCTCCCAAGACTGGAATTATAGGCATGCTCCACTGTGCCTGACTTTATAAGTTTTTGTTTGTTTGTTTTGTATGTGTGAGAAATTAGTGTAACTTACAAAAATTACTGCTATCTATGTTTGCTTTAATGTTATGTCTTCCCTCACTTCCAAGTGCCACTGGTTTGTAGGTAGAAGACCCTGAATATATAAAGATGGTCATATTCTCAGCAAAGTTTTACTGCCTCCTGCTGCCATCCTCTACAAAAGGAATAGCCAATTTTGGAGACTGGTGACAGCAGAAGTATGATTTTAATTAACTGGGGTAGGCATTAGGGTTAGGAGATGAGAGGACGGGAGCAGATGATGGAGGAGATAGCACACAGGAGGCCTCAATATGTAAAGTAATCCTGTGCTCACATTTAACTGAAAAACATTCATAACCCAATTCAACAGAAAGCAGGGCAAAACAAGATGTCTCTGATCTTCCTTGGCCTTAGAAGCAAACTTCAATGCATTCAATTTATCAGCAGTATCTTGAAATAAACAACAGCACAGCATAGGTTGCAATTTGCACCAAAACAATATGTTCTTATCCATGTCTGTACTGTTAAGCCTGTATTCCTGGAAACACAGCATTATTTACAAATGTCTAATTGTTCTAAAGAGATAAAATGGCCCTGAAGAATCATTAAGCCTACATAAAATTAAGGGTTAAGACTTATATTTATAATTTTTTGGCCTAGGAAATTTTGCTTCATAAAAGCTATTACTTAAAAATTGATACTTTGTATTATAGAATGATGAAAACTTGAGCATAAATATGTTATCAGTGAAAAATATCATAATTGCTTATATGGCCTTGTAAAAGAAAATGTAAATTTAATGAACTCCTGAAGGTAATATGTCCATTCTCTAGTTTTAACTTTTTAAAAATTTTTAATTAATTAGCTAATTAATTACAATTAGGTATATATGACAACAGAATGCATTTTGATTCATTGCAGCAAACTTTTCATTTCTCTGGATGTACATGATGCAGCATCTCACTATATGTGAAGTCATACATGCACCCAGGGTAATGATGTCCATCTCATTCCGCCATTTTTCCTGCCCCATGCCCCCTCTACAACCCTCCTTTAATCTTAAATTTTGTCCACATCAAAACTAATTCAAGGTCCTTTGGCACAAAACAATAGGGTTATTAAATAATGTGTTTTAAAAAGAGAAAATAATGGTTTTCTTTTGCTTCAATATGAAATAGTTTACCTGTTGAAAGAGTATTATGGGAAATTAAAAGTAGAGTGATCAAAAAGTGAACATGTGAAGTCTGAAGTCTAATTATGAAGAACTTGAGTATTGAGAAGTGGATTCTGAAGCCAGACTTCTACTCACAACCATGTGACCTTGGACAAGCTAATTAACTTTGCTGGGACTCGGTTTGCTCATCTGTAAAACAGGAACAATAATAAGTGCCTACCTCACAGGATTGTGATGAAGAGTAAATGGATCAACAAAACACGGAGAAAATTTCCTGGCAAAGTGCCAGCACGTGATTGTCCATACTTCATCCACTCCCCAGGCATTTAATGAGCATCTATATGTGTTCAGCACTGTTTTAGGTACTATCAATAACATCAGTGAACAGAATAGATTTGAGAAAAAAAAAAATCCTTACCCAGTGAAATTTACACTCAGTGAAGGGATTCTGGATGCATTTTGAAGGTAGAAACTCAGAAGGGGCCAGTTGCTATTATTATTATAAATGAGAAAAGAGCATGAAATACATGAAAGTAATCATGCACTGATATTTGTACTGATGTGGTGAAAATCACAAAGCATCTGAATTGAACTGGAGATGCATTCAGTTCCCATTTCTGCAACAAACTGAACACACTGGGAGCTGATGAGGACAGTTTGCTGAAATGCAAGAAATCCCACCACCATAAGCCCTCCTGGAGTGTCCTCAAGGCTCAGATCAAGGCTCAGATCACCTGGGTGCTTCATCTTTTTTTTTAATATTTATTTTTTAGTTGTAGTTGGATACACAACATCTTTATTTTATGTATTTATTTTTATGTGGGGTGCCGAAGATAGAACCCAGGGCCGCCTGCACACAACTGGAGCGCTCTACTGCTGAGCCACAACCCCAGCCCTGGGTTTCTCATCTTAAGTCTGCCTCTTTGAATCTCTGCCCTTGATATCATTTGCCTCATCCTGGGACTCATTCCGTGTTACTTCAGGTTACATCCAGCCACTTGACTATGTTTTTGTGTTTGGTTGTTTTTCTGCTGTTTCCTGGATTTCTGTCAGCAATCCAGCTTTACAAATTGCTTGGCTGAGATTTGTATTTGTCGTCTTCCTTTGAAACTGTGATTCACAGTATACACCCTTTAAACAGAATCCTCTCAGCCTGCAAGACTGAAAAGCTTGTTTTAAAAACAAATTGCAGAACAGGCTGTCTACCCAGGGCTTTCACGCAGCATGCTCAGATGGTCAGATATAATGAAGAGGGCACTTTCAAAATGCCTATTTTTTTTTTAATTAGCCAAAATGTTTTTAGATGCTGATCAGATGGTGATGTCACTTCACACCTCCAGGGTGCTCGAGACAAATCCAGTCAGCTGAGAAAACAAACTTCAAAATTAGGACTTAGTAAAGAAGAAAAGAATATGTTGATCATCTTCAAAGTAGTCTCAGGATTCAGTGAGTTATCTTTAACCTGAGCTTTCTGACTTATAAGAAAAGGTGATGAACACAGTAAATATAAGGATCATTGGTTCATATATATATATATTTTGGAGGTGGGGGATACTGGGGATTGAACTCAGAGGCACTCGACCACTGAGCCACATCCCCAGCTCTATTTTGTATTTTATTTAGAGACAGGGCCTCACTGAGTTGCTTAGTGCCTCACCAGCTGAGGCTTGGCTTTGAATTCTCGATCACCCTGCCTCAGCCTCCTGAGCTGCTGGGATTACGGGCGTGTGCCACCACACCTGGCTTATATATTTTTATCTCTAGACGGAAGTTATCTTTTCCTGTCCCACTCTCTCATATGCAAGAAGGGACAGTAATAGCATTTGTCTCTTGGTAATATTTTGGATTTAAATAAGATAATGTGGGTTAGGGGTGCAGCTCATTGCTAGAGCACTTGCCCAGCATGCATGCGGCCCTGGGTATGATCCCCAGGAGTGCCAAATTAAACAAACAAACAAATAATAAATAAAATGTATGTGGATATTAAATACTACACTCAGAACAGAGTCAACTTTCAAGAGATGCTAGCTATTATTTATTGTGTAGCCTAGGGTACTCACTGAAAGGGAAAATAGTATTATGTCTATGATCTGCCCACTATATTGTTACAAAAATCTTTAGCCTCTTGTCAGTGATTCCCAATCGTTCACAGAACCCTCCAGGGATGTCACAGGTCTGTTGGAGAAGAGAGTCCTCTTGCCTGCTACAAGGGAGCCATCATTTCCTTTTTCTGGTCCCTGAAACCATCTCAGATGACTCCCACTGACACTCCAACAGTGGACGTACATGACCCTCCTTCTCCAATCTGGGGCAAAGCTGCTCAGCTTGCTTCTCTGGCCTTCAGGTCCTCCTGAGGCCACCGGTATGTTCTTTCCTCCATCTGCCTGCCATGTGGTGTCTTAAGCAGACACAGGTAGATCGGGCCTTTCACTTTCAACATCTGTTCTATTCAGGGATCCAGCACAAGACTCTGGGAAAGGACATGGGCTAGACATTATAAGCTCACCTCTCCTCCTCTCTGAGGACCTTTTCTTTTGTCTTCCCTCTAATGACTTATTTACCTGGGGTTTCTCAGTCCTTAATGCAAATAGCTCCTGATGGATCTACCCAACCGGCCCTCCAAAGCCCTGGGTGGTTCAGATTTCCAAGCTGGGATCATACCTCAGTATTGGGGGAAGGTAGCAAAGATCCACAGTGGTGAAGAGTGAGGTGGACAAGTGGGCCCAGATCTAGCTTGCCTTTGTGGGGTTGTGTCAATTTGAACAGCTACTTCATCTTTCTGTGCCTCATCCCCCCCACCCCGCCCCACCCCACTTTAAGTGGGGCTAATTATACTCCCTTACAGGGTTGTAGGAAGGATTGAGTGAAATAAAGTGGGCAGCACACTCTTACCACTGTTGTTTTATTTATTGTTGCTTTCTCACCAAGATTCCCACAACCAAGGGAGCAACTTAAAATAGATGTCCCTCCAGTACCATTCTCTGCAAAATTGTCCTTCTTTTCTTGTCTTTATCACTATCACCATATCCTGCCACTTCTTGCCATATCCTGCCACTTCTTGCCCTCTTTTCCATATCTTCCATTGTTGTCTTCCTTCAGACCTTAACAGGGTCCCTGAAAACATTATAGCAGCATCCCAACTAGCATTCTTCCACACTGCAGAGGTGTAAAGACAGTCTACCAGTCACTCTTGCCTGCAGGAAAAGGCAAAAACACAACACCTTGGAAAGACATGAAAGACACTTCATAATCCCCAAACTTGAACCTCCAGACTCACCTTGCACCTCTCTGCCGCAGGGCTCCTTGCTTCTGTGTTCTGCACTGCCTTTAAATAAACCACCTCTCCTGCAGAAACCTTCCTCTGGCTCACCAATACCCCAGCTATGCAGTTTGTGAGTGATTTCATAAGCTTTGGGGGCTGACCCTTGGTGGTTTCACTTGGAAATTAATAGTCTCTTTCTAAGTTGAATACCAGTGCTGTGAGAAATCAACCTTCTATTCAGCTCTTAGAGACCTGGTTTGGGGGCTGGCACTACCCAGCAGAGAGATGGAAGATATCATGCTCTGGTCACCCCAAACTTCTCAACAATTGGCTCAGTAATCCAGAATCTTTGTTGACTATTAATTCTTTGTACATGTTCCCCACCCCACCATCAATCCTATTCCTAGACATTTTTATTTTTTATTTTGGAACAGGATCCCACTAAGTTGGTCCAGATAGCCTGGAACTTGCGATCCTTTTGTCTCAGCCTCCTAAATAGTTGGGATTACAGGTGCATACTACCACACCCAACTGTACACATTATACTGTCTTTCTAGAACATCACTGATATTTGTACAATTTCTCCCCTAACTTAGGGTCTCTAAATTAATAATCTTGTTTATCATTTTATGCCCAGTTCATAGTGAATGCTAAAGTGAGTTCTCAACAAATATTTGATGACTAAATGAAATGATAAAAGCTAGATGTTTTTGTTTTTCTTCTCCTTATGGATAAGTCACAGAGCCAAGATGTAGCATTCTGAGGAAGTAGAAAAGAGTACTTTTCCAAAGTACAAATTCCCAGAGATATAAAACAATTTCCCAGGCAAATCTAACTCTGGTAAACTGAATGATTACAAACTTTCTGTAGTTCTCTATCAGAATTTGTGTTAGGGGACCAGCTACTTTGGAGTCTTGGCAGGTCATTCTATAACATGATTCTACACTGCCTGGCCAACTCACTGGTTTACAACTGTAATGAACCTAACTAAGGCCTTAAAACAAACCTCTGGGAGAAGTGTGCAGAATACTTTTTAACTGTGGCCTTTCTTCAACAAAGTAAGAAAATCCAGAGAAAGAGGTTTTGAACTTCCAACACCAATGAAGAATATTAATGACAATATAATAATATCAAACATATTTAATCCTTAGAGTGAGGCAAGCATTGTGCTAAGTGCTTTATATGCATTAATTCATGAATCCCTAACAATGATGATGACATAAGATATAAATTCTATTATATTATTTTGGATGAACTGAGTCACTGGCACAGGATTTGATCCCATTCAGTCCCAGCTTCTAACCTAAAAAATCCAAATAGCATGAAGTCTTCAGAAATACAGTCTGAGAGCCTAAATTTTGACAAGACTGACTTCCCACAAAAACGCACAGGGAGATGGGCATCTGTGAGAATAGACAAATCATTCCAAGACCTCTGTGGTGTCTTTAGTAACCAGAAAAATGCAGGTCCATTTTTCAATAAAGCAGGTGGGAAGGTAAAGGCCAGTCTCTAGTACTTCCAGATTTGTCTGAGGGCCAGTCTGGGAAGACCACTGCAAGGATGGATCTCCCTAAATTGCCTTTTTTGGGCTGGGGTTGTAGCTCGGTGGCAGAGCGCTTGCCTTGAACATGTAAGGCACTATGTTTGATCCTCAGCACCACATAAAAATAAATAAACAATAAACTGTGCAAACTTGTGTAAATTTCAATTTAAATAAATAAATTGCCTGTTCCATGCCAGAGGGTCTGCTCAGAGAGCACCAGAATGCCCACTGTCCAAGTCGTACAACATACGTACATTGCATCTTTACATTCTTTCCTTTGGGGAAAAAAACCTTACTACCTGATTCTTCAATTCACACCTCCACTGACCTTTGCAAAAAGAAAGAAAAGAAAAAAGAAACATTCCCTACAATGATTCAGATTAGTAGAATCAGGTTTGGACTTAAGAGTCCTCATAAGGGACTAAGAATTCACACAAGCAAAGATGAAGACAAAACCTGAGTTTTGTGCAAGAAGGGGCAAAGGATGCTAATGGATTTAGGAGCTGAAATAATAAGAGCACCAACAGCTCCATCCTCTCAATTTTAATGCAATCTAAAGAGTTTTGGGGGTTCCACCCAGATCCAATTTTTCCCTTTGGATAAAGCCCAAAGAGGATTTAAATGCATGAAAAGCACAGATCCTTAATCACATTTTTCTCCTTTTTTTTTTTTTTTTCAGTGCTGGGGATGGAACTCAGGGACTTAGACAAGCTGGGCAAGCACTCTGCCACTGAGCTACATCCCCAGCCCTGCGCCCCACCACCACCCCTTGCACTGTCAGAGCTAAAAGAGCCACACTTAACTTGGTTTGGAGCTGCCTCTGGAACTGGCTTCCTTCTCACGGGTGTGGCAGGCTTTGCCTTCTGCACTTACATGTCCCAAGAGGCTTCGGCCTGCTCACTGAAATCCAAAGCCACACAATGTCAACACAGTAGTCCTGTGCAAATATTTGCTCCTGAGAAAATGTCTTCAATGCCTGCACAACCAATTTTCTAGCAGGCGGTGAGATGAATTGGAGAATTAATGCTTGCATTAAAAGAATTTCTTATGAGAGCCCAACAATTGCTGTGTTGCCTTGATCACAAAACAGACTTAATGGCCCTTTTCCTCCGCTCTTCCTCTCCACCCGGCTCTTTTAATAAAAAGCATTCTGAGTCTTTAGCTCTCTGTTGGCAAGGAGAATTAAATTGCTATTTGCCACCTGGTGTGGTCTTACTTAACATTTTTCCAAATTGCTCTTAAACTTCCCTTTGGAACTCTAAGTTTAAATAGAAGGAAGAAGAAAAAGGAATATGAGAGAAAAAAGATGCAAAGAAAAGTGAGGGAACTTGCACCCCAAATACTTTATTTTAATAGGCTGTAATCTGTTCCCTTTTCTTCTTCCTTATCTCATTCATCTCTTGAAGTTTTTTTTTTTTTTTACCCTCCAGAACTCAATCAAAGAAATACTTTTCTTCCCCTTGACAAAAATCATACTCAGACTCAAAATGGAGGGGTCTGGATGTTTTTTAATTGAATTTGATCCTAGAAGTTCTGGAATCCTGCCCATCATAACCCTGTTTTTTAAGTTTTCAGGGTTCTATTTTTCCTCTTACTTACTGAGCAAACATTTGATGAAAATCTATTCTCTCTTGGCACTGTATGCTGTATTCTTTTTTCAGTTTTCTGACTTATTTTCTTTGTAACTCAATTTTTAGCTACCAGGAGTGAGTAAAATCCTAAACTCCAATAATTTCCTCAGTTGAACAAAAGTCCATTCTTTTCATCCGTGAGATACTCTTCCTTCTGCAGCTTTTTGTAATATGAGGAATTTATAGTTAGCAAGAAGTTCTATGACTTTATCAAATAGCAAGTACTTCACTTCTGTTAAAATGAATTGTTTCAGAGAGTAGAACTCAGTCATCCTCAACAACCATGGAAAACGATGTTTCCATTTTAAATGGGGCTTGAAGACACTTTGGAAATGCTACTTCATGTGTTACAATAGAAGCTTGATGAAGCCTTAAACAAGAAACAAGGGGGAAAAAATCAGCTGACAAATCGTTAACAATTGCAGAGTCAATTTTAGGAATCCCTTGGGGGAATTCAAAACCTGAGAAAAAAAAGGTAAAAGGACACATAAATGAAAATAAATGACAATGAAGCACTGTACCGATAAAAGCTTCACTGATAGATTTCTAGTGAGAAGAAAGTATCTAGCCTTGAATATCATGGAGATAAAGTGCGGTTTCCAAAGGAAGAACAGGACAGGGCTTGGGGTGGGAAGGAACCTCTCTGCTGACATGTTTAAACCCATCCTGCTAAAGAGATGGTGAGAATTCAGATTGTTGAATTCAACTCAGAAGGAGCAGGTCTGTCTTAGTTGGGAATTAAGTGTCGACAGATGAAGCATCATTTCTGTCCTAACTGGGCAGATCAGTGTCCCTCTTACCAAAGACTGTTGAGACAGTAGGTGCTTGAGTGTCACGGAAAACTAGAGAAAAAGTATGAATGCTGTGAATCTAAGAGCTGCTTGGGGGCATTTGAGGCTGTAAGCAAGGAGCAGGAAATGTTAAAAAGGTAATTAACATCCGTATTCTGAATAGCAGCAGAGTACAGGTCAGAACAGATGGATTCAAACCATAAAAATAACCTGGGATAGTCTGTAGGTGGAAGAAAGAGCTCAACATATGTGAGCTATAAGGTACTGTAGTAAATGGTTCATTAGTGTTTCCTTTTCCATCAACATTTACTTTAACAGGGTAGGTTAAGCATTACTAAGAAGATGGCTCACATATTGTCATATAAATAAATAGTTTCTTTGAAAAAACTGTACTTGTAAATATAATGAATGGTGTATCCTGGCATATCTTCTCTCTACATCTGGAAATAAATCTAATCTCTGTCAGGAACTATCAATAAAATAGTGACAGCTGCCCACCAAAAAGCCACACAATAGGAATCTATGCGAAGTGTCACACTGTGAAAATCTCACCTTGTCTAAGTGGCACTTGGTAAAAGGTAGAGGACAAGCATCTGTCATTCTGGAAGCCAATCCAAAACGGGTTAGTGAAAATACAACAACAAAAACTCATGAGTTAAATCCACAGTTACATAAAGCCCAGTAGAAGCATTCATTTTCAAGACTAATTTCTGTACTGCCAAGAATTCACTGATGTGGTGGACATTCTTAATAACTAAATGCTGCATGATCTAGAAGCATTCTTAATAACTAAATGCTGCATGATCTTGAGTATTGAAGAAATGTGGAACAGAGAACAGGTAGGGTATTGAGAAGGGAGCATTAATTCAGTATCTTTTAGTCTTTTTTTTTGGGGGGGGGCAGGGGGGATACTAGGGATTGAACTCAGGACCACTCAACCACTGAACCACATCCACAGCCCTATTTTTGTTTTTTTGTTTGTTTGTTTGTTTGTTTGTTTTTAGAGACAGGGTCTTACTGAGTTGCTTAGCACCTTGCTTTTGCTGGGGCTGGCTTTGAATTTGGGATCCTCCTGCCTCAGCCTCCTGAACCGCTGGGATTACAGGTGTGTGCCGCCACACCCAGCTCTCATTTAGATTTTTTGCTGAAAGAAGTACTCCACAGGAGAATTTCGAGTCTCCCATAGGATAGCATGTTAAAAATAATAATAATTAGAAAAAAAATTTAGCTAGGTGTGGTTTCGCACTCTTGTAATCCCAGCTACTTGGGAGGCTAAGGCAGGAGGATAGTGAGCTCAAAGCCAGCCCTAGCAATGACAAGGTGATAAGCAATTCAGTGAGAACCTGTCTCTAAATAAAGTACAAAATAGGGCTGAGTATGTGGCTCAGTGGTTGAGTGCCCTTGAGTTCAATCCCTGGTGCCAAAAAAAAAACAAAAAACAAACTTTATTATAATGTAAGATAGTTATCTAACTGTGTTTGATCCTCCCTTCAAGTTAAACACTTAAAAGGATTTTTGAAATATAAGCATATGGGGGCCTGGGTATGTAGCTCAAAAGTAGAGCACTTGCCTACCACGCATGATGCTCTGGATTCCATCCCTGACATGGAGTGGGGAGAATGATATATGTATGTCTTGTCCTAAATGCTCTCCTTCACCATTGTTCCTAATTTCAGTGAAATTAATAAGATAATTAATGATTGTCAAGATACAAATTGAGAAATATGAAAACTAGGAGATTTTTATCTAGAAAAAGTTCCAAGGATTACAATAATTATATTAGCAATTAAGACTAGAGAAAGAATAAAAAAATAACGTTCATTAATTCTGACACTATTTCACTTTGTGGTTTGCACAGAGTTTCTCAAGGAGGTAATATTTCCTAAATTATGAAAAGGAGTTTGGTGACCAGAAGCAGAATGGGAAGATACTGTAGCAGGGAGCAGTATATGTAGAGGCACGGCCATGAGGAAAGTCCCTGGCACTCAGAGAGGGATTCCAGTCCTTGCTCTGTCTGCTGGGGACTCTGGCTCTTAAAGTGTGTGAGAGAGAAACAATAGATATTGTGGAAGAAGAAACTGAGGCTCAGAGAGTTCCTGTGATTTGGTCAAGGTCAAAAGTTGGTGACAGAGTAGAGCAGAGGGGCCACTGTATTCCCTCCTCCTCCCCACCTCACCCACACTCAAGGTCAACCAGAAGGGCATTGTGGGTGGTCACCTCTTCTATTTTTGTTACTATCATTATAATTTTTTCGAACCACACACAAAAACAAAATAGAACAAAACAAAACAAAACAAAAACCCAATAGAAGTTTATAAAGAGTGTGAGACAAGACTGAAAAGGATAAAAATGTGTTGAGTTTTTTTCCCCTGGCTTCAAACTTTTAAATTCATACCGACTCCATGGCAGTGAGACTGTATTATTTTGTATTTTCTGGGCAAAAGGAAAAGTAGACTCAGTTTGGTTTGGGTCAGAAAATGAATGTTGTTTAATTAGATTTTTACAATCCCTGGGTTCTACCCAAGGAACAGGCTGGGGTGAAAATCATAAAATCAGAAAATGGAGCTGGGGTTGTGGCTCAGTGGTAGAGCGCTGACCTAGCATGTGTGGGGCACTGGGTCTGATCCTCAGTACCACATAAAAGTAAATAAACAATAACAACAAAAAAAAAGTCACGGTGTCCACCTAAAATGAAAGAAAAATATTTTTAAAAACCAGAAAATGAGAATCAGGAAGTGGACAACAGTCAGTGACATATAATCAATTACATAATTTGTAGAATTATTGTTATCCACCCTCAGGATAAGAAAGGGGTAGTTTTATAGCCATGTTTGTACAATCTGTTGGCCTCTTTATTATTTTTTTAAAGTGTTTATAAAAGACGAAACACGACAATATATAATATATACCATCTCATAAACAGAGAGGCAAGATAAGAGTATGCATTTGTTGTTAGGAGGAAAAAAAAGCACTCCTCTTATTAAGAATTACAAAAGAAAGCAGCAAATGCTATTCCTATGGGGATAGAACAGACCAATCCCCAAGGATCTTTAGAGCTACTGAGAACAAAATGCCAGGTGGTGTCCTCGGGCTGCAGTCCTGGGGAGACAGCATCTCGGATGCTAACATTAAATCCCACTTAATGTAACAGATGGCATGATTTAGGTTACCTACTTAGGTCTGTGACTTTTTTTAAAATGCCATTTTTCAAACTTTAACAAGATGAACTTTTGGAGAAAAAAAGAAAAGTATTTTTCATTTCATTTTCAAGTCGAAGCATATGCACTTATAATGCAAATGAAGTCCAGAAGGTGGGAGAGCCCTAGACTGAACAGAACCCAAACTGTGGAAAGAGAATCCATTGGAGAAGCAGGATCCCTGCCCAGGTTTTTGACAAAGGAAAGGTATCTCAGAGAAGCTGGGTAGGACAACCAATGAAAATAAGCATAGAGAAAGGAATTTAGATAAACTAGTCAAGTGGAATTTGGGTTGAGACACCAAGGGAGAAGAGGATCCACAGGGAATACTAACCTCCTTCAGTATGAAAGGGTTTATTTAAACCCAGTTGATGTCATAATAATGCAATCACATCTTCAGCATAATTAATTGACAATCACAATCCAGAATCCACTTCTCATCACGACTGCTGCCACCTCCCTGATCCAAGCCACCTGCATTTCTCACCTAGATTGTTGTTCTAGCCCCCTGACTGACTTCCCTGTGTTTCCTTCAGACCAAGGTGTTCTAAAAATTTGTAAGAACACATGCCAGGTTCTAGCACCTCCTGGCTGAAGAACTACTCCCCTTTAGACTATTGCCAATAGAGCTTCCAGTATGACCCCATTACAGTGCATATCTGATTATGTGGCTCTTCTTACTCAGAGAAAAAGTCGGTCTTGACCGTGACCCCAAGGCCCTGCACATATTCTCCCATGACACTTCAACTCCTCATTCTGCTCCCTTTCTTGTTTCTCATCCAGCTCATTCCTAAGGCCTTTGCACATGCGATTTCCACTTCCTGAAGCATTCCTCTGTAAAATACAAGAACTATCCTGTAACTCCCTCAAGTCTTTTAAAAAATGTCACCTTCTCAGTTAGCCTTGCCAGGCCATTCTTAGTTAATGTTGAGACTACCTATGCTTAATTTCCTTACCCCTGTCCCCTGCTTTATTTTCCTCCATAGTTCTTGTTTTTAAATCCATTTGATTTATCCCCTTTACAACAGCACTTTCCACATAGTGGGTACTGTGTAGAGAGTTGTCAGGCTAATACATGATTGAATGAATGCATGCATGATGATGCTTCAAGGAAACATATTCCTAAAACTTCTTTCATGATCATGCTGTAGCGGTTAGGAAAGAGAGAGGATTACAGGAGCAGAAATGAGCCAGACTAATATAGACAGAATAAATTACACAAGAGTAAAGATCAGGATAATGTTTCTATTGGGAAAAAAAAAACTAGACATTCTTCAAAAGTAAATATTTTCTAAAGGAATGATAATATTTTAGAAGAATATTAAAAAGTATATTTTTTTTCTGCTAAGAGCTCATATAGAATAGGCTAAGGGGCTAGAGATATAGCTCACTGGGAGAGCGCTTCCCTAGCAAGCATAAGCTCTGGCTTACCATCCCCTGCACTGCAAATACATAAAATAAAACAGACTAAAATAATACAAAATAAACTTGGGAGAAACCAGGTCTTTTGAGCAGAGGCAGATGCAGATAGTCAGCAACGTTCCTACTTGCCCAGCCCCTGAGGACAGCAGCTTCTGGAGAATAAGGACAGACAGACATGTATTTATATAGCCAGCCGTGGGCAACATTGGGAAATCATAATAGAAGGCTTTATGCAGCCCTTCATGGTTTAAAGAGAACTTCTTTATATGCAATATTTCTTTTGATCCTCAAAGAAACACTATGAGGTGGGGAGGTACGAAAAACTGATTTTCAGAGAAAAATTTGACCTGGGTCAACACCCATCATCCACCACAGCCTGAGTCCAGCAGGGACCCCCTGCCTCCCTGCTCTACACTGTGCTCAGGACACCCCTTGCCCTCTGGCACGACTGTCTTTCCCAGAGCATATGGGGTTCTGGGCATCGGCTCCTTCCCCTGCCCATGGATCACTATACCTCATCATCATAAGTACTATTTACTGAGTGCTTTCTCCCACTCCCAGGAACTCTGCTAAGCTGTTTAGACAGGACTCCATTGAATCCTCCCAACAACTTTTCATAGCCCACAGATACTATTGTTCTCCCTCCTGGAGCAGGACACTGAGGTTGGGAGAAGTTCAACAGCTTGTTCAGGGTCACTCAGGCAGTAAGTGGCAGATCTAAGAGGCCCTCCAGGGACCTGCTCTATCTATTCTATCTCATCAACCCCAGGCCTTTCCTCTCCTATTAAAATTTACCTGTTTTCTTTATTCCACAGATATTTATTGAGCATCTTCTATTTTCCTGGGCACTACAGATATAGCATAGAATAAAATAGATAAAACAGATAATGTTCATGTCCTCATAGAGTTTACATTTTAATGAGGGGAAACTAAACAAACAAATACTATGTGTGTATATGTGTAAATATATAAGACAGGTGATTGATGATAAATACAGAGAAGAAAAACATAGAGCAGAATTAGGGTTAGGAGAACAAGAATGATGATTGGTGTTTTTCTATTTTTGGAGATGGGGAATCTCCCTACGTTGCTCCTGATCCCAAATTCCCAGGCTCAAGCGATCCTCCAGCCTCAGGCTCCTGGGTAGCTGGGACTACAAGTACTTGTCAGCACACCAACATGAAGAAGTTTGTTTGTTTGTTTGTTTTGGTGTTGAGGATTGAACCAAGGCTCTCTACACGCTAAGCATGAACTTTACTACACCTCCACCCTAAAATACTATTTTAGGTGGGAGTGGTCAAGGAATATACCCATTATGCATGTATTTATTTGTAGTGCTAGGAATTAAACTCGGGGCCTTGCTATATTCCCCATTCCTTGGTGGTGGTATTTAAGTAGAGATCTGCATAATGTTGCAAATCAATCAACTACCTAGGGTGGGCAGTGGAGTGGGAAGGGCAATCCAAGCAGAGGTCTCTAAATGCAAAAACCCTGAAGGTGTTCTGGAATCAGCAAGGTTTTTAAGGCCAAGAAGTGATGGGGGATGGGTGGCAAAGGATGAGTTCAAAAAGGTAACCAGAAATCTGTCCCTAGGCCCTAAAGCTTGATTAAAAACTTTATTTTATTATTTTTTTTTTCTTGAGAAGATAAGCAGGAGAGTTTTGATCAGACAGCAGTGCCTAGCCTGTGCTTCATTGAGATCTCTCTGGTGGATGAGCTGAAAAGAAACTATCGTGGACAGAGGTGGATACAGTTAGGGGGTGTTGAAATAGGCCAGGGTGGGAGAGCAGGACACTGAGTTTGAGGGGTGTTGCTGGAGAGAGGGAGAGCGGATGGGACAAGTGTTGATTTGGAAGGTAAAGCCAACCGGACTTATACTGGATTGAAGGTGGGGTGTGAGAGAAAAGGGAGTCCAGGAAGTCTTGGCAGAGTATCCATGCTGCTGGGAACATCAGTGCAACCTTAATAGCACAGTGGAACCACCTGGGAGAGAGACTCAGCTCTCTGACGCCCTCATCACACAGCTGTGAATTAGGAATCCAGAGGTGGCAGAATTAGTGAAGCTTTCCAGGTGTTTCCAATGTGCAGCCACTGCTGAATTCCACCGATGATGGAAGTGCTGTGGATTAAGATGGGGAAGACGGGGCGGGGAGCAGGTTGTGCCTCACTTCCTTGGGGTTTGTGTGGAGGTCCCCCTTAGAAATCTGATGAGAGCATCTGGCATGATGATGGATATGTCAATATGTGTGGTCTGCAGGTTTGTTTCCAGGATGGCAATTTAGCAGTTGTTCTTCTCTTCCTTCCTTCCTTCCTAGAATCCATGAGCACTTAACCACTGAGCCACATCTGCAGCCTTTTATTTAGAGACAGGGTCTCACTGAGTTGCTTAGGGCCTTGCTAAGTTACTGAGGCTGACCTTCGAATTCATGATCCTCCTGCCTCAGCCTCCGGAATTCCTGGGATGATAGGCGCAAACCACTGTGCCTGGCCCTAGCAGTTTACTGGAAGGACTTTAGACTAAGGTAAATCCTGATTCCCACAGCTGCCTGTGATCATTCTTTCAATCCTATTTCTTTCTTTCTTTTTAAATATTTTGTTTTAGTTGTAGTTGGACACAATACCTTTATTTTATTTTTATGTGGCGCTGAGGATAGAACCCAGTATCCTGCACGTGCTAGGTGAGCGCTCTACCGCTGAGCCACAACCCCAGCCCCTCGATCCTATTTCTCTAATAGAATTTGGCATCGACATTGCATTATATTTATTGGAGTTTATATCAATGGCCTCTTTGGGATCACTTGGCCAGAGAAAAAGGCTCTCAAAAGTTCCTCCCAAGCAAGAAACTTTTTTTGTTTGTTTGTTTTTTGTTCTGTTTGGTAAGAAATTATTATAGGTACAACTCCTGGGTATTGTTGGAGCCTGGAAATAGCCCAATTTGTATCTGCTCTGGGGGGGGGGCGATGATAGGTCAATTCTGGCCTAAATCATAGAACACAATCAGAAACAAATTTTAAATTCATTATTTAATTACTTATTTTCAGTATTGGGGGATTGAACACAAGACTTCTCTACCACTGAGCTACATTTCAAGCCCTTTTTAATTTTGAGACAGGATCTCACTAAGTTGCCCAGACTGGCCTTGTACTTGTAATCCTTGTACCTTGGCCTCCAGAGTAGCTAGGATTTCAGGCCTGTGCCACTGCACCTGGCTAGAAACAAATTTTAAATACTGCAAAAATGTAGAACAGCTAGAAACAAGATATGCTAGTAGAAACTATATGAAGACAGAATTAAACTCAGCATAAAGAACTCACTAGCAGTTAAAGCTTGGCCAAATGCTTGTGCAATATCAACAGCTAGAGAATCAATAAGGGACTTTGTAGTAGAGTTCAATTTTGATTAGAAGTAGGATGACCAAGGGTCCTGGTTTACCTGGATGTGGGACTTGCAGTGCTAAAGCTGGGAAAGCCCCAGAAAACTAAGCCAAATGAGTCATCCTCGTTGGAAGCTTGGTCCAAAGACTTTAGCAAAGACTAGTATATAGTAGGTGCTCAATAAACATCTTTTGAATGACTGAATGAGTCAAATTCTATGATTCTAGGAACTTTACCCACTTTTACTTTGTGAATAAAGTTTTTTGTTGTTGTTGTTTTGTTTTTGTGGAAGGTGGAGATTTAACCTTAAGGATAATTAGTTAAAATTAATAGAACCCATTTAAACTAGTTCAAGTTGAGACCATGCAAAGGTTACAAAGAATTCTCACAAATCAAAAATAGTAGCCAAAGTGGCACTCAACTGTTATCCCAGTGAACTCGAGTGGCTGACGCATGAGGACACCAAGTTCAACACCAACCCCAACAATTCAGCAAGACCCACAGAAACCCAGGGATATCCTGTCTCAAAATTTAAAAAATAATAATAAAAAATTAAAAATAAATAGGACTGAGAATGTAGTTCAGTGGTAAATTGGCCCTGGGTTTAATCTCTAGTACAAAGAGAGAGAGAGGGAAAAAAAGGCAAAGAGAGAGAGAGAAATAGGCAAGTCTTAGAGGACTAGAGCAGGTTTTATGAATCAGATATAACTTTCCTATGTTCATATATGAATACAAAAACAGTGAAACTCCTCATCATGTACAACCACAAGAATGGGACCCTAATTAGAATGTTATACTCCCTGTATGTATAATATGTCAAAACGAACTCCAATGTCATGTATATCTAAAAAGAACAAATGAAAGAATTTTTAAAATAATAAATTAAAAACATAAAAAGCTTCTCTCCCAGTTAGGAACGGCAGCCCATGCCTGTAATCCCAGCTGAGGCTGAGACAGAAGGACCACAAATTTAAAGCCAGCCTCAGCAATTTAGTGAGGTCCTAAAGGACTGGGGGTGTGGCTCAGTGGCTAAGCTCCCCTGGGTTTAATCTGCTCCCCCACAATCACCCCCCCCCCCCGCCAAAAAAAATCTTCCTACCTCCTCTTCTCTTCCTCCCTCTCTCTACCCCTCCCCTTTGCTTTGCCTTTCTCTTTACATCTGCTCTATTTGTCCCTTTAATCTCTATACAACTTCCCTTGCATTGGGCTCATAATGGCCAAACTCCAATATGTCTAAGCCCTAAAATTGGCATGACCTGTCCATTCATCACAGCGAATTAGCTCAAGTTAGTGATTTTTGTTTTTCTTTCTTATTCCCTCTCCTGCTACCTTCCTGGGGAGTGAATCCAGGTGTTCTACCTCCCTGGCCCTTTTTATTTTTTAATTTGAGATAGGATCTCCCTAAATTGCCCAGGTTGGCCTTGACTACCTGGTAATCCTCCTGCTTCAGTCTACCTACCCACTGGGATTACAAGCAATTATCAGGCTTTCAATTCCAAATTCCTGGGAAGAAGAAATCGGTGCTGGCGACTAGGGCGTCCACCTTTGTTAATCACCTGTGAGGGGAGGGAAAGGGTGAGGCAGGATCCTGCAGGTGTGGGCTTCCCTCTTGGACTGCAGGGGTTTCTTTACATTCAGGACAATGGTTACCTCTGGTGGGAAGGAAAGGGGAAAGGAACAAACAGGTGGCGTCCACTGCTTTTGTTTTTATTTCTTAAACTTTATGGAGATTTTCCTGGTGTTATATTTCTTTTTGTGCCGTTTTGAATGTCTTAGGCCTTCCTTAATTTTTTTTTCTAAAATAAAAAGAAGGTGCTCTTTTTTCAATTAAAAGAAAGAAAATTCCTATGCAATTACATGGATATAAACATGCACACATCCACCAACAATTGGCTTCTAATAGGATTGTTAGATATTAGGATTATTCTATGGTAATCCTTTGGTTCTTGAATTCTTGCCCTGGTTTACTGATCAACAGTTTCGTACAGGAATTGATGACTCATTCGTGTATTCAATAGATACTTATTGAATACCCACCATCTGCCAGGAGTGGTGAGAAGTCCTGGGTTTACAGGAAAAAGCAGAGAAACTGAAGTTTTAAAGCAGGCAGACAGCGATGCAGTTGGTAAATGCTTCATAGATGGAATTCTTTTTTTCTTCCCCTTTTTCAAATTCAAAAGGAGCTTCTATTTAAAAAGCTTTCTCACAGCTTCTATCCAGAAAAATCCTCAATTATTTGGGAGCAAATTGCCTTCAATCATTAAATTATCATTATTATCTTTTACAGTGCTGGGGATCAAAACCCAGGGCTTGGTACATGCTAGGCAAGCACTCTACCACTGAGCCATATCACCAGCCCCCCACATCCCCATTGTTGTTGTTGTTTTAATTTTTTTTTAGTTGTAGATGGACATAATCTTTTTTTTACATAATCTTTATTTTATTTATTTTTAGGTAGTGCTAAGGATCGAACCCAGTGCCTCACACATGCAAGGCAAGCGCTCTACCACTGAGCTACTACCCCAGCCCCACCCTCATTGTCTTTTGCTGGGAAGAATTATTTGGGTGGCCCTTTTGGTAATGGGAAGGTGAGTGGGGTGTTATTTTAGGGCAAGGAAATAAAGAGGCATTTGTATAGTGTGGCTCACTATTGGATTCTCTTCCTAATTTTCTCTTGATAATCAGAGGTAGGGAGAAGAGATAGGCTAATTGGGTAAGAGCCAACGACATTTCTGGGAAGAAATGGAAGGAGATCTTTAGTCTTTAAAATTGAAATGGCTTTAAGGAATCTGCTGATACAGTGCCAAGGTTCTTGAAGGGGAACCCATAATGAATGAAGGTGTCTCAGGCCTACCTCAGAAGCCAACCCTAAGAAGAGCAAGCATTCATCAGCAAGTGGCTTGTTAATCTAGTTCAAGGAGAGTCAGCTAAAGGAGTAGGGAAGCCAAGCAAGGATTTATTTTCAGGAAAGTTCCCAGAGAGTACCTTCAGCCCGATTTGACGGGGGGGAACTCTGACCTGTGTGTCACACCCCGGATTTGTCAGCACTTTGAAGTCAGAGAGAAAAGGACCACAAAACTGGTATAAGGGAATCCTAATGGATCTCAGCAGAACCCCATTATCAAATGCAACAACAACAACAAAAAAATGCAGGATGGTGAGTCAGTGGAGAGCTCCTTAGGGTCATGACCTGGGGTAGGTATAGGAAGTGGGCCTGGGAGTGTCTCAGACCAACCTGGAGCCAAGTCACCGTGACCTACCATCTTGGCGTGGTGAGTCCTCTTTGGAAACCACCATTGTTTAGGTCCTCATTTTGCCTAATAGAACTGGAAGCTCCAAATGGTGAGTTCTGGACTAACCAAGGTGATCTGGGACAGTGGACAAAGACCTATCACGGTATAAAGGGCTAGTTTTAACCACATGGGAAGAAATAACTGTTTAAAAATAGAATCAATACTTGATTCTGATCAGAGGCTCTGACTCTTATCAAAAATTTGGAATCAATACTGGCTTCTTAGAGATAAATAAATGCCTGAAGTGTTTGGGCAGTTTGATAGAAGGAGAAAACCCAAGACAAGAGCATCCTGGAAATCTGGCAGATGAACACTAGAGCCAGTTCTAACTTGAAGAATAAAGTGTTCTCCACTCATTTTCACCCCAAGCTGGTGTAGCAGGTCATTCCAGTTACAAGCAGAAATAGGAAGATTATTTCAAATTGTGATAAGTGCTATGACTAGAAAGCCCAGGTTATAGTGAGAGAGTATCAGAGCAAGCTGTGTGGAATTGGGAAAAGAAGGGGTCAGGGAAGCTGGTCTAAAACTACGGTACTTTTGCAGAAACTGAGGAACCCACTTGATGGGGGTGCAAAGAAATAATATGGGCAAAGGCCCAGAGGCAGGAAAACATTTCAAATACTCAAAATAGAACCTTGCTAGTCAGTATGCCTATGGTTCCAGCTGCTTTGGAGGATGAGGCAGGAGGATCATTTGAGCCTTTAAGTTGGAGACCAGTCTGGGCAACACAGCATGACTCTGTATCAAAACAAATGAACAAGCAAACAAATAAAAATAAATAAATAAATTCAGGATGATCCCAGAATAGTATGTGAGAAGGAAAAATGGTTCTGATGAGACTGGGGAGGACCTTGTGGGCAGTATCAAGGGTCTGGAATTTTGTTTTTTCACTCCTGGTTATGGGGATACATTGAAGGAATTATTGAGGAGAACTGGCCTGATAAAATCTACCTCTACCCTTTAGCTACTTCCCCTCCACCCCAGTACCGGTGATTGAAGCCAGGGCCTTGTGCATGCTAGGTAAGTGCTCTACACTGAGCTACATCCCCAGCCTCAAAACTACCCTTTAAAGGTAGATTGAAAAAAAAAAAAGATTTCACCTGAGCTCTTGTGAAGAAAATGAACTGGAGCCAGACAGACCTGAAGAGGAAAGGGAGAGGAAAGAACAGGGAGACGGTGGTCAAAAGGTACGAAGTTACCAGGAAATCAGCAGAGTTCTAATTGCACAGCAAGGTGACGAGTTAGCAATTTGGAGAATAGTTCATCAGTTTCTGGCATGAAATGTATTATATATTCCAAAATAACTAAAAGAAAGCTTTTTGAAGGCTCTTACCACCAAGAAATGACAAACGTATGAAGCAATGAATATTGTTAATTACCCTCATTTGTTCATGACATAACTTACACATGGGTAGAATCTTCCAATTGTATTCCATGAATATATATAATCATTATGTGTCAATAAAAACAATTTTTAAAAATTGGAAGCAATAATGAGTAAGGCCATCATATTGTGATCCAGTTACTTGGATTCAAGATCCAGTTCTGCCACCTAATAACTGTGTAATCATGGGCAAGTCACTTATACTCTCTATGCATTGGTTTGGTTTCACCATTTCCAAAGTAGAAACAGTAGTAGTACTCATTTGGTTCAGTTTTTATGAGACTTGAAAGATATGATTTAAATGCATTTTTATTCACGGTGTAAACCTGACACCTAGTAAATACCCCATAAATGTTGGCTGATTCATGGTTTATTGTTATGCTGTTGTTATCATTATTGTCTGTAAGAGGAGGTAGCTGTGGGTATTTTAGAAAGCAAATAAGAACCTCATCTTTCCCTTATGAGTTTGGAACCAAATGAGGAATAAGACACAGATGATAACAGATGATCATCTATTATATTTTATTGATACCTACTGTGTGCTATGAACAAAAGCAGATGAAAAACCTTGCATAGCTTATATTTTAACATGAGTAAAGAGGGAAAGGGATAAACATTTAAACAGAAATAAATGCTTCTGTTTAAATGTTTAGATAAATGTCACTCTAGTCCATTTTCCTCACAAGAGCCTGGGCAGATTTCTTTTCCTTTTTTTTTTTTTTTTTGTAATCTGCCTTTACAAAGTAGATTTTATCAGGTCAGTTCTCTGTGGTAATCCCTTTGATGTATCCCCCATGAGCCTAAGGGGGAAACAACATTTAAACAAAAATAAATGTTTAAATTAGTAAGTTATGTGGTACTTTAGAACACGGCTTTCATCTGCAGGCAAGACAATTTTCCTATTTCCCCCAATGAAATCAGTCACAGCCCATTATAAACCCCCACAATCCCTATTGCTTTAGGGGTAGATGTTCCTATAATTAACCCTATAGCAGAAGGAAAACCAGACCTGGTTGTCTTTTACTAAATCAACTTTCAACAAAATTAACCCTTTTAAAGTGTACAGATAGATTTATTTATTTATTTATTTATTTTAGTTGTAGTTGGACACAATACCTTTATTTTGTTTATTTGTATGTGGTGCTGAGGATGGAACCCAGTGCCTCATGCATGCAAGGCAAGTGTTCTACCACTGAGCCCCAGCCCCAGCCCCAGCCCCAGACAGATGAGTTTTGACAAGCTAATGCATCTGTGTGTCCACTACCACAATCAACACATGTAGAATATTTCTATTACTTCAGAAAGTTTCCTCATAATCTTTTTTGCTAAAAATCTCACTCCCCCACATACATAGGCAGCAGTGACAGATTAGTTTTGCCTCTTCTAGAATTTCTCATAACTGTAATTGTACAGTGTATACCCTTTCCTGTCTCATTACTATTACCATATTTTTAGGATAGATCCATGCTGTTTGTGCATTGGTTTTTCACATGGTATTACTGAGTAGTATTTCATTGTATGCGTACGATAGTACCCATTCACAGGAGTAAATTTCAGTTGTTTCCCATTTGGAGTTATTATGAATAAAGTTGCCAGTGTGAAAGTCTCTGTGGACATGTTATTATTCTTGGGTGAATTACTAGGAGTGGAATTACTAGGTCATAGTATAAGCACATTCTTTACTTTATCAGAAACTGATGAACTATTATCCAAATTGCTCATATCATATTTTGTGTCCCCATCAGCATTTCAAGGAGACACTCCCCACACTTGTTAACTTTTTTGGGAGGGTAGGGTACTAGGGATTGAACTCAAATGCACTTGGCCACAAACCACATTCCCAGCCCTACTTTTGTGTTTTATTTAAAGACAGTGTCTCACTGAGTTTCTTAGCACCTCGCTTTTGATGAGGCTATCTTTGGACTGGTGATCCTCCTGTCTCAGCCTCCCCAGCTGAAGATTACAGTTATGCCGCCCCCATGCCCAGCAGTTGTCAACTTTTGATTCTGTTTGTCTTTTTAATTTTAGCCATTATAGTGGGTATATAGTTTTCATTGTGCTTTAATTTGCATTTCTGGTGACTAATGATATTGAGCATCTTTTTGTGTACTTTTTACCATTACCATGTCAGTTGAAATATTTTAATAGATACTTTATCAGATCCACGGGAAATACAGTCCCAGAGTTACTACAAGGCAGGTAAATACAGACTGTTAAATATTTAATAGTATCATTTGTGCATTTATAGCTTGGTTTTGAAACTAGCAGCCTCACTTTCTATCTTCCTATCTGTCTGGGTGAGGTGTGTAATTCCACTATTTTTGTCCTTAATTTCATCGGCTTCCTTTTATTCAATGAATGCAATTCTTTCATTCTGCTCCTTTCTAGATTGAAGGCCAATTTGGTTTTTGTTCAGAATTTGATCATTCCATCCATTACTTGTTGATTTAATGATGTAATTCAAGTTTATTTTCTCATTTTCTGCTGAGAGGGTTGAAGTTCACTCTTCTCCAAAACGATGATATCTGACTTATCAGCTTATTTGCTTCTGTGGCCAAAAGACCTGACAAGAACAATTAGAGGAGGAAAAATTTATTTTGGGGCTTGTAGTTTCAGAGGTGTCCTTAGACAGCAAACTCCTTTCTTTGGGGTCTGAGGTAAGGCAGAATATCATGGCAGAAGCGTTTGGTGGAGGAAAGTGGACCAGGACATGGCATCAGGAAGCAGAGACCTCTCTTCACCACAGACAAAATATAAAACCCCAAAGCCCCAATGACCCACTTCCTTTAGCCATACCCTAACCTATCTACAGTTACCACCCAGTTAATCCCTACCAGGGGATTAATGCACTGTTTATAATGGGTAAAACTCTCATAACCCAATCATTTTACCTCTAAGATTTCTTGCATTGTCTCACACATGGGCTTTTGGGGGACACCTCAGAGCTAAACCATAACAATATCCTTCTTCACATTAGCAGTCTTAGACATTATTTGCTGAGGAGTGATCTGTCACAATTTGGTGACCGTGTCTTTTCAGACAATATTCATATTGGCTTCCATGATCCTGCCCAATGCAGACACCATGATTTTTTTCCTGCTGAGAAGTAAACCCATTTTCTTTGAGAAAGCACTCTATGGCATGAGTATCAAAGAAGAGATTCCTTTTCCCAAGAAGAGATGAGATCTCTCCTTTTGTGCCCCAGCTGCAGGAAACCAGCAGACAGGCTTACTCCTAACAAGTAGGGAAGGGATAGGAGCAGTCGGACTCAGGGTAGCAGCCTGTGCAGACTTTCTTGTCAGTATTCCCTAAAGACTACAGTAGAAGAGCTATTACATAGCATTTACATTGTACCAGGCATTATACATAATCTAGAGATAATTTAAAGTATATGGAAGGATGTGCATGGATTATATGCAAATATGATGCCATTTTGTATAGGGCACTTAAGCATCTACAAGTTTTGGTAGCCACAAGAGGTTCTAAAATCCAATCTCTTGCTGAGCATGGTGGCATATGCCTATAATCTCAGAGGCTCCAGAGGCTGAGACTGGAGGATTGCAAGTTCAAAAGCAGCCTCGGCAACTTAGGAGGCCCTAAGCAATTTAGCAAGACCCTGTCTCAAAATAAAACATAAAAATGCCTGGAATTGTGGCTCAGTGGTAAAGCAGCCCTGTGTTTAATTCCCTTTACCAAAAACAAGCAAACAAACAAACAAAAAAATCTCTCATGAATACTGAGGGATGATTAAACCTATAGGGTTTTGATATTCTACAAATTCAGGCATCTTGAGCATGAAGTTTCTGTATTTCCTGGTGTCTGGGAGCCAATCTCCCACAGATGCTGGGTTAGTACTTCAGTGCTATCTCTGGTTTCAGGCATCCACTGGGTCTTGGAACACATCCTCTATGGATAAGGGGGGACTACCAGACTGGAATGTATGAACAGAGCTTTCTGATAGGAGAGTAGTGACATTTGGTAGAGGAGCACAGTGAGCCCAAGTAGCCTTGCCTGCACTCTCCCTCACTTATCTCCTAGAAGAACTCCCATTGATTCAGCTCAGTAGGAAGCTGCAAGACAAGGGAGCCCTCCCAAGGCACAGAGCAATACGGGGCAAGAGCGTATCTATAGAAGCAGACAGAAGATAGACAGCACAGAAGGCATTTCCACTCTCAGGATCTATTAATCAGAGTCCCTGCCCATCCCTGTGGTCAGAATGTAAAGGGCACTTGTGACTAACCAGATCCAAAAGAAATGGGAGAGAGGCGATTCCCCAAGAAAGTGGTACTTGCAGACAAATACAATATATTCACTCAGAACCAAACCAAAATTCAACAAAAGAAAATCTAGAGTCAGGCACACCCTTGTCATCCCAGCAGCTTGGGAGGCAGAGGCGGGAGGATCACAGGTTCAAAGTGAGCCTGGGGATTTGGCTCAGTGATTAAGCACCCCTGGGTTCAATCTCCAGCACCACACACACACACACACACACACACACACACACACACACACACAAATGTCTAATCTTGCCAGGTGTGGTGGTGAATGCCTATAATCTCAGAGATTCAGGAGGCTGAGGCATTAGGATTGCAAGTTCAAGGCCTGCCTTAGCAACTTAGTGAGACTCTTAGCAATTTAATAAGACCCCTTAGCAATTTTATTTTTTGTTCTCAAAATATCTAAAAAGGACTGGCGATATGGCTCAGTGGTAAAGCACCCCAGTATCAAAAGAAAAGTCTAATCTTGTCCATTTTGATATCAAAACTTCAATCTAGATTTTGCTTCTCAGTATGATGGACTTGGATGCAAACAGATAAGCCCTCCTGCAAAAGACATCTATAAAACCTGAACATAATCCAAAAAGCAACTACCTGGATATACAAGAGAAGAAACAGAATTTGACAGACCTAGTGAGAGGTACAGATAAACTCCCATTTCTGTGGCTTTTTGCCTGGGGTTATGTGCGGTCCATGTAGCATGAAGAGCATTATTAATGGCATGTGTGGAAAAACCCACAAGTTTTCTAGCCTGGGGAATAAAAATAAAATAAAATAAAACCAGTGAGGAAGAAAAGTGAAGCCAGGATATCATGAATGCTGGGGAGAGTGGGAAGTTTCCAGAAAGGAGAAATGCAGAAATGGCTATTCAAGCAGTCTACTCATATCTCTGACAGACCCCTGGGCACAGGTATATGAGAAAGGTTTAAAGCAGCTCATCTAAAAAATATATATAAAATATAATCTGAAACCAAAGCTACCATTCATGAAAAAGTTTTC
Organism: Urocitellus parryii; assembly: GCF_045843805.1. Taxonomy (NCBI): domain Eukaryota; kingdom Metazoa; phylum Chordata; class Mammalia; order Rodentia; family Sciuridae; genus Urocitellus; species Urocitellus parryii. The sequence continues at coordinate 54,481,839 of NC_135539.1, forward strand.
ATACTGTTCCTTCTTGCTTTCAAAGGTGGGGGAAACCTCATTGGAGAAAAATAACAGAATCCAGAATCTCTACAATTTAACATGCTAATGTTGGTGACCAATCCAAACTTTCCTGTCAGATGAAGAATCAAGACAGTGGAACTCATTCTCAAGAAAAAAGAAAATCAGTTAAGGATATTAGGAACCCAAGTTAGAACTCACAGGCAGGATTTCAAACTGGATAGTACAATTATTGTCAATTTCAAAACAAGAAACCTGTTTTCAACAATAAAAACCTCAGCAGACAAACAGGGAATCTCATCAAAAACATAGAAAAAATTTTTTAACAAACTAAATGGGAATTTTGGAATAAAAATACAATTTCTGAAATAAAAATTTCACATGATAGACCACAAATGAACACAACAGAGGAAGATTAAATTAAATGCAAGTTAAGTCAATAAAAATTTTCAATGATGGATAATACAAAAAAAATTAAGCTTTGAGCAGAAACTTCAGAACTTATTACAGGATTTCAAATGAGCCAACATTTATGCAATTTATGGAATTCAGAAGAAGAAGAAGACAATGAGTAGAAGAAAAGTTAAAATAAAGGCCAAATTTTTCCAAACTTTGGTTGAAGATAGAACTTTGCAGATACAAAATGATAAGCAAACACTAACACAAAAAGATATATCAGATGCATATTGTTGAAAAAAGTATTTATTTATTTATTTGGACTGGATATTGAACCCAGGGTTTCTTTACTGCTGAGCCATATTCCCAATAATTTTTACTTAATATTTTGAGACATGGTCTCACTAAGTTGCTAAGGGCCTTGCTAAGTTACTGAGGCTGGCTTTGAGCTTTTGATCCACTTGCCTCAGCCTCACAAGATCCTGGGATTATAGGTGTGCAACACCACACCTGGCTGAAAAAAAAATTTTTTTAAAGAGTATTTTGAAAGCACCAAGGAGGAAATTAACTGCTGACTTCTCATTAGAAACTATGGAGATCAGGGGAAAATGGATGAACCTCTTTAAAGGGTTGAAAGACAAAATTTTCAACACTGAATCCAATGTGACAGCAGTAGTTGCTGATGTCCAGAGATGAGCAGAAAGGAACAACTACAAATGGACAGGAGGAAACATTTTTAGAATGAATCATTCTATATCTTAATTGTGATTAAGATTTTAAGTTTGTATATAATTAATGAAATTCATTAGACCAAGTTCCTTTTTAAATTTTTTTCAGTTGTATATGGACACAATTCCTTTATTTTTAAAATTTATTTTTATATGCCTCACATGTGCTAGGAGAGTGCTCTACCACTGAGCCACAACCCCAGCCCCCAAGTTCTTAAAATGGATGTTTTATATGTAAATAATTTTTTATGTTACAATCTACAGAAGAATGGAAAACAAAATAAACCTGCAACAGATCATTCAGTTAAAAGCTTTCTCTCCTCCCTCAGCATTTTGATTCAGTCTATGAAACCTGCATTGAAGATAGGAAAATAGTCTCTCTCTCTCTCTCTCTCTCTCTCTCTCTCTCTCTCTCTCTCTCTCTCTCTCTCCACACACACACACACACACACACACACACACACACTCACCTCCCTCCCTCTACTGGAGATCAAACTAAGAACCTTGTACATGCTAGGCAAATATGCTCTACCTCTAAACTGCCTCCCCAGCTGCCCCCTGCCCTTTTTTTTTTCCCCAATACTGGGGATTAAACTCAGGGGCACTCAACCACTGAGTCACATCCCCAGCCCTATTTTGTATTTTATTTAGAGACAGGGTCTCACTGAGTTGCTTAGCACCTCACTTTTGCTGAGGCTGGCTTTGAACTCATGATCCTCTTGTCTCAGCGTCCCGAGACACTGGGATTACAGGAATGTACCAATGCACCCGACCCTCAGCTCTTTCTTAAATTTTATTTTGAGACAGGATCTCACTAAGTTGCCCTGGCTCATCTCAAACTTGTGATTTTCCTGCCTTGGTCTCCCCAGCATCTGGGATGATCAGTGTGTGCCACCATGCCTGGTCAATGGTTTCTTTATTATATCTGGCAGCCATGTACAACAGAGCCATGAGCCTCTACCATGCCCTACTGCCATGATGTTCTGCCTTATCTTGGGCCTTGAACAATGTAGTTGTCCCACAGTGGACTAAAAACTCTGAAACTGTGGTTCAAAATATTTTTTTTCCTCTAAGCTATTCTTATCAAGTATTTTGGTCACAGGGATGAAAACCTTATTAACACAATCATACTTTAAATCACAAAGAAAACCTCGGTAAATTGCAAAATAGTAGATATAGCATAGGCAACATTCTCTGATCCCTCTGCAATAAGATGATAAATTAACTTTTAAAATCAGATAAAAATTCTCTTCCACCTGAAAGTTTAAAAAATTATATTAAGTGATTTTTTAAAACTTTTTCCTTTCTTTTTTTTTTTTTTCAGTACTGGGGATCAAACATAGAGCCTTGGGCATGCTAGACAAGTAATTTACCACTAAGCTACATTCCTGGTCCTTGAATTTTAATTTTTTAGAAGTCCCTTAACACCTAGATCGAAAATTAATATTAACTGGGCATGGTGGCACATGCCTGTAACCCCACCTTGGGAGGCTGAGGCAGGAGGATTGTGAGTTCAAAAGCCAGCCTCAGCAGTTTAGTGAGGAACTGAGCAATTCAATGAGACCCTGTCTCTAAATAAAATATTACAAAAGGCTGGGGATGTGCTTCAGTGGTTAATTGCCCCTGGGTTCAAACCCTGGTACCAAACAAACAAACAAACAAAACCCCCCCTAAATCATAGCATTTCTAAAAATGACAATAACAAAAACAGTAAACATCCTGCAAAATCATAATCTATGAGACAGTACTAAAATAACACTCAGTGGAAAGTTCATAGGTTTAAATATTTAAATAAGAAAAAATCAATCAAGCAAGCATCTACCGTAAAAAAGGAACAAGAAAACAAACTGAAGGAGAGTAGAAAGACTAAGTTAATGAAAACAAAAACAGAAATTTCTAGCTTGAGTTAGAAAAAAAAATAAGGAAGTAAGTAAGCTGGATATTTGAGTACAAAACAAGGAAATAGAAAAGTACTAGCTAACCTAATGATAAAGTAAAAAAAGTAGAAAATGCAAATATATAAAATAAAAAAAACAGAATAAAATAACCACAAGTTATATTAGATTAAAATAATCATGGGCTGGGGATATAGTTCAGTTGGTAGAGTACTTCCTCACATGCTTAAGGGCCTGGATTCAATCCCCAACACCACACACAAAAAAAATCATAATAAATGTTTTGCTTAACTTCATTAAAGTAAATTTGAGAACTTGGATGAAACAGATAATTTTCTTAGAAAATATAACATCAAAATTCACCTCCAGAAAAGAAAGAAAAACAAAACAGACTTATTTTCATACATAAAAAGAGAAAAAGTTGTCTGAGTCCCCTGAGATATGTCCATCTGGTTTCACAGGGAAATTCTAAGAAATCTTTAAAAGGCAGGTAGTATGCAATTCTGTTTAAATTGTTCCAAAGCTTAGAAAAGAGGGCTAGCTCTGGAATTATTTTCTGAAATATAACATTGATTTCCAAACCTGAGATGGTATACTTTAACAAAGAAAATTACAAATCAATCTTATTTATTAATGCAAAAATCATTTTTAAAAAACTCAAAAAATTAAATGTGAACTATTTGTGGATGCTTTTGTGGTCGATGTTTATAAAATGCAGCCTGATATAAAATTTTGATTCTGGACCAGTTACCTTAAGTGAACCTTGGGCCCTGGGTCCAGACATAATTCATGGTCACATTTCTCTACCAAGTGAGTGACCTACCACCAAGCCCTTAATGAAACTGCTCAGGGAGTGCATTCCCTTATAGATTGGTTCTTCACCAGGCATCACAAAGCCCCTCGCTCCTCCCATTGCCTCTTCTCCGCAGGTATCAGATAACTCAAGATAGTTCTGGCATCTTCTCACAAAACTAGGTGACTTCTAGTCCTCATTCATCGGTTTTCTTCTCTGACAGCCTATTTCGACAAACTAAATTTCCAATTTTCTATCATAGGTGATTTTTGCTTTCTGTTACTATACCATCATGCCTGAGATAATCACTTGGGGTTTATTTTGGCTTACAGTTTGGGAGGTTTCAGACCAAGATTGATTGGCCCCATTGTTTGGGGACCTGTGTTAAAGAAGCACATCACAGCTGGAATAAAACCATTCACTTCATCATGAACTAGGGAGCAAAAAGAGAAAGAGGAGGTGGGCTGGAGACTGACAATTTCCTTCAAGGGCACAGATCCACACTATAACAAACATCCTGTGAAACCATTCCAAGGTAACATATTTGTATTTTAATTGAGAGTTCCCTTAGTTTTTTTGGGGGGGCGGGGGAGGATTACCAGGGATTGAACTCAGGGGCACTCAACCACTAAACCACATCCCCAACCCTATTTTTGTATTTTATAAGAGACAGGATCTCACTGAATTGCTTAGCACTCGCTTTTGCTAAGGCCGGCTTTGAACTCGGGATCATCTTGCCTCAGCCTCCAGAGCTGCTGGTATTACAGGCGTAGGCCACTGTTCCTGGCGTAGTTTGGCTTTCAACTCTATTAAATGATTCAGATGTTTGGGGTATTATGACCTAATAAAAGGGAGGACATTTAAGGGGTTAGTAAGCATTTGATGTCTCTTGAATTACACAAGCATAAGTGACTTCTCCAACTTTAACAGGCAATCTAGCCTGTCAACACTGGGACTCAGATCCATTCAGTCTCTGGCCTTTCTGCCACTAGTTAGTTGTGCTATTTGTAAGATCAGCATATTCTTAGAAGCACCTCATCTGAATCGTGACTACCAGGTTCCCAGATCATACTTGCCCATCCAGTATTTCAAGGATTTCTCCCCCTTTCAGCTATACCTGATTGAGCAAGCACTTGTGATCCTTAGTCTCAGTGCTAGGAATTACTGTGTACCCCCCAGCCCTCTCACTGCCCTACACCTCTGTATAAGGTGTCCCATGGGTGATAAATGGAACCCAGAAGGTACAGCAGACAATCACTGCTTTGGAGAAACTTCCTCAAGCAGTTCTGTTTCAGGCTACTTTTGTTCTCGGGCTGGGTCTTAGCTTCATGAAAGTCCTGTCATTCCTGACCTCTGAGTACCTGACCACTGAATTCTCAGGCACCTGGTCAGCTCCTCCAGATAGTCTCAGAGTTCTGTCTTCCAGGGACAAGTATGGAAAGTGTTTGGATGCTCACCACCAGAGGATATTTGGATTTTTCACTGGTTGATTACAAATTATCTTATTCATCTTCCCTCTCACCAGGTCTGTGGCCTGTTATAATATAGCTCAGAGGCAAAGGGTAACTTGCATTAAAAGCAGGAAGGGGTAATTGGAAGGGCATAATTTCCTGGGGAAATTTCAGAGGAAAAAAATTGCTTTAAAGATAGAAACAAAGTAGGAAGCAAGGAATTGGGAGATTTTGTTATACAGCTGACTCTGACCTCTCCCTAGAAGCCAGCTTCACCAGGATTAAAGGAGAGAGGGTGTGATCTCAATCACTTCAGATGGCTCACAGAGGGCATGCTCAGACCTGCATGGCTTCCCTTGCCTGGGCTTGGCAGGTCACAGCAGTTACTGCTACTTGGACAGAAGGAGAGAGGCATACAAAATTTAAAGAAACAGGAGATGATCCTAGAAGTTCAATTTTTCAAAATATGAGCTAGGCATAAACTAGAGTTATAATATGATAGAAATATCTAGGGCTATGCTGGAGGCATATTTCATTTTTAAAACAACAGGAGACTTGCTTTGTTTCTGAGTTCTATATAGTCAAGGCTCAAATCACTTTTGTAACGAAATCCAAAGATACCTTAAGGTTGGACCTTAAGGTATATGCTCTACTTGTCCACATCTCATCAATACATTGATTGTTTATCAGAATTTAAGTCATAAGAACAAATATGACTAAAATGGATTTCATGCCATTGGAACATTGCAGGTCTGATTCACAAACATAAGGGTTTTCTGAGGGATAAAACTTATCTCCATAGAAATGTTTATGAAGAGTTGGCATCCTTGGCCTGATTTGTGAATGATTCTTCATCTTAACAAAACGCTGATGTTGAGGCTCCCGACTCTGATGGGCATGAGAGCCTGCCCTCTGGAGTCGGGCAGAAGCAGAGGTTCCAAACCATGACAAAGTCAGTTGCAGAGGTCAAGGCATGTCAGATGATACAGCCTGTGGGGGTGAGGGAGCCCTCAAAGGCAGATCTCATGCCCCTAAGATAGAATCAGAAGCCTCAGCAGGCTCCTAGGAGACTGGTGAAATTAAAGGGACTGAGATGTGGAATCAAAGGGACTGAGGGCCAAGTACAGTGACAAACACTGTAATCCCAGGAACTAAATAAGCTAAGGCAGGTCACAGTTCAAGGGACAGGTAAGTTCAAGGACAGCCCCCAGCAGCTTAGTGAGACCCTTTCTCAAAATAAAAAATAAAATGGGCTGGGGATGTAGCTCAGTGTTTGAGTGCCCCTGAGTTCAATCCACTGTACCATAGGATCCAGGGACTTTGTGTGGAAGTGGAACAGGTAAAGTCCACTGAGAGTATAAGGTAGACAGTAAGGCCACCAAAGCCAACTGCAGAAGTGTTAGTCTCTGCATGGCTACCTACTTCTCATTCTTCTGAACCAGGAGGGCACTGATTTTGCCACAGTGTCTACACATTTCCTCTAGGACCCATGAGAAAATCTCATTTTTTAAAGCCAATACTGATGTTTCATTCCCCTGGGCAGTGATTTATCTAGGGGTATCCCTATGGCCAAGTCTGTCCATGGGGAAGGAAAGTGAACTCTAAGAAACATTTTCTTATTCGTAAAAAGTGAAGGAATAATTTTTTTTTCCTTTTTTTTCCCTACCAGTGTTGCCATATCTGGATGTGAAGTTTGGACCTACAACAAACACTATCTTGTATAGATGAGGAAAAATTCATTTGCCATGAGGCTGAAAGAGAAGAAAGACGGAAAGTATAGGGCCCCTGATGGTCATGCAGAGCTACTGAATAGACAAACCCAAGGCTATCCTCTTCTTGGTAGGTGGGGAGCAGACTCCCTAATTGTTTTAGACGGTTAGATTGAGGATTTCTCTTACTTAAATCCAAAACCATCATAAACTGATGCATAAAGATAGGAAAGGGAAAGGAAGGAAGGGAGGAAGGAGGGAGGAAGGGAGAAAGGGAGGAGGCATCTTTGCAGAAACATTTGTAATACAGGTAATAGTCCAAACTTCTTTTTTTAAAATATTTTTTAGTTGTAGTTGGACATAATATCTTTATTTATTTTTATGTGGTTCTGAGGATCGAACCCAGTGCCTAGCAGATACTAGGCGAGCACTCTACCGCTGAGCCACAACCCCAGCCCCGCAACTTCTTACATAGATGTTTTAGTCCATTATCATGGGAAATGTAAGCCTGATATTCACTGAACTTTTTTTTACCTCTTTCAGCGATGTCTCCTATAGAATCAAGCATAAATAAGCATGAATAGGATAAATACCTTCTCAGAAGATTTTTCCTTGTCAATCAATCAATAGCTCTCTATTGGTCAAATAGTCAACATACAGGCTGCAAGGCAACAGCAAAACAAGAATTATTCCCTCTGAAAAGATGTTTTTCCCGTTGTTTTCAGCACCAATACACAGAAAGAATCAAGGAACTTCAAGGTTCACAGGGCTCTCATAGTTTATTTAAAGGTTTTCTGTCTATTTCTCACATCCTGAAACCCAAGCAGGGAAATTGTTTTAGCATCTTACAAGTCCTAGAGGGTGGGAGTGTAGCCCAGTGCTAAAGCACATGCTTAGAGTGAATAAGGCCCCAACTTCAATTCCCAGCACCACAAACATATCAGTAAACAAATAAATTAATAAAGTAACAAATAAAACCTTACAGTCCAGAAAAATAGAAGGCATCTTGAAATTACCATTCCAACTGTCCACTTATGTGGATCAATTCCACAAGATCATCTAACTTAGAACCAGAACCTAGGTCTTTTTTTTTTAATTTGTTCTTTTTAGTTACACATGACAGTAAAATGTATTTTGACATATTAGACACATATAGAGTATAACTTCTTATGGTTTTACATGATGTAGAATATACTGTTCATGTATTCATATATGAAAACTGGAAACTTATGTCTGATTCATTCTACTGTCTTTCCTATTCCATCCCCCTCCCTTCCCTTCATTTCCCTTTGTCTAAACCAAGGAACTTCTGTTCTACCCCCTCCCCTACCTTATTGTATTTTAGCATTCCACATTTCAGAGAGAACATTTGGCCTTTGTTTGGGGGGATTGGCTTATTTCACTTAGCATGATAGTCTCCAGTTCCATCAATTTACCTGCAAATGCCATAATTTCATTCTTCTTTAAGGCTGAGTAATATTACATTGTGTATATATATCACCTTTTTTATCCATTAATCCGTTGAAGGGCATTTAGGTTAATTCCATAGGTTAGCTATTGTAAATTGAGCTGCTATAAACATTGATGTAGCTGTATCACTATAGTGTGCTGATTTCAAGTCCTTTGGGTATGTGCTGAGGAGTGGGATAACTGGGTCAAATAGTGGTTCCATTCCAAGGTTTCTGAGGAATCTCTACACTGCTTTCCAGAGTGGTTGCACCAATATGCAGTCCCGTCAACAAAGGATGAGTATACCTTTCCCCCGTACATCCTCACCAACATTTATTGTTACATATATTCTTCTTTTCCTATTTTTATGCCTTTAATTTCTTTTGTCTGTCTAATTGCTCTGGCCAGTGTTTCGCGGACTATGTTGAACAGAAGTGGTGAGAGAGGGCATCCCTGTCTTGTACCAGATCTTAGAGGGAATGCCTTCAATTTTTCTCCATTCAGAATGATGCTGGCCTGTGGCTTATCATAGATAGCTTTTACAATGTTGAGGTATGATCCTGTTATCCCTAATTTTTCTAGCGTTTTGAACATAAAGGGATGCTGTACTTTGTAGAATGCTTTTTCTGCATCTATTGAGATGATCATATGGTTCTTATTTTTAAGTCTATTGATGTGGTGAATAACATTTATTGATTTCCATATATTAAACCAGCCTTGCATCCCAGGGATGAATCCTACTTGATCATGATGTATAATTTTTTTGATATGTATTTGAATCCGATTCGCCAGAATTTTATTGAGGATTTTTGCGTCAAGGTTCATTAGAGATATTGGTCTGTAGTTTTCCTTCTTTGAAGTGTCTTTGTCTGGTTTCGGAATCAGGGTGATGTTGGCCTCGTAGAATGAATTTGGAAGTTCTCCCTCTTTTTCTATTTCCTGAAATAGCTTGAAAAGTATTGGTGTTAGTTCCTCTTTAAAGGTTTTGTAAAACTCTGCTGTATACCCATCCGGTCCTGGGCTTTTCTTAGTTGGTAGTCTTTTGATGGTTTCTTCTATTTCCTCTATTGTTATTGGTCTGTTTAGGTTGTCTATATCCTCCTGGCTCAATCTGGGCAGATCATAGGACTCAAGGAATTTATCTATGCCTTCACTATCTTCTATTTTATTGGAGTATAAGGATTCAAAATAATTTCTGATTATCTTCTGTATTTCTGAAGTGTCTGTTGTGATATTGCCTTTTTCATCCCGTATGCTAGTAATTTGGGTTCTCTCTCTTCTTCTCTTTGTTAGCATGGCCAAGGGTCTGTCAATTTTATTTATTTTTTCAAAGAACCAACTTTTAGTTTTGTCAATTTTTTCAATTGTTTCTTTTGTTTCAATTTCATTAATTTCAGCTCTGATTTTAATAATTTCTTGCCTTCTACTTCTTTTGCTGTTGTTTTGCTCTTCTTTTTCTAGGATTTTGAGATGAAGTATGAGATCATTTATTTGTTGGTTTTTTCTTTTTTTGAGGAATGAACTCCAAGCAATGAATTTTCCTCTTAGAACTGCTTTCAATGTGTCCCATAGGTTCCGATATGTTGTGTCTGTGTTTTCATTTAACTCTAGGAAGTTTTTAATTTCCTCCTTGATGTCTTCTAAAACCCATTGATCACTCAGCAACCTATTGTTCATTCTCCAGGTGATGCTTGATTTTTCCTTTCTTCTTTTATCATTGATTTTCAGTTTCATTCCATTATGATCAGATAAGATGCATGGTATTATCTCTACCCCTTTGTATTGTCTAAGAGTTGCCCTGTGACATAGTATATGGTCTATTTTTGAGAAGGTTCCATGTGCTGCTGAGAAAAAAGTGTAGCTACTTGATGTTGGGTGGTATAGTCTATATATGTCAATTAAGTCTAGGTTGTTAATTGTGTTATTGAGTTCTATAGTTTCCTTATTTAACTTTTGTTTGGAAGATCTGTCCAGTGGTGAGAGAGGTGTGTTGAAGTCTCCCATGATTATTGTATGGTGGTCTATTAGACTCTTGAACTTGAGAAGAGTTTGCTTGATGAACACAGCTGCACCATTATTTGGGGCATATATATTTATGATTGTTATGTCTTGTTGGTGTATGGTTCCCTTGAGCAGTATGAAGTGTCCTTCTATATCCCTTTTGATTAGCTTTGGCTTGAAATCTATTTTATTAGATATGAGTATGGACACTCCTGCTTGTTTCCGCGGTCCATATGAGTGATATGATTTATCCCAACCTTTCACCTTCAGTCTATGTATATCTTTTCCTATCAGATGCGTCTCCTGTAGACAGCATATTGTTGGGTCTTGTTTTTTGATCCATTCTACTAGCCTGTGGCTCTTAATTGGTGAGTTTAAGCCATTAACATTTAGGGTTATTATTGAGATATGGTTTGTTCTTCTATCCATATTTGTTTATTGATGTTACTAAACCTGATTTGTTATCCTCTTTGACTACTTTCCCCCCTTTACTGTCCTACCTCCCATTGTTGGTTTTCAATGTTATTTTCCATTTCCTCTTCCTGTAATATTTTGCCAAGGATTTTTTGAAGAGATGGTTTTCTAGCTGCGAATTCTTTTAACTTTTGTTTATCGTGGAAGGTTTTAATTTCATCTTCTAACCTGAAGCTTAATTTCGCCGGATACAAGATTCTTGGTTGGAGCCCATTGTCTTTCAGTGTTTGAAATATGTTATTCCAGGATCTTCTAGCTTTCAGAGTCTGTGTTGAGAGATCAGCTGTTATCCTGATTGGTTTACCCCTAAATGTAATCTGCTTTCTTTCTCTTGCAGCTTTTAAAATTCTCTCCTTATTCTGTATGTTGGACATCTTCATTATAATGTGTCTAGGTGTGGATCTCTTATGATTTTGCACATTCGGCGTCCTGTAGGCTTCTAGGATTTGGGATTCTGTCTCATTCTTCAATTCTGGGAAGTTTTCTCGTATTATTTCACTGAATAGACTGTTTATTCCTTTGGAATGGAGCTCTGTGCCTTCCTGTATCCCAATGACTCTTAAATTTGGTCTTTTGATATTGTCCCATAATTCTTGGATGTTCTGCTCATGGTTTCTTAGCAGACTTGCTGAGCTGTCTATGTTCTTTTCCAGTTGAAATACTTTGTCTTCATTGTCTGATGTTCTCTCTTCTAAGTGATCTACTCTGCTGGTAGTATTCTCAATTGAGTTTTTAAGTTGGTTTATTGTTTCCTGCATTTCTAGAATTTCTATTTGTTTGTTTTTTATTACCTCTATCTCCCTGTGAAATTGATCTTTTACTTCCTGGATTTGTTTGTCAATGTGATCTTTCATTGTCTGATTTTGCTGTCTCATGTCTTCCTTGAGACTCCAGATCATCTGAAGCATATATATCCTGAACTCTTTATCTGATATTCCATCTGTTGCAGCTATTACCTCTTCTAAAGTTGAGTTGACCTGCATTGCTTGTGGTCCTTTCTTTCCTTGTCTTTTCATACTGCTCGCGTTTCTTTCTGCTTGGTGCAACTGTTGTGTTTTTGAAATTTACCCCCTATTTATTTATGTTGCTCTTGTATAGTTGAAAAGTCTCCCTTGCAGGTGCGGGTGGCGGCTGTGCCCCTACTCCAATTGGGGTGACGTGTCTACCACGCTGGCGTCTCTCTGGGCCTGTTCCGGGAGTGGAAGGCGGCTCTGCTCTGTCCCTATTCCAATTGGGGTGTCGTGACTACCATGCTGGCAGGTCGCTGGGCCTGTTCCGGGCGTGGGCGGTGGGCTTGGCTGGCGGGATTCCACCTAATGGCAGTCCCTAACCTCCCTGCTTGCTAATTAATGGCTTCTCTGAGGCGCCACGCCTTCTGTAGCTGCGGGGCAGGCCACGCGAATCAGTTGGCCTGGATCTCCGGGGTCCTGCTGCTGGCTGTTTTGATGTTGCAAGCTGTTGGAGAGTGGTGGTGTATCCTTCAGCTTTCCCGGATGGTGGCCGCTGACTGCCTGGATGGAGTGTCCGCTGTGGGGGATGGGATGGGACTGTACCGCTTCCTTCCCCTTCTGAGATCCCGTGCTCGGCCCAAGGGTCCGTGTGGGCTTGGCTGGCGGGATTCCACCTAATGGCAGTCCCTAACCTCCCTGCTTGCTAATTAATGGCTTCACTGAGGCGCCACGCCTTCTGTAGCTGCAGGGCAGGCCGTGCGAATCAGTTGGCCTGGATCTCCCGGGTCCTGCTGCAGGCTGTTGGGATCCCTGGCACTCTATCACTTTGATTTTTTCTGCTTGCCCCTCCCCCAGTGCTGGCTAGCCAGGTTTCGTTTTGGCCGCTTCTGGGAGGAGGGGTTGGAGGTCAGGTGTCTCTAGTTTCCCCCTAGTCTTTATGGAGGCTCAGCTTGATACTCCCTCTCCCAGCAAGCCTAGGAGAGATTTTATGCGAATTCCCGCTGTCTGGGGGGTGAGCTGAATGACACCAACCTGTTTTGATGGTGCACTCTGAAGGAGAGTGGCGGTGTATCCTTCAGCTTTACCGGATGGTGGCCGCTGACTGCCTCGGTGGAGTGTCTGCTGTGGGGGATGGGACTGTACCACTTCCTTCCCCTTCTGAGATCCCAGCTCGGCCCAAGGGTCCGTGTGGGCTTGGCTGGCGGGATTCCACCTAATGGTACATATATTCTTGATAATTGCCATTCTGACTGGAGTGAGATGGAATTTCAGTGTAGTTTTAATTTTCATTTCTCTAATTTCTAGAGATGTTGAATATTTTTTCATATATTTGTTGACCATTCATATTTCTTCTTCTATGAAGTGTCTGTTCAGTTCCTTTGCCCATTTATGATTGGGTTATTTGGTTTTATTTGGTGTTATGTTTTTTGAGTTTTTCATATATCCTAGAGATTAATGCAAAGATTTTCCTCCCATTCTATAGGTTCTCTCTTCACATTATTGTTTCCTTTGCTGTGAGGAAACGTTTTAGTCTGATACCATCCCATTTATGGATTCTTGATTTTACTTCTTGCGCTGTAAGAGTCTTGTTAAGGAATTCAGTTCCTAAACTGATATGATGGAGATTTGGGCCTACTTTTTCTTCTAGTAGGCGCAAGGTCTCTGATCTAATGCCTAGGTCCTTGATCCACTCAAAGTTGAGTTTTGTACAGGGTGAGAGATAGGGGTCTAATTTCATTTTATTACATATAGATTTCCAGTTTTCCCAGAACCATTGTTGAAGAGGCTATTTTTTTCTCCAGTGTATGTTTATGACAACTTTGTCTAGTATGAGATAATTGTATTTATGTGGGATTGTCTCTGTGTCTTCTATTCTATATCATTGGTCTTCATTTCTGTTTTTTGTGTCACTACCATGCCGTTTTTTGTTACTATGGTTCTGTAGTATAACTAAAAGTCTGGTATTGTGATGCTTCCTGCTTCACTTTTCTCACTGAGTATTACTTTGGCTATTCTGGGCCTCCTATTTTTCCAATTGAATTTTATGACTGCTTTTTCTATTTCAATGAAGAACATCACTGGAATTTTAATATGAGTTACATTAAATCTATGTAGAACTTTTATTAGTGGGGCCATTTTGACAATATTAATTCTGCCTATCCAAGACCATGGGAGATCTTTCCAAATTCTAAAGTCTTTCTTTAGTGTTCTATAATTTTCATTGTAGAGGTCTTTTGCCTCTTTTGTTAGGTTGACTCCCCAATTTTTTTTTGAGGCTATTGTGAATTGGATAGTTTTTCTAATTTCTTTTTCAGTTGATTCATCACTGATGCATAGGAACCCAATTGGTTTATGGGTGTTAATTTTATATCCTGCTACTTTGCTGAATTTATTTATGAGCTCTACAAGTTTTCTGGTGGAGTTTTTTTTGGGGGGGTCTTCTAAATATAGAATCATGTCATTGGCAAATAAGGATAGTTTGAATTCTTCTTTTTCTATTTGTATACGTTTAATTTCTTTCTTTGGTCTAATTGCTCTGGCTAGAATTTCAAAGTCTACGGTTTTGTTGTTGTTGTTGTTAGATAAAGCTTTCTTTTTATTTATTTATTTATCTTTATTTGTTCTAATTAGTTCTACATGACAGTAGAAAGCATTTTGGTACATCATACATAAATGGAATATAATTATTCATTCGTCCGGTTGTACGTGATGTTGAGTTACACTTCCTTGATCATTACCCTTCAGTGACAACTCATGATATTAATGTATTTATCTAATTAGTTTTTTTCTTTTACATTGCTTACATATTTTAATATGATCAAGAATAGTTTTCTGAAATTAATAGACATCACTGTATTTATTAATGAAATACTGAAGAAATGTTCACTATTACCCTTATTCAACATTATTTTGGGTGTCCCAGACAAGGGCTTATGTTAAATAGAAGTGGTGAAAGAGGGCATCCTTGTCTTGGCCCAGTATTTATTTATTTGTTTAGTGGTGCTAGGGATTGAACCCAGGGCCTTGTGCATGTGAGGCAAGCACTCTACCAACTGAGCTATATCCCCAGCCCTTGGTCTAGTTTTTAGAGACAGAACCTAGGTCTTCTGGTGTCAATCTGGTATTCTTGTTCATTTCATTTGCTGAAAATTTCTTTAAAAGAGTCAAAATAAAGCAAATCCTTCAAAAGGAAAAAAAAAAAAACCTCTACTTTTGTTGGTCCCCCATCTATATTTTGGATGTATTAAGCCTGTTATTGTTGTTGTTGTTTTGTTTTGTTTTTTTAAGCTTGTGTAGTTTTAACAATAAGTGTTGGCGAGGATGTGGGGAAAAAGGCACACTCACATTGCTGGTGGGACTGCAAATTGGTGCAGCCAATATGGAAAGCAGTATGGAGATTCCTTGGAAATCTGGGAATGGAACCACCATTTGACCCAGCTGTTCCTCTTCTCGGACTATACTCAAAGGATTTGAAAACAGCATATTATAGGGACACAGCCACATCAGTGTTTGGAGCAGGACAATTCACAATAGCTAAACTGTGGAACCAACCTAGATGCCCTTCAGTAGATGAATGAATTCTTAAAATGTGGTACACATTACATAATGAAATATTACTCAGCAATAAAAGAGAATAAAATCATGGCATTTGCAGGTAAATGAATGGAGTTGGAGAAGATAATGCTAAGTGAAGTTAGCCAATCCTCCAAAACCAAATGCCAAATGTTTTCTCTGATATAAGGAGGCTGATTCATAGTGGTGTTGGGAGGGGGGAGCATGGGAGGGATAGATGAACTCTAGATAGGGCTGAGGGGTGGGACGAGATGGGAGGGGGCATGGGGTTAGAAATGATGGTGGAATGTGGTGGACATCATATTCCAAAGTACATGTATGAGAACATGAATTGGTGTGAACATACTATTTTTTTAAGAATTTGCTTCTTTATTTAAATATTTTATTAGGTGTTGATAGACCTTTATTTATTTATATGTGGTGGTGAGAATCAAACCCAGTGCCTCACACATGCTAGGCAAGCACTCTGCCACTGAGCCACAACCCCAGTCTTGGTGTGAACATACTTTATATAATAACAGAGATATGAAAAATTGTGCTCTATATGTGTAATAAGAATTGTAATTCATTCCACTATCATGTATTTAAAAAATAAAATCAATTTTTAAAAAAAGCTTGTGTAGTTTTAACCAACATTGTTAATCATATTGCCATTGGAGTGCACCACCACAACAACTAACATGTCTTATTTCTATAATCAAATAGTTTCTGACCGACACCCTCATTCCTCTTATACCTTTAACTCATCTCTGTGCTCTTAGTTGCTTCAGGATCCAGGCTCCTGCAGCTGCAAGTGCTAAGCCTTTGAAGCTTGGAAGCAGGGTTCCTATGCATTTTGGAAGTCTAGTGAAGCCTATGGACTCCTTTCTCAGTGTTTTCAAGTGTAAAAACAAAAAGAATTGGATTACAAGCCTGGTGTGTAGCACTCGTCTGTAGTCCCAACTACTTGGGTGGCTGAAGTGGGAGGATCACTTGAGACCAGAAGTTAAGGTTGGGCAGCTTAAAATAAAAGTATAGTGTTACAAAATAAGCCCAATATGTGGAAATACATTTATGAAACTATTTGAGTTGTTATAAATAATAAGATCTAACCATAGGCTTAATGACTAACATAATTTCCAATGAGTGTAAATGGCAATTAGGTATATCTGCAAAAACTGCCATTTGCTATGAAAACACTTGTGATTTCTTTTGGTAATAAGGTCACAGATATTGCCATTACCACTGTGGTTTGCTGTCCGTATTCATAATTGAAGCAAAAGTTAAATTTTAGTTGGAAGCTATTGAAAATAAAATTAGGAGATTTTTCCATCCAACTTTATGGCCTCCTTAATTTCTATCCATAGACCTTCTTAGTCCATTCTTGCTGCTATAACAAAGTGCCTTAGACTGGGCTATTTATAAACAGTATATATTTACTGATCAACAGTTATGGAGGTTGGCAAGTTCAAACTCTGTATTTTGGTTGTAATTAAGGCTGCGTTCAAGGTGGCACTTCAAACACAGCTTCCTCCAGAGGGGAAGAATGCTGTGTTCTTATGTGACAAAAGTGACAAAAGGGGCTACTTGCCTCATATCCTTTTATAAGGTCACTAATCAGCTCACTTAATACTACCACATTGATCATTAAATGAATTTGTAGTAGAGAAATATGGACCACAGCACTTCCCAAGCATGCCACAGACCCTTAGGTGAAGAAGCTCTGTGAATCTAAAGACTTTTTTTCTGCCTTCCTGTCTTGCCCTTCCATTCTAGCAAGATAGCATTAATCCACGCATGAGGGTAGAGCCCCCATGACCCTATTGGAAAATAATACTGATATGTTTATAATATCACCTTTGCCCCAGGTTGTGAATGCAGCTGATCAAATTAGGGAAGACCTCCACAATAAAAGGGGGTTTCAGTAACAAAATTTTGTTCTGCATCATTGGGAGAATAAATCATTCATTTCCCTAGAGAGCCAAAGCAGAACCATCACTGCCCCTTCCCTCCTGTTGCCAGTGCTAGCAGAACTTCTGACAGGTTAAACACTTCTGGTTATATATGACAGATCCTTCCATTTTCCTTTAGAATAAAAAATATATATGAAGGGGCTGGGGCTGGGGCTCAGCAGTAGCGCACTTGCCTGGCATGTGTGAGGCACTGGGTTCAATTCTCAGCACCACATAAAAATAAATCAAATAAAGGTCTATCAACAACTAAAAAAAATATATTTTAAAAAATATACATGAAGTCACAAGGTTTTGGAGGAGACAGGAGTAGATAAAAGATTTGAACACCTATTTGAGAGCTAGGCAAAAGCTGATGCAGGACTGATAGCTAATATGGCTGCGAAAGAAGTTATGTCTGGTTAACAGTTTGGTTTGCAGGAGGACACTGAAGAGAGTACCAGTTCTTCTCATGGGACCTCTGAAGAGCTCAAGACCTGAAGACCATGAGATGGGAGGAGGAATCAGATTCTAACCCATGTGATTCTCACCCACTCACCATCCTCATCTCCCTAAGTGTCAAGGGAATGGAACGCTATTTGTTGGAGAAGATAATTAGAGAAAAAGCAAAGGTGGACCTTGGATTTGAACACAGGAATGTTAAGTGAAATTCTTTTAAGTTGACTCCTTTATTTCTTAATCTGCTTTCAGAATACCAGCAACATATACCGGGGTGGCAAGGGACTAAAGTATTCTCCTGATAAACTGAACAAACTCTAGGTGCTGAATTGGGGAGTGTCTCCAATGAAGAAACCACCTGTTCATCAGTTGACAAGCTTCACCGCCATACAAAGAGCTTCTAAAGAACTTTTGAGTCCCTCACTCGTTAGTGTAAATGGATGGATAGGCAAGGAGCACGAGAACATCTAAATCTCCCCCATGTGAGTTTTTTAAGGATTTAAATTTACCTACTATGTGCAGTATTTCTTAAGAATTAAGGATTGTCTTCCCAAATCAATAGAATAAATGAAAAAGAAAAATGACATGTGACCCGGGGAATAGGATCCAACATAAGAAGGCTGTAAGAAGTCAATTTAATTTCTATGAGGTCAGCTTTGTCCAGGCCAGTACAGTCTGAAATAGGAGGTTGAAAGGTTCTGGGAGGGAGATTTCCTACTGTGTTTGGGATGAAAAGCGTGGAAGGAATGGAATAAACAGATTAACGATTTACCTGACCATGTGGAAAATAATACTGAAATGTTTATAACATCTTAGATGAAATGTCATGGGCCAGGGCTGGGGTTGTGGCTCAGCAGTAGAGCACTCACCTAGCACGTGTGAGGCCCTGGGTTCGATCCTCAGCACCACATAAAAAAATAAATAAATAAAATAAAGATATTGTGTCAACTACAACTAAAAAAATATTTTAAAAAGGAAATGTCATGGGCCTTTTTATATTTCTATAACAAAATGCCTGACTGGATACTTTTGTAGAAAAGAGGGTTTTGTTTGGCATATGGTTGTAGGAGTTGAACCCAGCAAGCACTCTTCTACAGAGCTATAGCCCCAGCTCTTTTATTTATTTGTTTGTTTATTCATTTATTTATTTAGAAGCAGCTAGGTTTCCCAAGCTAGTCTCAAAGTTGTGCTCCTCCTGCCTCAGCCACTGAGTAGCTGGGATTTTGGCACACACTATCATATCTGGCCAGAAAAGAAGTTTATTTGGTGTATGGTTTTGGAAGCTGAAAGTCCAAGTGCCATCTGTTCAGTCTCTGGTGAGTGTAATTTGGTTCCATCTCCAAATAGTGGAGAAGCAGGAAGAAAAATTGGCTTTAGGCAGAAGGTGCACATGTGTGAACCAGGAGGCAAAAGACTGTGGAGGGACCAGGTTCATTCTTTTTCTAACAACCCACCCAGGGGAGCTAATCTGCTCCTGGGATTAATCCAGATCTGACCCACTCCAGGGAGACAACTTTAATCCATTCGTGAAGGTGGAGCTCTCATGACCTAATTACCTCCTGCTAGGCCGCACTTTCAAAGTTACACCACCTCCCCACCGCCCACACTGGGGAGGAGCAAGCTTCCAACATGTGAAGCTTTCAGGGGTGAGCCACATCCAAGCCATAGCAAAGCTTGTGGATCAAATTAAAATTAAGTTTATTTTTTAAAACATAGCAGAAAAGAGACAAAAAAAAAGTGATTTTTCTTTCCAGGGGAAAAAAATGGAAAATCTATAAGCCTAGTTATAGCACATTACATGACTCAGCATCAAACCATATTTTTAAGTCCTAATGATGCTAACCCTATTACTATAACTCTCTCTTAAGATAAAACTACATGGGTGCTATAGTTTGGATGTAGATAGTCTCCCAAAGGCCTCTGTGTTAAAAGCTTAGAACCTTACAGGTGGGTCCTAATAGGAGATCTTTAGGTTATTGGAGGTGTGCCCTGGACAAGCATAGAGGGACCCTAAACAATTCTTCTTGCTCTTTTGTTTCCTGGCCATAAAGTGAGTGGATTTGCTCCCCCAGAGGATTCTGCGTGATGAGCTGCTTCACCAAAGGCTTAAAAGTAACAGTGCCAGGAATCATGGGCCCAAACTTCCAAAACTGTAAGCCAAAATAAATCTTGCCTCTTTATAAATTGATTGCTTAGGTATTTGTTGGAGTAATAAAAAGCTAGTTAACACAATGGGAAGAAGAAAGAGGAGTGTGTTTTATAGTTAAATGCTCAGCTATCAGAATCAGAAGGCCACAGAAAATGTCCAAACTTGATTAGACTTAACAATAGGATAAATACACCATTTAGAGACATGAAGCTATGAACTAGAAGAGAGGATGGTAAAACCATAGTCAACAAATTTCCATAACCTAAAAGAAAGATATGGCCTTTGTTAATTAATGCAATGATCTGCTCATTGAACTGTGTTTGTATTTTTTGAGAAGACAGCTGATTCTGGATGAGGGATATGGACCTGAATTTAAATTTCCTATCCACCCAAAGAATAGATTTGTTTTGTTTTGGTATTGGAATTAAACCCAGGGGGTATTTCACACTGAATTTTATCCCCACTCCTTTTATGGGGGCAGGGGTCCTGGGGATTGAACTCAGGATCACTCAAGCACTGAACCATATTCCCAGCCCTATTTTGTATTTTATTTAGAGACAGGGTTTCACGGAGTTGCTTAATACTTCCCTTTTTCTGAAGCTGGCTTTGAACTCGAGATCCTTCTGTCTCGGCCTCCTGAGCCGCTGGGGTTTACAGGTGTGCGCCATCGCACCCAGCCCCACTCCTTTTTTAACACTTCTTTTTTTTTTAATCTGCTGTTGTTTATTTATTTATTAGTTTTTGTGGTGCTGAGGATCAAATCTAGGGCTTCATACACGCCAGGCATGTGCTCTACTACTAAGCCACATTCCCAGCCCCCCTACTCCTTTTTATTTTGAGACAGGGTTTTACTAAGTTTGTGAGAGTTCTTGCTAATCGTTGAGGCTGAGCCTGAATTTGTGATTCTCTTGCCTCCAGCTACAGAGTTGCTGAGATTAAAGGCATGTGCCACTGTGTTCAGCAAAATTGTATTTTTTTTAATATTTATTTTTTAGTTGTAGTTGAACACAATACCTTTATTTTATTTACTTATTTTTAGGTGGTGCTAAGGATTGAGCCCACAGCCTTGCATATGCTAGATGAGCGCTCTGCTGCTGAGCCATCTCTTTTCCCCCAGAGGACATCCACTAAGGCATTATTGATTGCTATTGGAAATATTAAGCAATATGAGGGTAAAAAGTAGCAACTGCTTTTGTTACCTATGTTATTTAATATGTTTAAATGATCCTGTAAGTCTGATGTCAGTCTCTATGGTTTATATATGAACAAACTCAAGTTCAAAAATATTAATCAGCTCTCAAGTTCACCCAGTCAGTAACCAGTCTAGGCCTGACTGTCTAGTTCTCCTATAAACACTGTGAAGATATTTTGAATAGAGAAAACTGGGAAAGTAATAAAATTAAAACAGGCTTATCATTTTTGTTTTTGCTTTCTTTTCCCCCTGGCAACATGAAAAAGAAATAGCTAGTAATCTCAGGCCTAATTCCCAAATCTGTCCCCCGAATGGGTTTGCGCAAACAGCAGGACCTAAAATAAATCTGATAAATAACAGCATGATGGGACAGGGTGGGAAGTACCCTGGCCTTATAAAATAATACTCTCCTCTGTTCCAGGAACATTACACATATCATGTCATCTCTATCAAGGGCAGGCTTTATTATATTCAGTTCATAAATAAGGAAATGAGAAAGTTCATTTCCCTAAAGTCATAGTGTACCTGAACTTGAATTTGAAGTCACCTTGTCTGTGGATCTAAGGCTTGGGCTTTCCACTTAATTTTAGTGTGCACATGTGCATGCTTAAGGGCCCATATTTACACTTGCATGAGTGCGTGCACTTGTGTGCCCACATATGTGTGTTTTCCAATTTCATGACTTTGGAAACATTCTTGTGTCAAGTCAGAATATGGAGTATAAGAAAATAGTTTTTTGTTTAAAAAAAAATAGGATGACAAAGTAGAGACCAAATTCTCATCGCCAAATCTTTGGCCCAACATGAACAGCTCTACCACCTACCACCACCCACTCTCCATCATCCCAGAAACCCTGAGCTCATTACCACAGATGCGTGAGGCAGAGGACAGAACCCTAACCCAGGCCAGGAGAAGAAACCGCTCCTGCACAGATCCCCAGCCGGGAGACGGCTGCCTCCATCCAACTAACTTTTTAAAAAATGAATCAGAGTTTCAGATGAAGCTTCTATAAAACTGTGGGCCACTCAGAGACTGCAAATTGCTAACAGATGTCTTTTTGGTCATAGTACAGTTACATTCCTGCCAAGGATAAAAATGAGAGGTTAGGAAACATAGATCGTGTTATTATCATGGAAGAAAAACCAGCCAATTAAACATTTATTTTTTTTCAGGTATATGAGACATGGATTTTGAAATCTCTAGCAAAAGAACCATATTTTTTTATAGCTGAAGAAGGACTTAGCTATTAGAGGTAAAGTCCTATGCATCTGAATTTTAAAATGGATTATAAATATACATTTATAACCTATCAGGGCAGGAGCATTTTAAACTTGATTTAAATATGCTATAGTCCATTCAAATGTATTTTACTGCTAAAATCTCATCAGAGTCTAAACCATTTACTTACTTGTTCTTATTTTATAATCATATACCATGAATTATAGGATTTCAGCTAAAAGGAAATTTGTATGTGTATGCACGTGCATGTAGTCTATAATTTTTGCTTTTGTGGATAATGAGTGGGGCTTTACATTGCATATTTTTACTAATCAGACTTAGAGTGTTGTTATCATACAGTTTCTATATCAAGTGTACTTACTATCATGGTTAAACACACCTAAAAATGACAATGGTCAATAATCTTTAAAATTGTTCAAGTGAGGTTGATTTGGGACAATCTTAATTTAACAATTAGTCTAACCAAATTGTCTTTCGTTTTATAATAAAAATTTATAATAAAGAACAGTTCATTATACAAGTTTTTTTTTTTTGGCCAGGCACAATAAATACAAAAAATCAAAAACATACATTTGCCAAATCAGATTCAAATATAGGGACAATAGCTAAAAATGTCTGTGACCTATAATGAAATTCATGTCCTCAATGTTCAACATTAAACTTAAACATTGTAATTTCAGAAATATCAATGAAGTTGTATTTTCTCTTTGTTGTTCAAATGTATATATTTTCTAGTGTCTTTATAATAGGAAACTATGAGGCTCATAAGGTCAGGGGAAACTGGCCATCTTCTTGAATAGTTAATGCAGCCAGAAGCCAGCACGCTCATAACACTTGTTTTTGTTTGGTTGCCTGTGGCCCCAAGCCATGGAAAATTGCAGAGTGGCCTGGGAACTTCTACAAATGAACTTTCTCTCCCCCCATGACTTTTTAATCCTGAGGTTTGGAGCTATTTGATGCCCCTCTCCATTCAATAATGCAACTGTCAGTCTCTGGGAACTAGATCTCTTGGAGAAAGTGGTTTTCTAGACCTTTAAGCCGTCTCAGCATAGTCCATTCCTCAAATTCACATTACACACCATCCCCTCTTTAGATGGATTTATTTATTCTTAGGTCGACTGTAGTAACTTAAAAAAAGAGCAGGGAGACTACAACCAATCAAGCAATCAGTCAATTAATCAGTGTTCACTGAGCATCTATCAAGTGTCCAACACTTGCTCTCTAAATATCATCTCTGGAAATGTAGATAGTTGAGCAGAAGAGAGGATCTACCACACCACCTTGAACAGAAATCAGTATTTGCTGGTTTCATGCCAACAGCTCAGGGATCTGGGGACAGAGCTCAGTGGTTTAGTGTGTGCTTAACACACACAGGCACTGACTTCAATCCCTAGCACCAAAACAAACAAATGATCACCCAAAAATAATGTGAAATATTGCCATGTGAAGAAGATATTCTGGGAGAGTGGAATGTTTAGAGAATGAGAATGAGTAGAGACAGCATGTCAAGAACAGCCACACCTAGCTGAATAAGGCATCCAGAGCCCACAGAGGGAGCTCTCCCTCTGCCCAGCCCAAACAGGGAGGCCCTCCTGCCCTTTCCATCCCTGCCAGCTGCCTGACCTCTCTGCTGTCCGCTCACCACTAGATCCCCAGGCCCACACTCCAGGCCTGTTCTAGCCAGAAAGGACTCTGGAAGCGCTGCCCTGTGCTACAAAGTGCTAGATCCACACGATGTCTGGATATGGGCCCTAGCAGAGGGACATCACACTTACCACCTTCTAGTAAAAGGGACAGATGAGAACACTGTTCTGATCCCTCAGTTCCCAAACTGTATTCCACCTACCGACTGAGGCTGTTTGGCTGACATTTAACTAACTCCTCAGATGGAATTCACGGGGACAGTGTTCAGGTGCTGTCTTCATTAACCACAGCCTGGAGATCTGGAAGTTCGGCTTCTCATTAGTACAGCCTCATCTCTGATGGCTGACCACCTGTCCTCTGTGAAGGGTTGGCTCCAAGAATAATTTGGAAGAGTGAAAAAGAAAATACATTTCCCTTGTTCATTAAAGGTGATCATCTCATAGTTTCTACTTTAATGTATTTTCAAATTAACCTCCATATGTCCAAATTATTCTAGCATGATAAAGAAATGCACAGGGAAAACATTACCTGGATTCTTAAAAAATCAATTTTGTTTACTATATTTCCCTGAGCATCTCTTCATAAATTAATGTACTATGTACAAAGAGTACCAACATTTTCAGAAAAGTCACCTACTAATGATGTCTTTTTTAAAAAATTTTTTAGATGTTGATGAACCTTTATTTTATTCATTTATTTATATATGGTGCTGAGACTCAAACCCAGGGCCTCACACATGCTAGGCAAGTGCTCTACCACTGAGCCACAACTCCAGCCCCTAATGATGTCTTAATGCCAGGATGAAAACTTGTTTTACTTTTCTTGATGAAAACATGTGGGAAAAATCTTCCTTATTTCTTAAGAGATTTTTTTTTTCTGCCCAGCTTCCCATGATGCAAACAACTTCCTGTTCCAGAGGCAAATTTCACACAATCAGTGCTTTTTCCATTACATTCTTTTACTTTTTCTTTTTTCTTCTTCTTCTCCTCCTCCTCCTCCTCCAGCCTCCCCTTCCTCCTCCTCCTCCTCCTCCTCCTCCTCCTCCTCCTCTTCTTCCTCCTCTCTTTCTTGGCACTGGGAATTGATCTCACGGATGCTGTACTGTGCTACATTCCCAGTCCTTTTATTTATTTATTTTTTTATTTTGAGACAGGTCTCACTAAACTGCTGAGGCTGGCCTCAAACCTGCAATTCTCCAGCCTCATTCTCCCCAGTTGCTGAGATTATTGGCATGCACCACCACACCTAGCTACATTGTTTTTTATAAATTGAAAAATAGGAATTGTATATATTTATGGTACATAACATGATGTTTTAGTAGCCATATATATTGTAGAATGATTAAATCAAGCTAATTAACATCCATTGCCTTACATCATTACCATTTTTTTCAATGTGGTGAGACATTCAAAATCTACTCTCAGCAATTTTCAAGTGTACAATATATTGTTATTAACTATAATAATTAATGCTTTCTGAAGAATACAAAAGAATATGAGCTGTCTCTACACATTCTTTTTCCATTCCCAAAACTAATTATTCATGGAAACAGGATATAACTGGTCCTTAGGGAACATTAAACATACAGCATGGAAAACTGTGCAGTAAAAGGTGAATGATAATAGAAGCAAAAGCTGAACTTCACATGATTTACATCTAGATTAATTGTCAAAACCATGAAAAAGACCTCAGAATTTTGGGGGTGCTCTATTTGTCTTGCTCCTGGAAAAGTGGGTCCTTGGGTGGTGAATTCATTTCTATATCAACATCTGACCACCTTACAAGGAGAGAAGAATTTGGAAGAAATAGCCTTTAAAGAAAATTGAAACTCAGAGGATAATAAAACAAGTTATCCCCTGTCACAAATGAATAGCAGGATTCCTGCACAGACAACAAAGACCTTTTACTCAGCAAATTTACCTACCAGGCAATAGTTCCAGATTCTTTTTTTTTTTTTGGCAGCAGGGGTAGGTGTTACAGGATTCTTTTTCTTTTTTATTGGCACATTATAATTATACATAGCAGTGGGATTTGTTATAATATATTCATATATGCACAGTATAATTTGATCAATTTCATTCCCCAATACCTCCCCTTTCACTTTCCTCCCTCCCCTTGGTCCTATTCTTCTATTCTACTGGTCTCTCTTCTATTTCTTTTTTTTTTTTTTTTAAAGATTATGAGACTCATATCATTCTTTTATTTTTTTATTTATTTTTTAGTTCTTGGCGGACACAACATCTTTGTTGGTATGTGGTGCTGAGGATCGAACCCGGGCCGCACGCATGCCAGGCGAGCGCGCTACCGCTGAGCCACATCCCCAGCCCCTCTTCTATTTCTTTTTAAATTTGTTCTAATTAGTTACACATGGCAGTGAAATGCATTTTGACAAATTGTACACAAATGAAGACAAGTAGGATTTTTTGATTTTCACTTAAATCTCAGAGTTTTTTAAAATAATGTTTTATCATTACTCTATGAGTTAGTGGATTTTTTTTTGTAGTTGTAGATGGATAGCATGCCTTTATTTTATTTGTTTATTTTTATGTGGAGCTAAGGATGGAGCCCAGTGCCTCGCACATGCTAGGCAAGCGCTCTGCCACTGAGCTGCAGCCCCAGCCCAATCTGAGATTTTTTAAGCTTGGCCTTGTTTTCTTTGTACCCTACAACTATGAGTCAAAATCTACTTACAGAGCAGATTGACATATTCTGAGTTTGGATACTGTAATATAAGAAAGAAAACAAGGACAGAATGACTTTTAAGTAATGAGCATCTGAGTTTATTAGTTCCATGTCAGATATGTCTAAAGATTGCCTCTGATGGCACAGTGTTGGTGTTTCTGAATGTTGAATTTCTTGATTTCAGTAACAGCTTGGATTGTTTCAAGTGCTTCTGACTCATTCCACGTGGTTGCCTGACATAAGCCCACACACCATTTGCTCAGAAATATGTCAAAGACCTAATCAACTGAGCCCTGACCTGAAAACCTGGGACTAGATTACCAAGAAACTCTTTGACTATTCTAGAAAAGAGAGTCTTTCTCTTTACCTTAGTTCCACCATCGTATGTTAATATGGAATTCTCTCTTAGTGGTTTGCAAATAGCTCTGGCAAGGTGTTATGTTTGTATGGTGCGCTCTGAGTTAATGTTGGGGATCTTTTATATTCTGAATGTTTAAATTTAATCCTAAAGGGTCTTAAAGGTAGGGTTAGTCCAAAGGTTTCTTTATCTCTCGTAACAGTCCTTTAAAGTCCAGTTCTTATCCCAGTAGATTCTTGGTGTCAAAGAGAAGCAAGGTGCAGGGAAGATATGTGTATGGATTGTGGAAGCAAACATCCTCAACGTTTTTCCCCTTGGGGATTGAACCCAGGGCCTTGTACGTGCTAGGTAAGCACTCTATCACTGAACTCAATCCCAAGCCCAGATGTCCACAATTCAAATCCCAGCACCATCCCTTTCCATCTATGTGTCCTTGGACAAGTTACCTTGTTCCTCTGTGTTTCCATTTCCTCATCCATACACACACTGATAAATGTCAGTGACAATCATGCATTATTTAAAGATTGAGAATATATTATTAGGCAAATACTTTGCTGTGTGAACATTCTACAGCATCCTTGCACAAACCTAGATGGTCTTGGTGTGGCCTCTTGCTGCAATGGAGAAACACAGTGCATACCAGGTTACATGAGGTCCATGTCACACAACATGCTGTTTTACAGTAAAGTTTTATTTTTATTAAGCCAAGAAAGCACACTTTAAAATAATGATCAAGTATAGTATAGTGGATACATAAGGCAATAACAGTCACTTATTGTCATTATAAAATATTATGTCTATATATAATTGAATGTGCTATATACTTCTCCAGGATGGGCAGGACAGGAGATTTGTTTACACCACCATCGCCACAAATGTGAGAATGTACTTCACTGTGACATTATTATGGCTACAATGCAGCTAGATGGAAGGAATTTTTCAGCTCCATGATAATCCCACAGGACCACTGTCACATATGCAGTCCATTATTAGTCAAAAAGTCATCCTGTGGTACAAGACAGAACTAAGGACAGTGCAGGGCACATTTTGAAAACATTCAGCATGTTTTCCAAACTAAGGAAGACACACAGCATAATCTCTGCTCCAGCACATCACCAAGACCTATAAAGAATAAATGTCCCCCATCAGTCATTGCAACTGTCTTTCTCTGTCATGAATGTTAATCCTCACACAACTTTTGTTTGATAGATAAGGAGTGGCAGCATGAGAATTGGAACTCAGGCTCATCTAACTCCTGATTCTGGACTCTCAATTACTTCTAAGCTCCCTTAAGTTATTCACTAAAATAAGTATATCTAGTTCTTTTAATCTGCATCTATTAGGCAAACTGTATGAGATTCTTGATATTTGACTATTTTTTTGCCCTTTTTGGGGAGTATGATTCATCCTAGTGGTTAAACCTTGCACCATTTAGAATCTAACCCACCAAGGGGTCTTAGAGGAAAAGGGTTTGTTCAGGACCTAGTTGTCACTAACCCCAAGACAGGAGGCTGTCTGACAGCCAGATCAGAGATGATGATGACCAGTATTGTTAGGTCTTGCTTTGCAAAGGCACCCTTTGAGTTGTGCTCAGCTGGACTCTGCAGCAGAGTTGGGGCTCAGTCTGAATAACTTAGGAGAAAAATTTTTTTTACTCTCTAAAAAACTGTGATTATTGTACTTAAACAGACTTGAGATCAAGCACCATCTTATTTGATATCCTATAAATAGTAATTGGCTCATTGTGGAAGCTTAATAAATATTTTAGAATTAGAAGAAAAGTCATAATAAGTCTCTTGTTTCTGGAAAACAAAAGAGCTCTCTGCCTTTTGCTGTCCTCCCTCCCAACCTTTGATCAGCTCTGCAAACGCCCAGATCCAAACAGCTCTGGCCAGGGCTGGCAGAGCCATGGGAAGGAGCTGTTACATCCCCATCCCCACCCCCCACCCCTGAAGACAGCCTGCACCCAGCCAGCCATTTTTCTCAAGGCAATGACCCTCCCACCACTCTTAACAAAGGAAGTAAATTTAATACCACCTTGGATAAGAATGACAGAAATACATTGTAAATCGATTACATAATTACAATGCTATTTCAGTCTTGTGATCAGATATTTGTTGAGCCTCCCATTTGAATACCAAGGTACAACAAATACAGCATGGCTTCTACCCTTGGGGACTTTGGGATCCACTCAGGGGCAGGTAGACGAGGGTGCATGCCACTCCTGAATATGAACTTGTGTGCACAATGATTCTGAGAGGGAGATCAGCGAGGCTGCTTCCGGTAGAACAGTATTTGGTTGAAGCATAAGGAGAGAACGATCTGGAAGGTGGTCAGAAAAGTGTGATGGAGGAACATGAGGCAGGGCGTGGAAGCAGGAAAGAGATGAGATGGGAGAGAAACATCTGTGTTGGGGAGCAGTGGGGTTGAGTACAGGGACATGTCAACATGAGCCTTTGCCAGGGAGAGCCTTGAGGTCCTTCCTGCAGGACAAGATGGATGTCTGCATTTGTATTGTGCATCTCTCAGAGCACCTTCCCCTATCTAAAAAAAAAAAAAAAAAAACAACTCTGACCTCACCTGAGGGCCTTTGCTGTCCCCATGGACAGGCAAGGACACTTAGCTGTAGACTTGTCCATAATCACACAGCTTTTAAGAGGCAGAGCCTGTGTAGGCTCAGACCCAGGTCTGACTCCAAATCCCACACTCTCTGTGTAAGACCCACTGCTTAGAGACCTGATAGTCCTTGTCTGACAGCTCGCTTGCCCATTCATAGTCTGGAAATAACACCAGCATATCTTAGGGCTGGGGCTATAGCTCAGGGGCAGAGCGCTTGCCTTGCATGGGTGAGGCACTGGGTTCCATCTTCAGTACCACATAAAAATAAATAAATAAAATAAAGAAGCATGCTGTCCATCTCCAACTACAAAAAAAAAAAAAACCACCATATCCTATATTTATTGACTTTCATCTAACTGTATGTTCTCCAGCATTGATCAAATTTCTCTGACTCAAGTTCAGGGATTTTATCTTTCCATGGAGCTAATTATGGAGCTTAATTATGGGTGACTGATATGAAAACCTTGAGGTTCTAACAGAGAGCCACTTCTGGGGAAAACTGTCTGGTACATGGTGGCCTCCCTGGAAAGGCAGTAGGGCCAGGGTGGGGGGCCACCCTCAGAAAGGAGTAGGTAAATGAAATGTCCACAATAGTACAGCAACTCTTGGAGGAAGGAAGCTTCCTACATTCCTGGACTTGAACCTTGCCTCAATTAGCAAGAGTTTTTACAGGCGCCATAGAAGCGTATTAACCTTGTGACCCCATGACCAGCTCAGAAGTGTGTTCCCTCCCCCACACTCCCTGCTTCTGTGGGCGACTGGCTTCATCCCTTAATACCCAACGTGACATGAAATATGTAAAACAGTAACCAAATCACTGACACCAGATGTGATGCCAAATGCTCAGCTCTACCCAAACAGCTGAATCGGGGCTGCCGGCCACACTCCAGCTTCCGGCCCTGGGAAACAAACAGCTCTGTAGGGGTCTGCTGGGGCTGAGGCTGCAGCTGTCACCTGGCAGCTCCACTCAGGGAGCCCTGCCTTTCTGGGCCTGCCAGGTTGTGGCTGTGAGGGACGGTGACCCCCAAGAGGTTCCCATTTCAGCTGCTGTCCTTTTGTGTTCTCAGTTGTTCTCCAGGGTTTGTAGCCTTCTGAGAGAACTCCACAGCTGCTCCAGAAAGGACCCCACACACGCTTTCTCCACGTTCCGTTTTGCTGAGAAGTCAGATCCACTCTCCAATCATCGCATCATCCATCTTATCAAGATACTAATGTATTTAAGAGGCTTCTTTGTCCCCTTAGATGTCACTAAATGCCCAGTGCACAGCAGTTACAGCTGTGTCATCTGGGCATCCTCCGCATTGTCCATCAGCCCCCAGAACGTGATGGAGTAGAGGCTTTGTTCACTCTGCACAGCTGCCTTTCCGTGACACATAGAAGGAGGTGCGTTGTCACCCGCGTCCCCCCCCCAGATGCACTGTAAGTGGCATTTGAGGGAGTTTGATGGAACAGTCGGAGTAAGTACTTGAATTTAATGAGATTCATTCTTCATTTGTTCCCACTCACTGCAAGATGGTTTTACATTTAACAGAATTATAACGCCATAACACTCCATTTTAATCACAGCCAATGGCAGCTGGCACCCCAATGCACAGCACCAACTTTTTGTTAATGATAAGCAATTCGCATATATTTAATCCCTATTGAAAGATAGGAGTACAGTAGTCATTTGGCTTGTCTGATTTAAACATTAGCAAGGCAATAGCAAGGGCCCAGTTGTCACCATCTACTATCCTTTGCTACTTCCCAGGTCCTAAGAGCCCTACAGACTTATAAAGCCCCATGGAACCTCAGGGAGCCTAAGCTTCTGAGAAGAGTCCAGAACTTTACTACTAATACTTTCACAAACAGACTTCTTACACTTGCATGTCCTTTGGAATCAAACCATGAATCAAACTATGGCAAGATACTTACAGGTAGAATATGAAGAGATTTCATTCATTCACTATCCATTCAATAAAAATTCAGATAATAGGTCTAGGGATGGAACTCAGTGGTAAAGCACTTACCTAGCATGTGCAAGGCTCTGGGTTTAATCCCCAGCAACCTCACCCCCACCCCCAGGGAAAAAAAAAAAGAAAGAAAGGAAGGAAATAATTCAGGTAATAATAAAGAAACAAAGTTGAGGAATATCTTAAGGCGATAAGAATCATGAAGAGACACCCATAAAGAAGAATGAGCCAGGGACATGGTAGTGCGTGCTTATAATCCCAGTGACCAGAAGACTGAGGCAAGAGGATCATATGTTTGAGGCCAGACTCAGCAATGTAGAGAGACCCTGTCTCAAAATAAAAAATAGGGGAAAAAAAGAGAGAGAGAAACGTCTAGAGATGTAACTCAGTGGCATCCTGGTTTAATCCACAATACCCCCCCCCCAAAAAAAAAAAAAAACTAAAAGGAATGAAATCATGTTATTTGTAGGTAAATGGGTGGAACCAGAAATTATCAAGCCAGACTCAGACAAAGATTGCATGCTTTCTCTCGTCTCTAGAATCTAGCAGGGTGAAAAAAAATGACATGAATGTAAAAGGGAAATTACTAGTGAAGAGAGAGGAGGAGATCAGGGGCAAAGGGAAAAGGAGGTGATAGATGAGTAATGAAGAGTAGAAATGATCCAAATATGTAATATTCATGTATGAATGTGACACAACGAAACCTTCTATTCTGTACAATTAATATGCACTGATTAAAAAAAAAAGAATTATGAAGGGGGCTGGAGTTATGGCTCAGTGGTAAAACACTTGCCTTCCACGTGTAGGGCACTGGTTTTGATCCTCAGCACCACATAAATAAATAAAATAAAGATATTGTGTCCATCTAAAAATTTAGAAAAAAAAAGAATCATGAAGAGAAATTAATTTTGGTCAAAGGAATATTGGAGACTAGAGATGTGGATCAATGGTCAGTATATGTGTAAGGGACAGGGACAGGGTTCAATCACAGCACAAAAAATTTTTAAAAATTAAAAAAAAAAGACTGTTGAAGCATGTTGCTTGCATGTTGTCTGGCTGATAGGAGGACACTGAGGAGAAGGTGGGATGCAGAACTAGCCACATTGATACTTGGAGGAAGTGTTCC
This sequence comes from Urocitellus parryii, assembly GCF_045843805.1. Lineage (NCBI taxonomy): Eukaryota > Metazoa > Chordata > Mammalia > Rodentia > Sciuridae > Urocitellus > Urocitellus parryii. The sequence goes on from NC_135539.1 coordinate 54,514,606, forward strand.
ATCAAAAAAGACAATCCCAGGGGTCCAAAGACAGGAACATGCTTGGAATGTTTGAGAAACAGCAAAGATGCTGGTAGTTGGAGTCGCAAGGAAGGGAAGATTATAAGAGAAAAGTTCAGAGAAAGATCAGGAGCCAAACGACATGGGTCTTGTAGCCAACACTAGGGTGTGGGCTATTGCTGCGCTGAATGAGAAGCCAATCGTGTTTTAAGCAGAAGAGAGACATTTCCTGATTAGGTTTTAATGGGCTTGCTCAGCTTCTGTGCTGTGAATAGACTATTGGGAGAAAGGGCAAAAATGGGAAGAGCTGTCAGGAGGTATATACGTCTGCTCAGGTGCCACAATAAGATACCAAGACTGGTAACTTAAACAACAGAAATGTATTTCCTTGGAGTTCTGAAGACTGAAAGTCCAATATCAAGGTCTTAGCGAGTTTGGTCTCCCCAAGGCCATTCTCCTTGGCATGTAGAGGGCCACCTTCTTTCTGTGTCCTCATGTGGCCTTTCCTCTGTGTGTTCTCACTCTTTGTGTCTCTTCCTCTTTTTATAAGGACAACAGTCCTACTGGATTGTGGCTCCATCCTTATAACCTTTAAAGGCCTCCTTATAGACCCCCATTTCCAAACAATCATTATGGATTAGGGGCATAACAGTTGAATTTTGGAAGGATACAATTCAGTCCATAACAGAAAAATCCCAGGAAGAGATGACCATGACATACCAAAGGAGATAGTGAGGAGCTGAATTTTGGCACTTTTTCTGAAGACCCAATGAGATGGAATTAAGTTTGTTTCAGATTTCATGACATCAAGAATGAATGGAGGGCTGGGCTTGTAGCTCAGTGGTAAACACTTGCCTAGCATGGGTGAGGCACAGGGTTCGATCCTCAGCACCACATAAAAACAAATAAATAAAATAAAGGTTAAATTCATTAAAAAATAGCTTGTATCTTTAAAAAAAAAGCATGAATGGAAAAAACACACAAAATTTTGAACACTGGAAAAAAGAAGAGAAGTTGGATGTATAGATGGTTTTTTGTTTAATATTCTGGTTTTTAGCTCCTTGAAACATGCCTGTAGTTTTTGAAATTCAAAAGTATAATTTAAAAAGAATATAAAGGCATTTTGTTAGCTTTTTTATTAAGAATATATAGTTCTTAAAGAACCATTTATTTTTTATCAATTTAATTATTTTTTATTTATATATGACAGCAGAATGCATTACAATCCTTATTACATATATAGAGCACGATTTTTCATATCTCTGGTAGTATACAAAGTATATTCACACCAATTCATGTCTTCATACATGTACTTTGGATAATGATGTCCATCACATTCCACCATCATTTCTAGCCCCATGCCCCTTCCCTTCACTTCCCATCCCTCTGCCCTATCTAGAATTCATCTATTCCTCCTATGCTCCCCCTCCCTACCCCACTATGAATCAGCTTCCTTATATCAGAGAAAACATTCGGCACTTGTTTTTTGGGGATTGGCTAACTTCACTTAGCATTATCTTCTTTGTTAGCTTTTTCGTTGAAGTATAATGTGCTTTCAGTGAAGTACATATTTTCAGTTCACAAATCTTAAATGTACAGCAAATGAGTTTTGCCTCTGTACACATTCATGTAACCACCAGCCAAGTGGAGAAATGTAACATTTACATTACACCAGAAGATTCTCTCATGCCCCAGCCCAAACAACAGCTCCCCAAAGGTAACCACTATTGACTCCAGCACCACAGATTACTTTTATTTATTCTTGAACTTCATGTAAATGGAATTAAGTGGTATGTTACTTTTGGTGTATATTTCACTTTTTTCACTCAACCATTATGTGTATGAGAATCATCCATGTTGCTGCATGCAGATGAAGTTCCTCCATTTTCATGGCTGAGTTATTATTTCATTATGTAAGTAGATCAAAATCTATTTTCCACATGGAGATTTGTGTTGGCTTTCATATTAAACTATTATGAATGTACTGATGTCCTTTCACTTATAATGGAGTTACACCCTGATAAGCCCATGATAAGATGAACATATACTAAGTCAAAAATGCATCCTATATACATAACCTACTGACCACCATAGCTTGGCAACACTGTCCACTGTATCAGTTGTTTACCCTTGCCTGGGAGCTGCAGATCATTGCTGCTGTCCAGCACCATGAGAGAGAACTGTACTACATATCACTAACAAGGAAAAAGATCAAATTTTAAAACTTAAAGTATGGTTTCTACTGAATGAGTATCTCTTTTGCACCATCCTAGGGTCAAAAAGTCATAAGTCAAATATCATTATAAGTCAGGGGGCATTTATAAGGATAATTGCAATAAACATTCCTATGTATGTCTTTGTTGGGCTCATTAGGAAAAATATTTCTTCCCAGCCAATATCAGAGAGTTCTCCCTGAAAAAAGTAGATGCTTTTCCTTTTTCCATTCAGGCTCCTGGTCAAAACAGACAAATAATTCAGGCATGATCACTTCCAGAGTTGTGCTGAATGAAGTCCATTCATACTGGTTCAGGAAAGACCATTGTTAAGCTTGAAGGAATTTGTCAATTGATTGAAAAGCACACAGATCATGTGAAAAGTTGATTTAGGAAAATTTTAGTTAAATCCAAAAAATAAATAAAAGAGGAGAGATGACTTCCAAACTCATTTGATGAGGCAACCAAAACTCTTGTTATGAAAGCCAAAGACATTACAAAAATACTACTGCCAATACACCTGATGACTATTTATACAAAAATCCTTAACAAAACTCCAGCAGACTGAATTCAACAGCACATTTAAAGAATTGTACAAAATAGCCAGGTGGGATATTTTCCTGGAATGCAAGTATGGTTCAACATATGAAAATCCATATACATATTTTTACATACGCACATGCACATACAAGCCAAATGAAGGGAAAAGAACTTATGATAAATTCCAATGATGCCTAAAAAACACTTGGGGAAAAAAATCCAACATCGTTTCATGATAACAACACTCAACAAACTAGGAATCAAAGAAAACCACTTCCAGTAGTCAACTACAGAAACAGAAGTAAAATGGGCATAGCAAGGGGATGGAAGAAAGGAAAACCAGAAGTTGTTAATGGCTGTAGAGTTTTAGTTTTGCAAGCTGAAAAGTTCTGGAGATTACTTGCACAAAAATGGGAATGTACTTAACCCCACTGAACTGTAAACTTAAAAATTACTTGTGTTATATTTTATGTTATATGTATTTTACCACAAATTTAAAATTTTTAATTATATGAATTATATTTAAAACAAAGGTAATAATCAAAGCTCATCACTTCCTAATTATTCTATTTTCTATGCTTTGATGTTGTTATATTTTCTTATATCCATATTATGGAAATACATGTAATAGTATGTGAGTGCACTTTGTAGGTTGAAATCACCATAGTAGTGGCAGCATTTATACCATGAAAATTGGCCAATACTGCAAATCAGAGTTTTATTTGATTTATTGTCAATGTTTAAGAAAGTGATAGGAGGGCTGGGGATGTGCTCAAGCATTAATGTGCTCAAGCATTAACGTGCTAGCTTGGCATGCGTGGGGCTCTGGGTTCGATCCTCAGCACCACATAAAAATAAAATAAAGATGTTGTGTCCACCAAAAACTGAAAAATAAATATTAAAAAAATTCTCTCTCTCTCTCTCTCTCTCTCTCTCTCTCTCTCTCTCTCTCTCTCTTAAAAAAAAAGAAAAGAAAGTGATAGGAATAAAAAGCAATGTCAATATCAAAAAAAATTTTTTTTTCAGTTTTCAAAAGCCATTATCCATTTCAGCAAATAGGTTGCTCAAGTTGTTGAATGAATGACTGAAGTTCTGGCATGTGTCTCCATTGTTTCACTTTCATCTGGCTTTTAAAGGAAAAGTAGCACTTCTGATGGTCCCACACCTATTTATCAGTTATAACCTATCAACACGGTGGTTTGACAGAAATCAAATGAAAGGCTTCTGCCAGAATTAGTGATTTGGAATTTATAGTAAAAATGGTAAATATTGAAAAAATTTGTCTATTTCACTATTAATAGTAAATTGTGTGCTACATACCCTTCTTTTCAGTAAGGTTTATAATAAACCACATACACAAAAACGGTTTTTCCCCAGAGAGTTTGTAACCAGTCCTTGACCAGCACACCCTGCTTACCCCTGTGCTGTGGTGTGGGAGTGGGATGAGGGCTAAGGCTGACCTATTTTGCTCTTCAGTGTCCTCTCTCAGGGACAGTGGTAAAGTCAGTGATAAAGTCTTGGTCTAGCATGCTCCAGGTCCTGAGTTCCATCCCCAGCACTGAAAAAAGGAAAATAAAATAAATAAAACAATGGCGTCTCCTTCTGAGACTCAGACTGCTCGTCTATAGAAAATAATGCATAATTATGGCTATGGTCACAAATGTTGCTTTCTCTCTTTGAGACACAAAGGACTTCCCCACTACTGCATCGAGCAGCTGGGATTACAGGCCTGCGCCACCGCGCCTGGGGGCCTGAACACATTCTTTGGGCAAACTTTCCAAGTTTAATAGATTTGCAACCTGCCCTCTTTTGAATACATGCATTGTAGGCACAAAGTTGTGGCAACCCCACTTTTCATAATTCTTGATCAGGAATAAGCTGAATAATGGAGCAATTCTGCTGGCCTATTTGTGGCCATGTGTGTGGCATGAAGCAGATTTGAATTCAACTAACTGTGGCTATTTTTTGGTTGCATGTGCATAAAGGAAACAAAGTGCCAATGTTACCATTTTCCTGACTTGGCCCATGTGGTGGTTGTCTAAGTTCTGAGTAACCTAGAGCAGCAAGGGTAATTCCAATGTTCAGGAATATTCAAGGCCAGCTTTGCCCCTCTACTTGTCCTGCCATTGAATCCTGCTACAGTTTTAGTACCAGGATCACCTCATTTGAAGATATATCAAAAGCAGTGTTATGGCTCATGTGTCTTAGGAATAGGCAACCAAGGAATGAAGTAGATCTACTATCTTCATTTTACCATGAAGGGACCTGAGGTAGATGGTGGTGATGACAATGATGACTAACAATTAAGCCCTCTTAATGGCTCCCAGAGAGGGGACCACCAGCCATCGGTGTCCAAGGTAAACAGGCTCTATCCTCATCTCCAGGGCCTTCTGTGGTCTCTGTTCCCAACCACCTCTCTGATCACATTGGCTCCATTTGTTAATTGATTAACTTCTAATAGGAAATAAATTTTTTGCCAAATGAATAAATAAGCAAAGCCTACGGAGTGATGAGGAAAACAGATATTAAACAATCACATAAATGAATATGATTACAACACGTGATAAAGGCTATCTCAATAAGGTAAAGCCTGTCTGGGGATTGGATGAGAGTGGGTAGGGACAAATTTCTGACATTTAAACTGAGACCTGAAGGATGAGAAACAGCTGGCCAGGCAAAGAATGTGGGGAAAGAGAGTCCTAGGCATGGGGGAACAGGATGTGCAAAGACCCTGAGGTAGGGAGGGCATGGTAAGTTGAGGAACCAGGAGGAGACTGCAGTGGCTCTAGTATGATTAATAGAGAGAGAGTGGCTCAAGAGGACACTGCATTTGTAGGAAGACAAGACATTAGGGCCTTGGTAATTGGTAAAGGGTTTGGGATTGCATTTTACACAAGGGGAATCTGTTGTTTTGAGGAGATTTTCATGATTAGATTTATTCTTGAATAGTTTTGAAAACCACTTATAGAGTAGATGGGGTGGAGTGGAGGGGAGAGGCCAAATGGCAGCCCAGTTAGCATGCTAATGGGATACTGCAGGCAAGAGATGATTTCTTGGACTCAAATTTTGGCTGTGGCTGGGGAACTGTAGTACAGCAAGCAGACGGGTATGACATGGATTTGGGAAATGGGACCAGTAGGACTGGTTAATGAACTGGAAAAGAGGGAGAGGAAAATGTTCAGAACAACTCCTACCATGACACCATGAGAACAATAGGATGACACAGAGGGCAAGTTGGGGAGGAGAGATAAGGAGCAGAATGTTACGACAGAATGTGCAGGAGACATGCAAGTCCAGGAGGCAGTTGTGTGAGCCTCGAGTTCAAGAAGGGACCTGGGAGCATATATTTGACTCTTGACATTATGCCAATGGCATCTGAAAATGATGAAGTAGACCTGGGAATGAGGGAGCTAGGAGAAGAGAAGTCAGCCTTGGAGGAAGCTGCCAACTCACAGACCAGGAGGAGCAGCCAAGAGGTAGAAGGCTGTCTCCATGGAAACAGAGGGAGGGAGGCTGAAGGGAAGGAGGGGTGAACAAGGAGGGAACACCTCTGCCGATGGACATCTAAGAGAAGGACATTTAAGAGGAGAGTGGAGAAGAGTCCATCCAATTTGGGGCAGTGTCTGTGACGTGGCTGGTGTGGAAATCCTATACAGAAGGGGGAAATGGTGGCAGTAGCCTCCATTTGTTTGTGAAGGGGAGGGCTGAAGCTGGAAGGAGAGTCTTTTAAAGATGGAAGATAATACTGGGCATTTGGAATGCTGAGGGAAGTTGTCAAGGATGCACTTAAGCCCAGGATGAGGGCCTGACTTATCTGTGAGAGCCTGCTCTAATCCCAGCCCTGTCACTAACGGATGTGATATCCTGGCCAAGGAGATGGAATCTGATTAAAGTGCCGCAGTACTGGGGCTTAGTGCTGTGGCAGGTGCACTGGTCACCAAGGCCTTAACCTCACATTTGACTTGTACTTCCCCCTCATCCCCTGCCCTCTCAGCTGCCAATTCCCATTTCCCATTTTCATTCTTTTCTTTTTTCTTTTTTTTTTTTTTTTGGAGAGTGGGGTGGGTACCCAGGATTGAACTCAGGGGCATTCAACCACTGAGCCACATCTCCAGCCCTAATTTGTATTCTATTTAGAGACAGAGTCTCACTGAGTGGCTTAGGACCTTGCTTCTGCTGAGGCTGGCTTTGAACTCATGATCCTCCTGCCTCCGCCTCACAAGCCACTGGGATTACAGGCATGTGCCACTGTGCCTGGCACAATTCCCATTTTCAATGTGTCTCATCAAAAGTACATTCCCTATCCCCCGGTTCCCTGCTGTCATCTTAAGCCTGGGTAATGTAAAAGCCTCCACAGGTCTCTAGGAGGCCTCTAATTTCTCTCCAAGCAGGCATGCTTCCTGCATCTAAAGCTCAGCTCCAATCACCTCACCAGTATAGCAATGAGAGGCACATCCTTTTGACTAAATTTCCCCATTTGTAAAAGTGGTAAGACACTAATATAGAAATCCTGAATTCAGCTGAAATATATGCATTATCTACTGCCAACAGGAAAAAAAAAACTAGCGTGTTAGTCAGCATTCTGTTGCTGGGTCAGAATCCCTAAGAAATCAACTTAAAAGAAGAAAAGATTTATTTTGGCTCACAGTTTCAGAGGTTTCATTCAAACCATGGCTGGTTGACTCTCTTGCTTTGGAGCCTGTTGTGAAGCAGAACATCATGGTGAGGAATCTGTGGTGGTAAAAAGCTGCTGACCTCATGGTGACTGGGAAACAAAGTAAGAGGGGAAAAAAAGAGGTTTGGGTCCCAATATTCCCTTGAAGGTACACCCCGAGTGACTTAACTTTTTCCCACCAGGTCCCACCTCCTGAGAATTCCATCTCGAGCTGATGACCAGACTTTTAGCACATGGGTCTTTGCATTACATTTAAGATCCAAATAACAGCTGGTAAATCTTTATGGTTGAAAGCAAACAACAGCAATAAAAACTAACTTAGCTCATTAGGAAAAGTATATCCCACAAGAATCTTGGCTTTTTATAAGATTTCAAGGAGAGGGCTGGGGATGTGGCTCAAGCGGTAGCGCGCTCGCCTGGCATGCGTGCGGCCCGGGTTCGATCCTCAGCACCACATACAAACAAAAGATGTTGTGTCCGCCAAGAACTAAAAAATAAATATTAAAAATTCTCTCTCTCTATCTCTCTCTCACCTCTCTCTCTCTCTTTAAAAAAAAAAAAAGAAAAAAAAAAAAAAGATTTCAAGGAGAAAGTGGGACCCTGACTGTTGGAATATCTGTTGAGAAAGAGTGAGAGAGGGAGAGAGAGAGGTTGAGACATAGATTATTGAAACTTTCAGAGGAAAATCTGCATCTCTTCCCATTTTTCCAGATCCTCCCTCTTGTTTATATACCCATGTCCTGTTTTGTTTTTCTTTCACACCAAATATTAAAAATGAACAGAGAGAGAAGAGAGATGATTCCATTCCCGAGGCTTCTGACATCTGTTTGTCACTTTGTTCTTCATGAGAACTGACCGGCTGACTCTAGATAGTTAGTTGTCAAGAAAAAGAGCCTAAGTTCCCCCACAGTTTCACCCAGCATGCAGTGAAGTAAAAGAGTTACCCAGGCCAAAGATGACAGTCCACTTCACCTAGGGGGATTGGCTGCAAATTAAACATTGTGGTGAATAGAGGATCCTTCTCTTAACAAAATATGTTGAATGGAAACCAATATTTAAATAACAGATCCATTTCTATGACAAAGTAATTAGTCTTTAAATTTTCAAAATGTTCTGCTCTTTTTATTTCTTTCCAGGGCTAGGGATGCAACTCAAGGCTTGGCATGTGCCAGAAAAGAGCTCTACCACTGAGTTACATTCCCAGCTTCAGGGGCTGCTCATGGAGTGCTGATGTCCTGTGCTCCAGAAGCAGGCCTGCCTGTGAACTGCCCATAGAGGGATGCGGGCAGCACGGTAAAGACCTGGGCTCAGTAGCACTGTGATCTAGAGAGCCCCTTTTGAAAACTTGAGCTGTGTGCTGTTTTCCATTTTCAGGACTTTGAAAATGTGCTCAGCATTTTTTACAGAAAACAGACAAGATGACTCCAGGCTATGAGTGATACCACTCGGGATAATTATTCCTAATGGCCTCTCAGATGCTTTGGGGCTTGTCCCAGACAATGCATTTAGTATGACTTATTACATCGTCAGCCACACACCAGAGTCTTCTTTAAAATGTAATTCTAGAGATAATTTTTCATCTAATTTAAATCATTTAAAGTGTTTAAGTAATAAACACTTTATTAAGAGGTAGGTAGCAATAACAATGTCCTGAAGAAATATGATAAGACCTTTTCAGTAGCTCAGCTGACATATGTTTATTTAGGGACATGAGTGATGGCAGCCATGTGCATGAAGAGTATTGGCATAACTGGTAACAGTAGTTGTAATAATAAGGCTACAATTTAATAATTTATCTTTTCATTAAAAAGATTTAAATAAAATAATTTAAAATTTAGATTAGATATATTTATATGTTTGTGCATATTTATATGAGGAGAAAAAGATGAATGTAAACCTAATTTTTAAAAAGTTGTCTGTCACTGGGTTAATATAGCAGATTGAGGACATGTTTCTTTGAGTGAAAAATGTAAATTCTGAATATCCAAGTTAAGGAATATAAAACTTTGTCCATCACAGACAAGATTTACACACACATACATATACTCTCCCTCTCTCTCTCTCTCTCTCTCTCTCTCTCTCTCTCTCTCTCTTCTGGTAAGGAGTATTAAAATGAGGCTCCATGTTTTTCTTTATATACTTCTAAAGTTTTATTATTTTTATCCTAGCCCTTATTTTTAAAAGGTGCTGTATATTTTGAAATAATGATTTTTTGTGTGTGTACTTGGGAGGCAACCCAGAGGCACCTAACAACTGTGCCACATTCCCAGCCCTTTTTTTATATTTTATTTAAAGATGAGGTCTTGCTAAATTGCTTTAGGGAGGGCCTCACTAAATTGGTGAGTCTGACTTTGAACTCTCAATCCTCCTGCCTCAGCCTCCAGAGCCTCTGGGATTACAGGCATGCACCAACCACTATGCCCAGCAATCATGAGATTTCAAAAGTGGCATTTTATATTTATCTTTTAAATTGAGATCATTTGATAAAGGAGTGGAAGACAAAAGAAATAAAGAAAAAGTGAGGAAAAAAGAATCTAAAGCAAAAATAAGGTTGATTGTGGAGTCTTTGAGCAACTTTGGAGAACATTTAGAAGAATTCTACAGCAATTTGAAAATTCAGTTATAAAATGTCCTTAACAATCAATGATTTAGAACCAACTTCTACAGAATCACATACAGGCCACTTTAGTTTTAGTCATTCTGGCAAATGTTTAAAGAAATATGTAACTCATATTTTGAGACTTAATTGGACTGAAAAGTAACACTGGTGTGTGTGGAATTCTGTGCTCATTGAATCAGAGTCTAAAACTGCTCAGGAGCGTGTGGCACTAGCGCTGCTGGCAGCCATCTTGCCGCCATCTGGAGTTTACAAATGAAGCCAACAGAGCTTCATCGTTTGCTCAAGTCATTTGAGACTATGAATCAAGTCAGACTGGATATTTCCATTATTTAAGTCAATTACCACTCCCCCCTTTTTGTGTGTGTTTAAATAAGTAAATAGTTCAGTTGTCCCATTGCCAAAAAGAAAGTGCCTTGACTTGTTGGCTTTAAGATGAATAGTCATATGCTATTCTGTGTTACATTTATGGTGTTCTTGTAAAGGTAAAGTGTACAGGCATCTCCCAAACACCACCACTTTTCTCCCCTCGGGAGTGACCTCGTGTTGCCCTCTTTCTCTCTCGACTCTGAGTCATCTCTAAGTACCTCTATCTCCCAGTGCATTGGACCACCCCATTCTCTTTATTCTTCAACACAGGCAAGGAACTTGAGGAGAACTGTATTCCTGTTACTGGTGTCCGGAGGCTATCATGAAAAAGGTGATAAATATTCAAGTCAGCCTGACTTGTCCCTATGGTGGATATTACTAATAAATCTTTCTCCTCCAGTGAACCTAGAAAGTTTTTTCATTTAGTGTTCCAGGGAAGCCATTATAAATTAATTATCAGGAACATGAAAATGAAAATTTATTGTCCACCCTTCATTTGGTTTAGATACCCACTGCATGGTGTCACAGACAGTCCTTATTAAGTGCCTTTCCCTTTGTGATTGGGACTCAGACCTTGATGACAACTCAATTCATCTACCAGCTCCAACCAGATAATTTATCAAGAGGTATCATCTGGGCTTGAGTCTAGAACCTCATTTCTCTCCTCTCTCTGGTCCTAGGAAGTATTGTTTTCTTGTTGCCCTATCCATTAGAGGAGCAATATTGTTGAGTCTGTGTGGCATGCCAGACAGTGGCGGTTTGCTCATTTTCTTTATATTTCAGCCCTATTCTAATGTACCTCCCTTTCTGAAGCTAGAATAGGAGAGGACATTTCACAAACTCCCAAGTAGCTAAGGTTCTGCATGAGAGTTAGATTCTGCTAATTAGATGAACATGCAAGACTTGGATTTAGAAAGGAGTTCAGTGGGAGGAAAGGCGGGGCGTGAGGGCTCCAACTTGTGGGGGTGCACTGTGGTTGAGTCAGGGTGCTTCTGCACCAGCAGTTCTGCCAGTTCAGCAGATGGCTTGCTGATGCTCCCCTGGCACCCACTGCTTGATTGTGGCCTTAGGGGCTGGAAGCTTAGCATAGAGTCTGCTTCTTCCATCCTCAAACCCTTCCTTCATCCATCCAATATCCTGTCATAAACCACTTTCAGCTTATACCACAATTAAAAGTGGTGGATGCAGGTTGCAGTCCTGGGACACTTCCCAACAACCTGTCCATTGGCCATTGATTCTTCCATCTGATATCGCCCCACTCTTACTAATCTGTTGACCTGCAAAGACTAAAAATGCTGATCCACACCAGATAATCTAGTTTTCAATAAATAAAAAACAAAATATGGGGATGGCTCAGTGATAGAGCACTTGCCTAGAAGGTACACTGCAATATATATATATACATATATATATATATATATATATATGTATATATATATATTCTTCTATATTAAATTTATCTCTAGCTACTGAAGACTTACCATATGTATATCTGAATATAGAAGAATACAGAGGGCTATTTAAGTGACTTATTTTGATTACTTCAGATAATTGTTTCTTTTAAAAATTGGAAAACTGCTAGATGCAGTAGCACATGCTTGTAATCCCAGTGGCTCTGGAGGCTGAGGCAGGAGGATTGCGAGTTAAAGCCAGCCTCAGCAAAAGCGAGGTGCCAAGCAACTCAGTGAGACCCTGTTTCTAAATAAAATATTAAATAGGTTTCTGGATATGGCTCAGTGGTTGAGTGCCCCTGAGTTCAATCCTGGGTACCAAAAAAAAAAGCAGGAAAATTAATTTGGAGCATAGGAAGAAAATTAAAATCATAAATATAATTTTAAATATCCATTAAAATGGCTCCTATGCATTCTAAATATTTCTGTTGAGAAATTTTTTTCTCACTGCATTTCTAACCGATATATGACCACTATCTCCCCTCAAACCATTCAGGAGATGCTAGTAGACATGATATCAGGATTTAGGAAGCATTATTTTCAGAGACAATGTTCTTAATTCATAAGACAACTTCAACATAATAAACACTCATTGATAGAAAGCCAGTGCTCTGAATGAGTTTAGTGAGAAGAGATGTTTTCTTCTGATAAACATTTTAAAAGGAGGATGAAGAGGAAGTGGGGAAAGTAGCTTTACCTAATAAACACCTTCCAAAGCCAAAGGGTCAAAGTCAGCATCAGCAGTGATAATGCCTGTGGATAGTTTGTACACTTGATGTGATGTGATGAGAACAGCACTTGACCTTCCTCCGCAAACCCATAACCCTAGCTTAATCATGAGAAAAACACACAAATCGCAGTAGAAGGGCATTCTACAGACACCTGGCTGTAGAAACCTTCCAGATCATTTAAAAAAAAAAAAAGGAAAGTCTGAACAACTGTCACAGTCAAGAGGAGTCTAAAGAGACACGAGGCGATATGTGGTGGTATCCTGATGGGATTCTGGGATAGAAAAAGGACTCTAGTTCAAAAATAAAAGACTCAGGAGCTGGAGGTGTAGCTCAGTGGCTGAGAACATGCTTAGTGTGCATGAAGCCCTGGGTTCAATTCCTCTCACCACAAACAAACAAATAAGAGGAAATCTGAGTATGGACTTTAGTTGATAATAATATGTCAATATTGGTTCATCATTTCTGACAAGTATCCCATCCTGAAATAAGATGGAATATTAGAGGAAATTGGGTATGAATTATATGGAACTTTCTGTACTGTCACCATAGTAATTTTGTAAATCTAAATTTCATCTAAATAAAAAGTACATTGAGAGGGAGAAAAGAGGCTTATAGCTGTTGCCATAAAAGAAAACTTAGCCAGAAGGTCAGGATAATCCAGTGCTTGAATGTCCAAACTTGGAGCAACTGGCTGTTTTCTTTCATTTCATTTTTGTAACTAAGACAAGCCTGAAGAAGATTGACGATGCCTTGAAAGTTTCCAAGGAGTATTTCAGTGATTTTGTAAAATGTAGCCATGGAATTCAGTTGCATTGCTCATTAATTCTGATGCACGGGTTGCTTGATGATAATGGTATATCCCAGTGTACTTTCCATCAATGTTTATGCCTATCAATCATGTTCTTTTATTTCTTTTATAATTATTGTCAGTAGGCTTTAAATGGAAATGTGCACACACAAAATTTTAATGGATAAAATAGCACATTGCCTCTCATAACATTTCTATGCACACTCAATGGAAACTGGAGGGATTGTATGAAGGTTTTCTCACTATGGTACCTTTTCAAAATTTGGCCAAGGAAAGTAACACTAACAGTATAATGAGGTACATATGCGTATTGTGCCTCATTGTGTGAAACCAGGACACAAGGACTCATAGATTTTGGGATTTTAATTCATTCAATAATCACAAAACACTAGAATCTTTATCATCTTAGTCTCTCCCCAACTCTCTAGACTTACAATGATGAAGACTGACCATATCTCTAAAGGCTTGTAGTAATGCACATAAAGAAATAAAAAAGGAAAATACTACTTTTATTCTACCTTGAAAAGGTACAATATTTCAAAACTTAAAAATTCTAGCCAGCAGTTGGGCACAGTAGCACATGCCTATAATCTGAGCGACTTGGAAGGCTGAGGCAGGAGGACTGCAAGTTCAAGATCAGCCTCAGCAACTCAGCTAGGCCCTAAACAACTTAGCAAGATCCTGTCTCAAAATAAAAAAAAAAAAGGACTGGGGATGTCAATGGTTAAGGACCACTGGGTTCAATCCCTAGCACTGTAAATAAATAAATAGTTAGATAGATAGTATGCCAGCACAAGACCCTGAGTTCAATCTCCAACACCACCACCAAAAAAAAAAAAAAAAAAAAAAAAAATTCCAGCCAGCAGAAACAGGATTGGGGAGACAGCTGGAATTTTTTTCCAGAAACTGTAGTTGGGGGAAAAAAAAAAAAACGCACTTGAAGACAAGGTCAGTCTGCAGCTGTTAGACCAGCCTTGCCGGAAATAGGATCAGCTAGAGTGCAGAGCATGAAAATCCATTAGGAATAGGGTCAGAAAAGAGGGAAGGAGCCAAGAAGGGACAGCCATCTATTTGATCTGTACTATTTGACAGAGCATGCTGGGCATGTTAGGTTCATTATCCCACAAGATCTATAAAATAGGTATCCTTTATGTCTTAGGAAACAAATGTATAGAGGTTAAGTTGAAAAGAATCAATTGCTCATAAGGGACAAAGCCAAGAATCCAACCTTGGTGCATTTGAGTCCAGTCTAAAACTAAAAGCTATATAATCCTTACCTTATTGGTGTGTACTGTGCTATGACCTGAATGTGGGTCCTCAGAAATCACAATAATAATTTGCTGTAAAGGATTTCTGTAACTTTTTTCAAGTACTTTTTCTATCTACAATTTTTATTTTTGTGCAGTTTGTACAGGGTGATGTCAATAGGCACTAACTACTAAACTGAATCCTACGTTTCCATCTCTGCCAACTCTCTTGTCCTAAAGCCTGAAGTCTCTAACGGGTCTTCTGGAGGCCTGAACATGGGTGAACTGATTTTTAAAGCAAGGCATTGAGCAAGATTCAGACAGTAATTACCTCCCAGGTAATTGCTCAACTCTTGTGTGGTGCCTCGCAAGCCCAGTCTCCAGATATATAGGTACGTGCAGAGTGAAGAGTCTTGACATGATGGGATCTGCCACTGCCTGTATAGACTCCTGCCACCCCAAAGGGGATGATTGGAAGATAACTGGATGGGCCATGCCAGAGTTTTGTGATCGCACATGGACACAGCCCTAGAGAGTTAGAACCAAAAGATCTTAACAGGCGCTGACATTTACACAAGATTGTTTTGAAAGTTTGGAATAAATCTATAGATAGAGCACTGAGAAACATGAATGTTAACTATGACTATGTAAAGTTGAACGTACCCTGCGAGGGAAAGGAGACGTAGAGAGAGATGGAACAAGGTCCTGTTTTGTTTCACAGAGGCCTTCTGAGCTGTTTGATATTTTAACCAGGTTGTATGCAACAAGATTAGGTACATACTAAAAGACATTTACAAATCATTTCTGACCCCCAGAGTTCAGTGGCAAAGGACAGAAAGCAACACTGGCTTTTAGCATATAAGGGATTGTATTTGAAGGTGCCGTATAAGCATTGATTATATGTTTTTCTTAATCCTTTCCTGCTATTTAAAGTTTAAATAATCAGCTGTTTACCAACCTGTCTCAGAAAGTTCTAAGGCAAGGTATAGTTATCAAGAGAAGCACTTCTGAAGGGTAAACTGGAATTACTCAGAATCAGACCTTGTAGTCAAGGGCTGGCAGGAGCCAAGTTCAGTGACCAGGCTCTCCATAACGAGTTCTCCACCAAATAGGGATATGGGGGTAGTGTAGATTTGTCACAACCTGCACTTATTTTTTGGCCTCACAGGATGAAGAAACCAGGAATAATTCCTATGTGGAAGCAAGCAGGTTCAGGGCAGACTCAGTTCAGCTGGACTGGTCAAGGTGCCTCTTGTGGACAGTTGGGTAGTCACCCCCCTCTTTGTTAGAATACTTTTTTTTTTTTAGAATACTTTTTATGACCTTAGATCATTTTAGATTTGTTTTGTAGAAGGCTTTTCCTGGAGAGGGAATTCTAAAGCAAAGATGTCAGAAGTGTCTGCAGGAGACGTTAGGACACAGTGTTCTAATAACAATTTTTGGCTGCAGCCTGTGAGCTGTCAGGCATCCTCCTGGGACTCAGGGTGAAGTTCCTGAACAGAGGAAGAAGCCCTGAAAGGACATTGCTAGCTGCAGGTATCCAGGGAAAGTGCTCGCCGCACACCCAAGAGGAGCACTGGGAAGACATCATACCTGCAGCTATAATTTTCCTTTTTCTTCAGGTGAATCCATGGGAGACTACTGAGACTGTTAGAAACCCATATGTTGTTTCTTTCTTTCTTTTTTGATAATTTTTTAAATATTTATTTTTTAGTTATAGTTGGACACAATATCTTTATTTTATTTATTTATTTTTATGTGGTGCTGAGGGCCTAGCACATGCTAGACGAGCACTCTACCGGTGAGCCACAACCCCAGCCCCCATACATTGTTTCTTCAAGGGCTATTCCAACAGCAGAAGAATGGATACTTCTCATGCTCCTTTGGAAGCCTTTTCAGTCATCAAATGGAAGGTAAAGGTTGAGTTTTTGTTTTCCAAAAGGAACTCAAGTATCTCAACTAATTTGTCTTTTTTATTTTTTGGATACTGAGAATTGAACTCAGGAGTACTCAACCACTGAGCCACATCCTCAGCCTATTTTGTATTTTATTTAGAGACAGGGTCTCACTGAGTTGCTTGGCGCCTCGCCTTTGCTGAGGCTGGCTTTGAAATCACCATCTTCCTGCCTCAGCCTCCTAAGCTGCTGGGATTACAGGTGTGCACCACCACGCCCAGCCTAATTTGTCTTTAAAAGCATCCTTTACTATGCCAACCTTTACTATTTAAAAATACTATTATAATGTTACTTTTTCCTTTAGGTTTATAAATGCAGAATTCAAAATGGTTTTTTCTTGATAGATTTTTTTTCCTACAATGAGGACTATGCAGTTCAGGGTGACCCTATGATTTAAGCTGTCTGGATTTAGTGAGCTGGGGGGCTACTTAAAAGAGAGATTATTCTTTTAAGAGCAAAAGTATTCACTTAAAGACACAGTTATGCCAACCAATATCAAAGAACACTTTAGTTCAAAAGATCATGCTTTCTCAAAAATGTAAAGAAAGAGTCATCCATTCAACAAATACTTATAGGGCACCACTCTGTGGCAGATGCTGTTTGCAGCCTGGGAATACAGTACAGAACCTATGCTTGCTTTCTTTTCTTTTTTCTTTTTCTTTTTTTTTTCAGTGCTGGGGGTGCAACCCAGAGCAACCCAGAGTCTCCCACTTTCTAGGCAAGCACTCTACCACTGAGCTACACCCCCAGCCTGTTCTCATATTCCAGTGGCAGAAGATAGTTAACAAACATTCAAGAAAACTATACACAATTACACAATGTTAAATGATAACAGAGCTGTGGAAGAAAGCAAAGCAGGGAAAGAGGTTATGTGTGTTGGTGAGTGGGGAGGTTGCAATTCCAAATAGGGTAGTCACGAAGGCTTCGCTGAGAGCATGACATTTGAGCCAAGACCTGAAACTGGGAGGAACACGGGCATGTGCAAATCTATACAAGGAACTACCTGAAGGCCAACGTGATAAGAATAGAACACGGGAAGACAGAGCCGTCAAGGTGGTGGCAACAGGTGGTAATGTGGGGACAGGGGAGCATAGACAGGGTGTACAGGACCCTGAAGTGCATTTCATAAGGACGGTGACTTTTCTCTGAGCAAAACGGGAAGCCAGTTCAAAGTGTTCTAGCACAGAAATGACACACAATCTGTTTTAGCATGGAAAACACTGCTCTGGCTGCTGTTTTGAGAATAAACTGGTGTTGGGAGTGGTATAATCCAAAGCAGGGAGAGCAGCCTGAAGGTTATTTCAACAAGCTAAGAAAGATCACAGCAGCTTGAATCATGTTGGTGATAAGTAATAGATAAAATCTGGGTGTATTTTGAAGACAGAGTCAACAGGATTTGCTGAGATTGAATGTAAGATGTGAAAGAAAACGGAGTCAAAGATGATGCTAAATGTTGGGTGGACTGTATTAGCTTGCACTGCCATAACAAAAGACCATTGACTCCATGATTTAAACAACAAAAATTTATTTTGCACTGTTCTGGATGCTGGGAAGTCCAGCAGGGTCTATTTCTGGTGAGATTTCTCTTTCTGATGTGCAGAGAATTATCCTCTTGTATCCTCATGTGATAAGAGAGAGCTCTAATGTCTCTTCCTACTTTATAAAGGATACCAGTACCACTTTTATCAGATCAAGTCTCCACTGTGATGACTTTTTTTTTTTTTTTAACTTAATCACCTCTTTAAAGGCCTTATCTCTAAATAAGGTCACTTGGGGGAGGTTAGGACTTCAACATATGCATCTCTGTGTGTTGAAGGAACACATACTTCAGTCTATAACAGCAACAAAATGAGAAGTTATGTGAGAAGTGAGTTTAGGGAGAAAGAGCAGGAGTTCCATGCTGGACACGTGAAATTTAAAATACTTGTTCAACAAGACAGTTGACCATAAAATTTGGAACGAAAGCAACAGTTTTACTTTTCTTGCCTCGAAATGTAAAACTGAGAGACATCAGCTCATTGGTGGCAAGGAGACTAAATGAGATCACCTAGTGAAGAGAAGAGGCCAATGGCTAGCCCTGAAGCACACCACAGGCAGTTTTGGAGTGAGGAGGAACAACACAGTGGACTTGAAAGGAGCAACCAGGGATGTAGAAAGACAACTAGGGGTGTGCAGCCTCCTAGAAGCCAATTTCTTTTTTTAGGGGGGGAGAGCATTACCAGGGATTGAACTCAGAGGCACTCAACCACTGAGCCACATCCCCAGCCCTATTTTGTATTTTGTTTAGAGTCAGGGTCTCACTGAGTTGCTTAGCGCCTTACCATTGCTGAGGCTGCCTTTGAACTCACAGTTCTCCTGCCTTAGCCTCCTGAGCCCCTGGGATTACAGGCATGTGCCACCATGCCTGACCCAGAAGCCAATTTCTGATAATTGTGTAAGGAAGAGGGGCTGATTGATTGTGCCAAGGGGTATAGATGGGTCAAGAAAGAGGACTGAGAAGTGAATCTCAAACTATCATCACGGTGGCAAAATACCTGAGAGAGTCAACTTATAAGACAGATGGTTTTATTTTGGCTCATAGTTTCAGAGGTTTCAGTCCATGGCCATGTGGCCCTTGTTGCCTCTGGGCCTATAGCAAGGAAGAACATCATGGTAGGAGCATGTAACAGAGGAAGATGTTCGCCTCATGGCAGCCAGGAAGCAAAGAGAGACCGGAAAGGTTCGGTGTCCCAGGACCCTCTTTAAAGGCACACCCCCAATAACCTAACCTCCTTCCACTAGGCCCACCTCTTATAGGTTTCACTATGTCCCGATAGCACCACAGAACCTTTGGGGGACACTCAAAATCCAAACTATGGTGTGTATATACTGCTCCTAAAGGTCATTGGGCAACTTGAAAATGGTAATTTCATCAGGGGCAAAGCCTGACTGGAGAAGGCTCTGGAGAGAATGGTATGAGGTACGTTGGAAATGGAGTCTATGTCAACATTTTCAGAGTTGTGCTACAAATGAAGGAGAGGAACGATGCAGTCACTGAATGAGCTTATGTGTTGTCTCATTACTGTGACTAAAATATCTGACAAGAACAACTTAAAGAAGGAAAAGTTTATTTTGGGCTCACGGCTTCAGAGGTTCAGTGCATGGTTGGTTAATTCCATTGCTCTGGGCCTGATGATGGAAGAGGATGGTGAAGGAAAGTTTCTCAGCTTATGTCAGCTTATTCTCAGCCAGGAAGAAGAGAGGAGGCAGGGTGGGGGAGAGAAAGGAACCAGGGACAAGACATAATCTCCAGGGGCACATCCCCTGTGACCTACCTCCTCTAGCCATGCCCCACTTGCCTAAGGTTACCACACAGTAGTCCATTCAAATTATTAATTCAAACGGATTAATCCACTGATGAGGTTGCAGCTCTCATAATCTAATCACTTCACCTCCAAACATTCCTGCATTACCTAACACATCACATGAGCTTTTCTGGGGACACATTGTATCCACATCATAACAACTCATGTGCCAAGGAGGAATTTTTTTGGTGAAGAAAAAAACACAACATGTTTACATGGGGGTAAATAAAAAGAGGGAAGAATGATATTGATAATTTACAATTTATTTTCTTTCTAGCTCATTAACTCATGTGTGTATGTGTGTGTGTGTGTGTATGTGTGTGTGTGTGTGTATGTGTGTGTGTATCTTGCTGGTGATTAAACCCTGGACCTCATGCTTGCTAGCTAAGTGCTATATCACTGAACTACACCCACAGCCTAAAAGTTTCACTTAAAATACTGAAACTTGTTTAAAACAGAACTTGGCAACTAACATCTTCATCCTAAGTATAACTTCCCTTCCACTCCTTTTGAATGATGGTTAACTTTCATGGAGTATTATCTGCCAGGGACCCTTCTGAATGCTCTACATCTATTAATTGACTTAATCCTCAAAACAACCCAGAAAAATATATCATATTATTGTCTTTATGTTATGGGTGCAGAAGCTGAGAGCAGTTTAGGTAATTGTCTAAGTTCATACAGAAAGACCTAAAACAGCTCAAGTAAGTTAGTTTCTGAAATTCATGGTCTTAATCATCATTGACTCAGGGAAGAAATGGCTTTTATTTTTCAGGTATTCATGTCCCAAATTGCTATTTGCTGTCTTTCAAGCCCCTCCATCCTTGTCACAGGATCAGCCTATGTTAGTGTCTCCCAGTAGTACTTCGATATCAGGGCCACATACTGATATGACTGATATACTACATAGTGATATACTACATACTGATATGACTGATATACTACATAGTGATATACTACACACTGATATGACTGATATACTACATAGTGATATACTACATACTGTTATGACTGATATACTACATAGTGATATACTACACACTGATATGACTGATATACTACATAGTGATATACTACACACTGATATGACTGATATACTACATAGTGATATACTACACACTGATATGACTGATATACTACATAGTGATATACTATATACTGATATGACTGATATACTACATAGTGATATACTACATACTGATATGACTGATATACTACATAGTGATATACTACATACTGATATGACTGATATACTACATAGTGATATACTACATACTGATATGACTGCTCTTTATTCAGAAATGTCCTTGTTGCCTACTCTTTTTTAACCAGAAGATCCAAATCGTTCTGAGCCTTTCTCACTGCAGTCTCTTCCCTATGTGATCTATGAATGAGGAAAACTAAATTTAGCCTTTCCCTTATGATCCCATACTATTCATATCTTGCTTCTGATACAAAACTTCAGTTATAAAAATTTCACCAAATACCAGGAAATATTTTCCCTGAAAGGCCTATCTTTCCTTCAGGATAAAGCATTTTAAAACACCCCAGCAGAACTTGAAAAGATGCCCCCTATTTGAGTGACTTCAGAGGCACAGGCAGCCAGGCACACACCTGCCCCGATCACAGGCCCACCACACAGCCTTGAAGAGGCTTTTCCCTCTCCCACCAAGGGCACTCGCTCTGAAGCCACCACCAAAGGCTGGCACACGGGTGCCGATGTTGTCAGTCCGCATCCGGGCCAACAGGGTTCCAGGAGAAGATAGGTCATATTGTGAAAGTAGCCATCATTTTAGTGCCTTGGACGTGATACTTCTTCCTCTGCTATTACTTCTGTATTCTGTTCATGGTGGTTTGTGATGCTGACCTCTCTCTCTCTCTCCCAGGATTCCAGTTGACAAAATCATGATACATTTGTTGGCCTTGATTCGGACGCCATCCAGCCCTCTGCAGCGAGCAGAGTTTCATTCCTCCTCGGTGAGCAGGGCCTCTTTTTTCCTGCCCTCTTAGGCACCAGAATCAGGACAGGATCAGCAGAAAGAACCGTGGGAGGAAACAAATATCCAGGGCCAGGTGGTCATAGATCGACCTCAGAATGGCTCAGGCTGACTCCCAAGGCCTAGTCCTGGCCCCCAGCCCGCGATGACAGAATCAGAATGGAAGGGGCAAGGACTAGCATCTCAATTCTCACCCTGGGTGATTCTAATACCAAGAAAGCTTTCTTCAAAGAAAACGGAAACCAGTGGTCTAGACTGTGCCTGAGGAGAAGTAAAAAGTAGGCTAGCCCACCCGCGGCCATTCCATCTCCAGAAGCAGCGAATGGGGTTCTTCTAAGCCATGCTCCTGGTTCTTGTAAGCCATGCTCCTCTTTCCCAAATCTGTGCTGGGTGTCTTGTATAGATATATGAAGTGCGCACATTTGAACACTTTTGCCATGTGATCTTAAAGCATAAAATGTTTCAAAATCATCTGGTTCAATCAGCTCTCTCAAGTCTTTCATGGAATGTGGTACCGTCTAAGTAAACACTAAAATTCAATCTGGCCCAATTCTCTATCATTTAACAGATGAGAGCTCTTGAGGCCAAGAAAATTATGTCACTTGCTTAGTCACTAAACCAACTAGTGGTGGAACCAGACCTAGGTTCCTAAAGATTTCTGCCTTCAGAGCTTTTTCTGATGTTCCAAACCAAAACAAACTTGACTGGTCAGGTTGTTGCCTATAGCTGGACTCACTCCAGGTGTGGCTTGCTCCTGCGGCTCGCTGAAAGAACTCTGGTATCACCATGGATGGCACCATTTATCAGATGTCCACCACATTACTTTATCTTGAGTGTTTTGCCTAGATGTTTCTTGATTTTCATCCCAGCTCTGCAAAGTTGGGTTATCTCTGTCTTACACGGGAAAGAAGGGAGGCTCAGAGGCAAAGTAAAAAGGTTAAGATCATATATGAGTGAATAGGGGAACTGAGAATGAGGCTAAGATTTCACTCACTCCAAGCCTGTGTTGATTCCACCACACGACGAAGCCCACAGATTAGCCAGTTTTCCATCAGTGTGACAAAATACCTGGGAAATACAACTTGAGGAAGAATTTATTTTGGCTCACAGTTTCAGAGGTTTCAGTCCATGGGCATCGGCTCCTTAGCTAGGTGCATGAGGTGAGCCAGAATTCAGGGTGGACAGGCATAGCAGAAAAAAGCTCATGGCACCCAGGAAACAGGGATCGGGTGGTGGGAGCATTGAGAACAAGAAATAGGGCCCCAAGAGCACACTTCACAAGAACCCACCTAGGTCCCACCTTCTCTAGTTTTCACCACTTACCAAAAAGCTCACTCAGCTTTGAATCCATCAATGAATTAATTCATTGAAGAGGTCAGAGCCCTGATGACCCAATTGAAGACAGAATTAGACAGGCAGTCCCTATAGATGGGTAAATCAAGTTAGGCCAATTTTGAGTGAATCCCAGGGAGTTGGAGACTGTCCCCTGAGGGATTGGAATGTTAATTCTTTCAGAACCCTTCCTCCACCCTCATAAAGAACCTGCAGTGCTCCAAACTGTTGCTCAGGTGAGCTGTCCCAGGAATTGTCCCTCCCTACAGGGAGCTATAAGGTTGTGAATTAATGTGTCCTGGGCTGCGCCATCCTGCCTTTCCCCCTTCAGCCCACCTGTTTCCCACATTTTGGCCATCCCAGGAGCATTCCTGGGCCTAGTCCTGGGCCTAGTCACATATACAGAAAGGACACCCATAGCCCAAGAGTTAATAACTAGAATCAACAAGTGGGACTCACTCAAACTAAGAAGTTTTTTCTCAGCAAGAGAAACAATAAGAGAGGTAAATAGGGAGCCTACATCCTGGGAACAAATTTTTACTCCTCACACTTCAGATAGAGCCCTAATATCCAGAGTATACAAAGAACTCAAAAAATTAGACAATAAGATAACAAATAACCCAATCAACAAATGGGCCAAGGACCTGAACAGACACTTCTCAGAGGAGGATATACAATCAATCAACAAGTACATGAAAAAATGCTCACCATCTCTAGCAGTCAGGGAAATGCAAATCAAAACCACCCTAAGATACCATCTCACTCCAGTAAGATTGGCAGCCATTATGAAGTCAAACAACAACAAGTGCTGGCGAGGATGTGGGGAAAAGGGTACTCTTGTACATTGCTGGTGGGACTGCAAATTGGTGCGGCCAATTTGGAAAGCAGTAATGGAGATTCCTGGGAAAGCTGAGAATGGAACCACCATTTGACCCAGCTATTGCCCTTCTCAGACTATTCCCTGAAGACCTTAAAAGAGCGTACTACAGGGATACTGCCACATCAATGTTCATAGCAGCACAATTCATAATAGCTAGACTGTGGAACCAACCCAGATGCCCTTCAATAGATGAATGGATTTAAAAAATGTGGCATTTATACACAATGGAGTATTATGCAGCACTAAAAAATGACAAAATCATGGAATTTTCAGGGAAATGGATGGCACTAGAGCAGATTATGCTAAGTGAAGCTAGCCAATCCCTAAAAAACAAATGCCAAATGTCTTATTTGATATAAAGAGAGCAACTAAGAACAGAGCAGGGAGGAAGAGCAGGAGGAAGAGACTAACATTAAACAGAGACATGAGGTGGGAGGGAAAGGGAGAGAAAAGGGAAATTGCATGGAAATGGAAGGAGACCCTCATTGTTATACAAAATTACATATAAGAGGTTGTGAGGGGAATGGGGAAAAAAACAAGGAGAGAAATGAATTGTAGTAGATGGGGTAGAGAGAGAAGATGGGAGGGGAGGGGAGGGGGGATAGTAGAGGATAGGAAAGGTAGCAGAATACCGCAGTCACTAATATGGCATCATGCAAAAATGTGGATGTGTAACCGATGTGATTCTGCAATCTGTATTTGGGGTAAAAATGGGAGTTCATAACCCACTTGAAACTAATGTATGAAATACGATATGTCAAGAGCTTTGTAATGTTTTGAACAACCAATAAAAAAAAATATATACGAAAGGAGAAAGATATGGGGGAAAGGCAGGAGAACAAAGGAAGCCTAGGACATATAAAAAGGGTTCACACCTCACTTCTTAGGATACCGCTATGGCCCCCTTCTCCCTCCCTGGAGAAGTCTATGTTACTCCTTTTTAAAATAAACCCTGCTTCATATGCTTGCCTCAGCGTGCTTCTCTAAGGTTCAAACTTCAACATGTGGGGAAGCAGGACTCGGCCGTATCACAATCATTTTCCCCAAAGCCCCACCCCTGAATATTGCTGCATTGGAGGCTAAGCTTTCAACCCACGAATCTTTAGGGGGCTTTTCAGATCCAAACTATAGCAACTTTCTAAGTCCAAGCTCAAGACTGAAGATGGGCATGGCCAAGTGCTAATGCCTTCATTTCCATGGAAGTCATGCCTAATGACAGTGCTTGTTTTAACCAGTTATCACAGTTTCTTTCCAGTGGGAAAACTTCACTTGGAAATGCAAATGAAGATGAGAAAGTTACTTAGTGAATATAAAAACAGAACAAAGGAAATCTGATATGCATAAAGAATACTCTTATCAAGTAGATAGCCTGTGAAACAGCAGCCTCCCCTGCCAAGCCTGCCCGAGGACTTGTGTCAGCCTGCTGGGCTAACTGTTCCAACACATTGCTGGAGTCACCTGGCAAACTCTTACCCTGATGCCTTCTCCTCTGTGACCACATTTCACAGCTGTGATTCAGTTTTCCTTCCCTAGTTGCATTCTAAACATGTCACAACACATGGCCTATTTTGCATTGGGTACACTTTTTAACAGAATCTGCACATCTCCAGACAACGGCTTGGAAACATTATCTCTGGGAAAGGACTAGCTTTTTAAATCCCAAAATGTAAATTATGCAAGTAAATCTCTGAGACTTCTCCGGGCCCTAGCCAAGGCCTGCAGGCCATCGCGTCTCATGGGCTCCATCTCTCACTGGATAAGTTCAACATGTAAAAATGGAGAGAATTGGTTCCATCAGGCAGCAAGGTGTCATTTATACAGTTATTGGTCAACACAGGATCCGACACTTCTGAGGATTTTCAGCCCACAGCATCACCTGTATGTCAGGTGAGATCTCAGATCTGATAACAAATGATACCTGTTTCACACTCAGCCTCACTGGCCCAGCACTTGTAGTTCACTCAACCTTTGGCTTCTTGGGCAAAGGGTTTTCTGCCCTCCTGAAAGTGAGCAGCTGCAGGTCCATGGCTAGAGTTTCTTCCCAGCACCAGAGAGAGAGAGAGAGAGAGAGAGAGAGAGAGAGAGAGAGAGAAAAGGCTTCTGAGATAAGGGAGCCTGGCACTGTTGGAGGGAGAGGGTTTGTGCACAGGGTGATTTGCTGCCTTTAATAGGAGAGTTCAGAATAGGTCTTACTGAGAAGTGAGATTTGAGCAAAGACCCAAAGGAGTTGAAATGAATGAACACAACAAATATCCTGAAGAGGAACATTTTAGGCTAAGGGAATGGCTGGAGAAAGATCCTGAGAGAGAAGCATGCCCAGAATGTTTGAGGACAGAGAAGGTTATATTGGCAGAGCAGAGTGATAATAGAACACACAGAGGGAGTGGTGGGAGGCTGAGTGTGGGCATGGCAACACTTCCTCGGCACCTTGGCTTCTGCTTAGAGTGAGAAGGGCTCTGAATGGGGACAGGGACCTGATCTGACTCAGATTCTGAAAGGAAGTGAGATTGAAAAAGGACCAAGGCAGATTGAGGGAATAGACCAATGCACAAACCCAGTGCCTCACTCACCCCAGGGTGGCACTTCTGGATATATTCCAAAGGCTGAGCCAAAAGCACTTCCCATAGAACATTACAAAATTCCAGAACTTTTGGCCTGAGCAATTGGAAGAATGGTGGTTGCCCTCAGTTAGACTAACAATAGTGTCAGAAAGTACTAATGTAGCATTATCTATACTCTTCCATAACAAAAGGAGGCAAGCCTGCTAAAGACACTTAGCTATATGAATCATTCTAAAGTGATATATTCTATATGAGCCAATATCACATTCATAGAGCAAACCATGAGGGCTTAAGCAGAAAAATTGGATCTAGAGGGTTTTTTGTTTGTTTGTTTGTGATACTGGAGATTGAACATAGAAGTATTTTTACCATTGAACTACATCTTTTTTTTTTTTTTTGAGACAGACTGCCCTCAAATTTGCAATTCTCCTATCTCACGCCTCCTGTGGAGTTGGAATTACAAATGTGTACCACCACACCCAGCCAAAATAAACCTTTTTTACATATATTTCATAATGCATACATGTGAATTATCATTATATATATAACCACTATATCACATATAATTATCTATATCTATACTTATATTTATCTCTTATTTATATGAAAGACGAAATATAGGATTCTTTTTTGTTTGTTTGTTTGTTTGTTTTTCTTTACCACTGAGCCACATCCCCAGCCTTTTGTGTAAATTTTATTTAGAGATAGGGTCTCACTGAGTTGCTTAGCACCTTGCTAAATAGTTGAAGCTGGCTTTGAACTCCTTATCCTCCTGTCTCAGCTTCCAGAGCCACTGGGATTACAAGTGTATGCCACCATACCCAGCAAGGATTCTTAAAGAAGTAATTTCTGGCTAGGCATAGCAGCACATGCCTGTAATCTGAGCCACTGGGGAGACTGAGACAGGAGGATTGCAAGGCCAGCCTCAGCAGTTTAGTGAGGCCCTAAGCAACTTAGTAAGACCCTGTCTCAAAATAAAAAATGAAAAGGGCTGGGGATGTAGCTCAGTGGTAAAATGTCCCTGTATTAAATCCCTAGCAACAACAAATTTTTTTTTTTAAAAAAAGAAGTAATTTTCAAAAACCTCCCTTCCCTTCTACCCAAGCCTGTTAATGAAAGTTATTAATAAATGAGTAAGAGTAAAATATCACATTAAGAACATTCTCTGGACTCAGTGTTACAGCATGTTCTTAGCATGTGTGAGGTCCATACCACCAAAAAAACAAACAAAAAAAGAATTTTCACTGTTTGAAGCTACGTATGAACAGTGACAACTATCCATATCTTTTAATCTAATTTTTAATAAAATATATTCCATTTCCCAAATGAAAATAGACATTTGCTTTTTATAATTGCAGAAAATGAAGTAGAATCAAGATCTCAGATTTTCCCTTTTGTAATTGTCTGTGTAAATGCAGAATGACGACAGTGATTTTCTGTAATGAATATCATACCCTAGAGGATGACAATTTTTTAAATTCAATCTAACTTCACACAGCAAAAGTATTGAACAAATTAAAAGCATACAATCAGATGTGGCTGATTAAAAGAGGAAATAATAAAGATTTTTCTGAGATATGTTTTTCTATTCTCAAGACTAAGAATTTTACTTTTCTAAAAACTTTTATTTGTTTTAATTAGTTATACATGACAGTAGAATGCATTTATTCGCTTTAGTATATCATACATAGATGGGAAATAATTTCTCATTTTTCTGAGTGTACATGTTGTAAAATCCCATTGGTCATGCAGTCACATATATACATATAATAATAATGTCTGTTTCATTCTACTATCCTTCAATCCCCACATCGCCTCCCCTCCCCTTCCTTCATTTCCCTCTACCTAGAGTAACTCTATTCTCTAGTGCACTGCCCCCCTTATTGTGAATTAGCATCCGCATATTAGAGAAAACATTCAGCCTTTATTTTGGGGGGATTGGCTTATTTCGCTTAGCATGAGTAGTAGAGCTCATATCTAGCATGCATGAGAACCTGAGTTCTACTCCCACACCCAACTAACTAACCTGACTTCTACTCCTACACCCAGCTCATATCTTTATTTTGGGGGGACTGGCTTATTTCGCTTAGCTCAGTAGTAGAGCTCATATCTAGCATGCATGAGAACCTGAGTTCTACTCCCACATCCAAAAGCAATCATTATACATACTACATATGAATATCAAACATGAGTTATGTGAATTATTGATACAATTTTATAGTTTACCTTTTATGTTTCAAACTTTAATTTGCTCATTAGATTCTCAATATACCCTTTGAACTAGATTTCGGGAGACACATACCCAAAACCTCATTAATTTTACTCTTTGCTAACTTTTTCTAGCTGGTCTTATTGGTCATTTGAGCAGCTTCTCCACCATTGGTTATTCACTCAGTCAGGCATTTATCTCCTCTGAGCCATCCTGTTCACTGCAATATCAAAAACACCAGTAGAAATCCCAATTCTGCCCTGCAGATGGGAGTCAACCAGGTGGGTGGGTGCTAAGCAGGGTGAAGCCAGAGGCAAGAGGAGGGAAAGAACTTTGCTTGATCAAGAAGAAATCCTTCCTGAACCCGCTCCACATTTTGTTCCCACCAGAAGTGGGCTTATTTTTGTTTTTGTTTTTCCCCTTTGTGTCTTGTGTTTATTTTTCTTAAAACAAGTTTGTGGGTTGGGATGCAGCTCAGTGATAGAGCATTTGACTAACCCATGCGAGACCCTGGATTTTATCCCCAGCACTAACACTGCAAAAAATAAAGAAGTGAATAAATATCACCTCTTATGGATTCAGAAACCTCCATGGGAGCAAACCCTCGAAGCTCTGAACAAAACCCTGTTCTAATCATAAATTAGTTAGGAACATAGATTAGTTAGGAACGTGAGCTTTGAGATTAAAAACAGATCTGGATCTCACTCCATGACTTACTTGACCTCACATTTCTTCATCTTCAAAATAGAAAACCAAAACTTCTAGAGGAATAACCAAGGAAATGAACTGTTTGCCAACCCCTATTGCCTCCCAGGGTGGTCTGAAGGACTGGCTATAAACTTTAAAGTACAGTAAGAACTTTGTATTAGCAACTTGTTTAGGTTGCTGGGAAGGCCAAGCAATAGAAGAAGCTAGAAAAGGTAAATTGAGCATCCAAAGTCCACAAGTGCCTTGTTTTCTTCCAGGAAATCCCTGCCAACCTTAGAATGGTAACTGCTGCTGTCCAGGAGGGGAGCAGCCTGGGAACAGCAGGTGGAAGAACAGGTCCCTTTGCCTTCCCAACTGAGAGCCTGGGGCTGTATCTTGATCTGCAAAACTGGCAGATGTCATCATAGTTGTGAGTTCAAGGAATATAGAGGGCCCTGCACACATCGAAGGGAAGACTCAGAGCGGCATTTTAAGAAAAGCAGGTCAGCGAGGAGTCCACACTCCTTGTTCCTGTCTGAGCATTGTGGCCTTGGCTCTCCCAGCTCAGCAAGCTCTGGGGTGCCATCCCTATAGGCTGGTTCAAGTCCCTCCTTGGGGTACCCAAGAAGATCCTCACCCCCAGACCTCCCTAGCACCCTAGGAACATTGTAAAGGGGAGACACACTTGGACAAACAACCATGGAGAAAGTAGTTTGGCAGTCACAGAGTGCTTGCCAAAGACATGAATTCAATGGGATTGGATGACTTCCTTTTCCCATTGAAAAACAAAGAATGCTGTTCATCCAAATTGATGTTGACAGCCAGGGAAAAGGCTGGAGTGCTGCAACCTTGGGCTTCAACTACCCCACTAGCTCTGTCTCTGAGGAAAAGTCAGCCCAGAGCTGCCTCCCCTTCTGTCTCTGTGACAGTGACCCGAAATCCTCAACAACCAGTCCCCTTGTACAAACAAGCAACTGAGACCCGGGCCTGAGTCTCTTCACAAATACAGCTATTGAGAAGCTGAACTGTTACATGGGAGCTTCTACCTATGAGAGCTGTATACCAAGAGAATATTTCTACCTCTAGTGCAATGTTGAGGCTTAGATCAGGCATCTTTTGTATTAATTTACATATTTCATCACTAACCCAATAATCAGAAAGTGCTCTCGAAACCACAAAGCATTACCCAAATATAAAGTGGTATTTTGATTGCTGCGGCCAATCCGTTGGAATTGAACTGCGTTTCATAATCTTTCTCCTCTCAGTGTGTGATTTTTCCAGAGTACAAGGTGTGTTCTTATTTTATTTTATTTTTTTTTTTAAAGAGAGAGTGAGAGAGGAGAGAGAGAGAGAGAGAGAGAGAGAGAGAGAGAGAGAGAGAGAGAATTTTTAGTTCTCGGTGGACACAACATCTTTGTTGGTATGTGGTGCTGAGGATCGAACCCGGGCCGCATGCATGCCAGGGGAGCGCACTACCGCTGAGCCACATCTCCAGCCCCAATGTGTTCTTATTTTAAAGTGCAGAAAATTAAGATGATTTTATTTTTAGGATTTCATAATCTTCCTTGGAATAATTAAAGAGACCTGAAGGTATCCTAAAACCAGAACTTGGGAATCATTGGTTTAACCACTTGGGAAGTAGCTAAACAATGCTGGGTATCCAGGGGGACTTGAAAATCAAGTTTGAATTTTTTTTCATAGCTCTGTATCTCTAAGATAGCCACTGTTGCCACTCACAAAGTGAGCCTGTAACAAGACCCCAGAAAGAATTTTGCTTTAGGGTCGTGGGCAAGGTTGGGGTGGGATAGGAAGAAAGGGGAAAAGGACACGATTCTACCTCTAGTCATGAAGTCTGATCATGATTTTTTCTAGTCCGTTGTCCACTCGAGGAGGGGAATCTTCTTACAGCTTTCCCTTTATCCACCTAAAGCTACCCATGGTTACAATTCTTCTTCTTTTTTTGTGGGGGGAGGTGTACTGGAGATTGAACTCAGGGGCACTCGACCACTGAGCCACATCCCCAGCCCTATTCTGTATTTTATTTAGAGACAGAGTCTTACTGATTTGCTTAGCGCCTCACCTTTGCTGAGGCTGGCTTTGAACCCTTGAGCCTCCTGTCTCAGCCTCCTGAGCCTCTGGGATTACAAGAGTGCACCACCACCCCTGGCTACAATTCTTCATGATTGTGTTTTGTTTTGTTTTGAGTTGCAGGGATTGAACTCAGGACTTTAGGCACGCTAAGCACATGTTCTGCCACTGAGCTGTGCCCCCAGCGCTCTCTTCCCATTTTTTGAACCCTCAGAGCAGTGCTTGCCCAATTCCCCAGGGCAAAGCCTGAAGCCACAACCTGGATATAGGAGCGCTCAATGTGAGGAAGTGCATAGAGTTTAGGGGAAGAGTCGCATGTCCACTCACACCCAGATCTTCTGTTATGGCCATCACGGAGGTCCTCATACCAAACACAGAATTTTAGAATTAGATTGGTTGTTTTTGTTTTTGTTTTTGTTTGTTGTGGGCTGGGGACCAAACGTAGGGCCTCCAACAGGCTAGGCAAGCATTCTACCCCAGGCTACACTCCCAGCCCAGTATTCCTTAAGTCGCCAACTGCTATAACTATTCCACTTAGCATATACAACTTCTTCCTTTTTCACAGACATCTCTCTCTGGGGGGATCCTCCATCTGCTGTCTGACCAAAGACATGATAGGATTTCAGGAGCCTGCTTTTAAGATAATCAAGTTTCAAACATTAATACAGATCTGGATCTTAAGGGGATCAAGGAAGGGGGAAGGTCAGAGTGTGAGCCTGTAACAAGACCCTGGCAAGAAGGCCTTGGCTCTCTCAATGCCCGTCTGTCCTAATTAAAGACATAGCTCATTATTTACCTCCTATTTAACTGTAGCCAGCAAGTTTCCTCAAATGAAGGTATAAGAAAAGACCAAATCATCAAATAACTTTCTATCCACCCACCTGAAAATGCCAACTCATCCTATAAAACAAAAGTGCTACAAATTGGTTCTATTTGAAGATCATAATGGTCTTTTTTTAAAAAAAAAATTCTTTTTATCAATATGTGTGCACGGTTTTAAAAAACAAAATTCTCTTGTTCCATGTAAGATAAACCCACCTTTCCAACACAGCATTTTATTTATTTATTTATTTTGGTGCTGGTGGTAGAACCCAGAATGCTAAGCATGCTTTTGACCACAGAGCTACACCTCTAGCCCCAACCAGTAAGGTAATTGAAATCATCATCATCCCCAGCATGTGTCAATAACATACAGGTGGGTTCTGTCCATCACAGAGACCTTTGTACACCATGATTTGACACTGAGTGAGTGGGGAAAGAGGTGAGGTGTGAGGTTTGCATTTTGCAGGGGTGGTGGGAAGGCCTGTCGTACTGTTGACAGCTGGAGTAGTGGGCATCTGACATGGTGGCCCCTAGTCAAGGTAGAGACCATCACTCCCGTGGGGGTCATTTCTGCAGTACTTTGGGGAACCACTATCGAAAGTTTTTCTCTTCAGATCTCCCCA
Source organism: Urocitellus parryii (assembly GCF_045843805.1). NCBI lineage: Eukaryota > Metazoa > Chordata > Mammalia > Rodentia > Sciuridae > Urocitellus > Urocitellus parryii. The sequence goes on from NC_135539.1 coordinate 54,547,755, forward strand.
GTATTCTTGGAGTTTATTCTTTAATAAACTCTTCATAAGAAAAAAGCTGGAGTGGGTTCTGTTGTCTCACGAAGAATGCTGATAATAAAGAATTATGGATTTGTAATGAAAGACAGTAGTCTCATGCTTTTCCTAAGCCCTATTTTCAGAAGCAACACGGAGCCATTTTAGCTATACTTCTGATATGTATTAACTATACATACAAAGTTTCAACAGGATTTTGTGAACTTGATATGATTCCTGATGGGGTTCAAATACACTACTGTGGCATAAAATATCATCTTGAGCAGAAATTGTTTGAGTTTGCCTGAAATTCCTTTTCTACTTAAAAGGGGATCCTCCCAAATGATTCAATTATCGTAAATCCCCTCCCAAGGAACAACCAGGGAAAATTAACTCTCATCCTTGGAGACAATGAGAAGTCCTCGCTACACCTAAACAGACATTGTCTGGAAACTACCAAATATCCCATCCATTCTAAGTTCCATTTATCTTTCCTAGAAATTGATTGTCTTCCTATACACAGAGCTTTCTCTACCTTATCTTCCCTTATTAAAATATTAAGATATTAAGATGGTATAAAACCCCTACTTCTTTTTTTCTTTTCTCTCAGTGCTGGGCATCTAACTCAGGGTCTCCTACAGGCTAAGCAACTACTCCATCTCTGAACTACTCCCTTAACCCCCCTCAAAGAGGCCAACTTCAATCAGCATGATAATGAAGTTCCCTCTGCCTAATCTGTTTACAGAACAGATAAACTAGAGTAACCCAGTGTTAAAGAGTTAGTTATTTTTCTATTGTTCAGTCTCCCTGTCCCTGACTTACAAGGAAAGTGACTTTGAAATGACCAATATGCCTTTTTTTTTCTGCTTCCTTCAGTCCTTTCTTCTCTATGTAGCCCTCTTCTGCTATCACATAAGAAAAAAAAATTGTTTTACTAATTTATTTGCTGCTGATTCTAAAAAAAAATAAAGCCAATTAAGATTGTTAAGCTAAATTGTTACAATTTTGTCTTTTGACGTTGTTCATTTACTGAGTTTTTCAAATTAAAAAACAAAAACAAAATATTTCTTGCTCTTATTTCCATACGTTCCAACTGATCGAGCAAAACCTACCAGAATCAGAATCTTTACTCAATTTGCTCAAGATACCACTAAGAGTGGATGGCACAAGGTGCAATGAGAAGTGAGTTTCAGTGTCCCGCAGGGCTTGCTACAACATCATGCACACACATACACAACACACGCACACATACACACACACACACAGTGACATAAATAAGATGTGTCATAAAGTAAGCTATAATACAAGCTGAGGCAAAGTCTAGAAATGAATTTTGTTCAAAATGATGCAGGTAAAGTAACTTCACAAACTTTCAACATCCACTGACTTACAATGGCAGCTATAAAAGTCAACAACATACAATAAGGCAGTTTTGTCGATCTTTCCATTTCAAATATTTATTTATTCTTTTAATTAATTTTAATATTGTATTGTTTCTTTAAAATTACCAAGTAATAAATTAGCAATGTATCAGAGTCAAATAACATATGAGCAAATAAAATGAAAAGTATGTGTGTATATGTCTCTCTGTCTTTTTTGTGTGTGGTGCTGGGGATTGAACCCAGGGCCTTGCACATGCTAAGCACATGCTCTACCACTGAGCTATGACCTGGCCAAAAATGTGTCTTACCTCACCACTACTGCCTTTCCTCCTTCCCACAAAAGGGTGTGTTTCCTTCCAGGATTTCCCGGGTAGTGGGCAGAAAATCACCTTGACAGATGGAAGGAGAGTAAAGTTGTTAAGAATTGAGCCCTGCTATGAGAGAAACCAGAGTTCACACTCTTACTGTGTCATTTGGTAGCTTAGTGACATTGGGCAAGTTCTTTAGATTCAGAGACGGGCAATCCTATTGGTAGCACATGGATGATTATGAGGTCTACCGCATACAGTCATTAGGTAAAGCCCCTTGCCAACAAGGGAACTCCCAGTAACCTGGCCTCAATGACCACCCAGCAGTTGAAACTCATCCTACTCTCACCATTCTGGGTCCTCCCATACGCACCAACTCTTACAGAGAGATTGAAATCTTACAAATTGAGTGTGTATTAGCTTGGGATATAGCTCAGTAGTATATTATATATTATATTTTAAATCCTTTTTTCTTTCTTTCTCCTTCCTTCATTCATTTCTTTCTTCCTTCCTTCCTTCCTTCCTTTCTATCTTTCTTTCTTTCCTCATTTATTTTCTGGTGCTAAGGATTGAACCCAGGACTTCATGCATGGTAGGCTAGTGTTCCACCACTGAGCCACATTCCCAGTCCTAATTAAAGAGTTTTTTAAAGGGTTAGTAGCTTTGTAGGAAATAGCCCTAAAAAGCCAAATGCTTTTTACAGATGGAAGAAGAAAGGAAAAAAAAAAAAAAAAAGACACAGTTCTTACCCAGGAAAATGGAAGCTTCGGGTAAACTAAGCAGTGGAAGTGGTGTTGCCTTGGAGCAAGGGTGTGAACAAATGACTGCACACTCTGATTTATAAACAGAAAAGTAAACAAAGATGGCAATTTGTGGGACTCTTCTCAGCAAAAGCTTTAAGTAGCACAAAAATTACTCATGTAAGAAATATTACTGAAAATTACAACTCTAATTAGCTTGTGGGGTGAGGACAGTCCTAGGAACCATATGAAGCCAGATGGAAATATGCACAGCCAGGAACCACAACAAACGCTTCCTTAGCCAAAACTCGTATGGATTTTAAACACCTCCAAAGTATCCCTGGAAAATCCTTTTCTGGTGATTGAGGAACTTATCAGACAAGTAGGAAATCTTTGAGAGTTTGTGTTGGTGCTTCTGCAGAGAACCAGGGACATGAGGACAGTTGATTTGAACATTAGGATTGCTGCATAGTGGCAAGGCTATGTCAGGATGGGTTTCAGACGTCCAGCTCTGCCCCCAATTCCTGCCCCCAATTCCAAAAAGTAAAAGGTACTGGTCAAACAAACCTCACCCCTCTCCTGCTAGTGGAAAACATCACCGCTAGCTTTGCTGGTGTTAGAGGCACACTTTGCAGGGCTCTGCCTTTCACTTCTCCTGGCCCTGCCCTAGCCCTGGTTCCACAGAGAGTATAGCGCTCCCAGTTCTCACCTCCCTACTCAGACCTGGTTCCCTCACCATTTTTCTGTACTTATTCTTGGAAAACAACATGATCTCTGTGTGGTAAGACCATCACTTGCTTTCTAGCAGATGTCACAATTACAAAGGTGGTCATCATTACAAAAGCCTAAGGAATCTAGATTTCTGTGTGAACTTTTCTGATTTTTATCTTTATCTTTTTTTGTTGAAATGCATAGCCACAGAGAATATTTGGCCCACAGGCAATATTTGTCCTGTGAAGATGGAGGATAAGCGTGATATGTCTATGCAAGCCAAGGAATGCCAAAGATGACCAGCAAACCACCAGAAGTTAGGAAGAAAGAAGGAAGGAATTTTCCTCTTCAGGTTTCAGAAGGAACCAACATCTTGATTTTCAACTCTTAGTCTCTAGAACCACAAAAAAAAAAAAAAAAAAAAAAAAAAAAATTCTGTTGTTTTAAAGCCACTCTGTTCAGGGTACTTAGTTATGGCAGTCCTAGCAAATGAACACAGATTTGGGCATTTTATACCCTTTGGCCTAAACCAAATATGTGAATACTAAACATCACTGAGGCATAGGGGTCATCTTTGCACACCATGTTGGTGGCCACCTGCTGATAAGATCTTCCCTACTCACACAGCCTGTGATTGACAGGAAGTTCCCAGGACAGAAAAGCATTGAGCCAGTGGGCACACCACAGGCTAGAAGGACACCAGGCACTATGAAGTGACTTGGAAGTGAGTCTGAATTCTGTTTTCTCAGGAGACACAGCTCTTTCTGAGGACACTGGCCCAGATTCTATTGGGGATTTACCTACCGAGCTAGACTGAGACTGTACCTCCACCTCCCCCCAACAGATTGAGCTCACCAGAGAGGGTGGAATAAATTCAGTATGGTTGCACTGTTACTCTTGCTTTCAAAATCATTCCCGGTTTCAGATAATAGGGTTTCTATGGGCTGTACTCAGGCTGAATTATTCCTTTGAGTGGATGCAGAAGAAACTCAAGAGGAATCTGTGGGTCTTTGCTGGAGAGGGAGGAAGGCAGCCCCAGAGAGCCCAGTGGGGTGGTCATTAGGAACTTACAGGTGAATGTGGATGGAGGGCAGGAACCAGGAATGCAGATGCTGTTTTGGAAGTGGGAGGCCAGCTACTCGGGGAAGGCACAGTGTTCTGGAGTAAATGTGTAACCAAGCAAGTGTGCTGAAACCTTGCCCCTTCAGGTTTCAGATCTTGTGGTCCAGACGTGGAAGGTTGGTTGAAAGAAGTCACATCAGGCCAAACAGCAAGAGAAATGGACCTCTTGTCTGCTCTGTAGAGCTAAAGAGGCCTGTATTAGATTCCCTCACGGGTTGGGCAGCCAGATCAGTACTCCTGGGTGTCCTCAGGCGGTTAAATCTGAATTTCAGATAAACAATGAAAAATTTACAATATAAGTATGCACAAATACTGCATGGGACATACTTAAACTTAAAAGTGATGAATTAATTGGATTTTTTTTTTTTTTTTTTGCTGGGTGGAGGGTACTAGAGATTGAACCCAGAAGTGCTTTATCATGAGGCTGCATCTCCAGCCCTTTTTAAATTTTAATTTGTTTTTGGTCCCAGGGATTGAACCCAGGGGCACTTAAGCCCTGGAGCCACATCCCCAGCTCTTTTTAATTTTTATTTTGAGACAGGGTCTTGCTAAGTTGCCTAGGGCCTCGATAAGTTGCTGACGCTGTCTTTGAACTTGCAATACTCCTGCCTCAGCTTCCTGAGCCACAGGTATGTATACTACTACTGTGCCTGGAATTTTCATCTAACTTAGTGTCCTGTATTTTTTTTTTTTTTTCCAAATCTGGCAACTCTCTCCCAGGCAGCAAAAGAAGTGCCTGTACCTACTTCAACTTCATCCTTTTTGTCAACACTCAAAAAATATGCACATCAAGGCCTTAAAAAAAAAAAACACAGGTCTGCAGAGAAAAGCAGGGTTATCAGAACAGGAAGAAACACGGTAAATTAAGCTTCTCTTCCTGCCTCACACAGTTTGAAGGTCATGGTGATGACAGCCATTAGAGACTCCACCCCAACAGCTCCTCATCTCCAGACCGAACCCTTGTAAGTTGAGGATACTTCAACGTCTTTCATAATCACTACCCAAAGACACCGTAGTGAATGCAGCTGCAGTGCCAGAATATGGTTTGGGACAAGGCCCGAAGCAGTTTTTCCCAGAGCTATTCTAAGGAAGTCATCATGAAACAAAATGAATCCACTATGGTTGGAAACCGTAGTGCTGACCCCAAATATTTTTAATGTGTGGAACTAGCTGGCAAGCCGAGAGCCTGAGAAAACAGAAAGAGCTGTTTGGCTTCTTTGAAATGCCCAGATCTCCGAAGTGTGGCTTTTCCTACACACTGTTAGCTGTGTTCCAACAGGCACAGGGCCAGCTTAGGCGAGTCCAGTGGGGGAGACGTTGGCAGAAGTGCAGTTTGGCCTTGACAGCTTCATTTGGAGGACAGGAAGGGGTGAGAAGGAGGGAGGGCAGGGGGGATTAGGAGGCCAGGGGACAAGTCCCTACCTCTGTGTGGTACCTCCGAGTTTTATCAGCTGCATTTATATGCCACCCGCTCTTTGCCACAACTCTATGAACAGCTGATTTCTCCTTTTTACAGATGGCAAAACAGCGTTTCTAAAGTTATCTTGTGGATAAGAATTCAAGCTCAGCTTTTTTTTTTTTTTTAATAATTTTTTAGTTGTCAATAAACATTTATTTATTTATTTATTTGCAGTGCTGAGAAACGAACCCAGTGCCTCACACATTCCAGGCAAGTGCACTATCACTGAGCCCCAGCCCCAGCCCTCTTTTTATTTACACTTTATTTATTTAGGTACTGAGGATTGAACCCAGGGGTGTTCTATCATTAAGCTACACCCCCCCACACACACACACACACACTTTATTTTTCTAGTTTTTTAATTTTGAGACAAGGTCTTGCTAAATTGCCTAGGCTGGCCTTGAACTTGTGATCCTCCTCCCTCAGCCTCCCAAATCACTGGGATTATAGGACACAGTGTGCACCACTGTGTCCAACCAAACTTTATTTTTTGTATAGATAATACACTCATACGGTTCAAAATTCAAAATGCATGCAGGAATATAGTGAGAATGTGGTCTCCTCAGGCCTGAGCCTCCTAGCTCACTTTCACACAAGCAATTAATGTTCTTTATTTCTTATATGTCCTTCCACAGAGATTTTATAAACACTTTTTTTCTGATTTCCTACTTTGGGACAGAGCTTAGTTTACCATGCACAACTATTTTGTTACTCTGACTTAAGCCAAGCTCTTTACATCTGTGTCTAATGCTTTTTCTTAGAATTAAATAAATAAATGAGCTGCTGGGGGAGTAGCTCTGTGGTACAGCATTTGCCTAGCATTCACAAGGCCCTGGGTTTGTTTCTCAGCACCACAACATAAATAAATAAATAAATCTCCATGATAAAATATAGTAAATATGGCAAATACTAAAAATGTGGGAAAAAAATCAAAATATCGTCTTTTGGCCTGTTCTTCCAAAGTGTTAACAGTTTCATGGGTTTTCCTTCAGGCTTTGTGAAATATTTTGTGTGGGTCCTTTCTAGTATACTTTCTAGTACACTGCAATCTTGTCTTTGGGCAGAATTAGGGGCAGAAAGATAATATGAAGAAGAGAAGAAATCGAAGCAAATAATTTGTTCTGGGGAGGCAGGAACAATACGGGCCAGGAGAAGTCAACTAATCTGGAGAGAAAGTGCATATATATTTATCCTTTTGAAGACCCTTTTTGCTGAACCCTGTTTTGTGGAAAGTACCTGTTTTGTGGAAACACACATGCTAAAATAAAGCCAAGAGCAAGGAGAAAATCAATAGGCAGGCCATTTCAACACCGCGGACAGCAGGAAGCCTGGGGGAGCTGACGAAGCAGGAGGAGGGGGTCTGAGAAGGTCCCCTGGAAGAGTGCCCTGAACTGGACCTTGGCCAACCTGCAGGGTTAAGCCAGGTGATAGGCAGAAGAGGCATTCCCACAAAAGGGATTGCAAAATCAAAGATAGTTGAGTATGGTGGCAGGAAGCAGGTGTGTAATATGAAAGGAATTTTGGCTTTATCCCCAGGGTGGCCTGAAGCTCTTGAAAGATTCCAAGCAGGAAATCAACACCATTGGAGTTATACTTTGACAAAGACCAAGTCTGGCAGCGAGAGAAAAATAAATTAGGAGTGGATATGGTGGAGGGGAGGCAGTCTAGAAAACTGTGATTCATAAATCTAGGTGAGAGAAGATGGTGGTGTGAAGCAAGACTGGGGGTGTCCATCAGGATGGAGACATTCGACAGAGTGGATTCTAAAAAGGTTGTGTATGTGAATTTGGTAACTGACTAGTAGATTTGGTGACTGACAGGTAAATTTGGTGAGGATAAGAATGGCTCCCAGATGGAGGCTTGGGTATTACTGGACTCAAAATTACTTCACTGGCTCCCCTTTGTCCACAAAGGTTTTAGTTTCTAAATTTAGCATGAAGACTCTCAATGGCATCATTGAAAACTTCCCTCATAATGTTACTGAGTCTCTCTCTTTCCAAGCTTGTACTTGAGCCATACTGGAATGCAGACAGTTCCCCAAGCAAGCTGTCTCTTTGTCCCTGAACTTCTCCACCCATCTCAGCTTCCTGAAACACTTTCCACCCACCAAGCCCATCTCAATGCCACCCCCTCCCTAAGCCTTCCCAGGCCTGTGACTGCTTCCTCCCTTTTCTTGTTTGGAACTACTCTCCCCCTCTAGGCTCCGGGGGCACTTTGCTCCTCTATTTGCTGAACCACCACATTTTACATTTTTCTTTTGGTAGAAGTGTCTTATTTTTACTAGAAAGTTAAAGGCTCCTTGAAGGCAGAGACCACAACTTCCTCGGAGGTTCAAGGAATGCTTGTTGAATTGAAATGAGCACAAATTGGAAAGAAAAAAAAAAAAAAACAATTTCAGAGCCAGGAAGGTTTTTCAATAAAAGAGAATCAGGTGGCACAGGGGATTTAGTTGGGTCAATAGCATCAAATCTGTGAGCAGATCCTGAAGGACTGGGAGTACAGTAAGTGGTAAGGCCATGATCTTGGGCCCAGTCCTGGGCCTGATCTGAGCGTCCGTGCTGCAGGTTGCAGGCCTCAGGACTGTGAAGACCTCCCCTCAGAAGCAGAGGTTCACAGATGTTGGTGGATCCTGACCAGCTCAGGACCAGGGAACAAGGTACTTTTATGGGGAAGTGCCTGAAGTCAGACCCTAACCCAAGGGGTTAGAGAATCCGAGGGCTTCTTGAAACACTCTGAAATCTTAAAAACACAAACAACAACAACAACAACAACAACAAAAACCCTGCCAGTCCCTCACCAACATGGGAATCATTCCTTCTTTTCTTACCCTCCCTCAGCCATTTCTGTCAATTTCCACACCACGAAGGACCCTGCAGTGACCACAGGCCAGGCTGTAGCCCTAAAGCAATTTGTTCCAGTTGAGCACTTCTCTTTCAAAGTTGAGGTGGATGATGGGGGAGAGGGAGAGAACGGTGGGGGGGAGGTGTCCCGTGGATGTTCTGAGTGCCCCCTTATGTGTAGGCCTCCAAAGACCAAGGTAAACTTTGTACTGTACTCAGACATTAAATATCCCCCAAGGGTCTCTCTGTTAAATCTTGGTCCCCTGGGTGGCACTATTGGTTGGTGCTATGGACCTCAAGGAGGTAGGACCTTCCAAGAGGTCCTTAAGTCATGGAGGATGTGCCCTAGAAGGAAAGTGACGGGTCACTGTCTCCTCTTCTTCTTCTCTGGCCTTACTTCCTGGCTCATGAGGTGAGAGGTTTTTCTCTGCCACACGCTCTTGACATAATGTGCTGCCTGGTCAAAGAAATGGGCACACTCAGTCACAGACTGGAACCTCAGGATCATAAGTCAAAACAAACCTTTTATCTTTACAAGTTAATTATCTCAGGTATTTAGTTATAGTAACTAATACAAGCCCGGATTCTATCTTCCAATCAAAGGAAGAAAGAATCAACTAGGAGAAAAATAGAAGTTCCAAGAATCTTCTTCAAAATACAAAAGGGAAGGGCAGGCTTGGGAGTCTCATTCCTAGGAATAAATACATTCTAAAATTCATTCTAAACTTTTTTTTTTTGAGACACTCAGAATTAAACCCAGGTGTGCTTTACCACTGAGCTACATTCCCAGCCCTTTTCTTTTTTTTATTTTCAGACAGGGTCTTACTAAGTTGCTTAGTGCCTTACTAAGTTGCTGACACTGACTTTGAACTGTAACACTTCTGTCTCAGCCTTCCGAGCTTCTGGAATTACAGGTGTGTGCCACCATGCCCAGCTAATACATTCTACATAAGAAGTCCAAAAGTTTCCACCTTTGGAGGTACAAGGATCTATAGACCAAGTGGAGAACTTTCGAATTGCTTATAAATGGTACTATATTTCTCCATGACATCAAAATCTAGAGCTTCTACTCTGCATGTGGTATATTGGGTTATGAAAAGGATGAGGAGGAGGAGAGCAACTGGAAGAAAAATTGAAGGAAAGGAGCAAAGGCAACAAGAGATGTCTCAATGTAGTTTATAGCTACTCACCAATGGGGAAGAAGCAGTAAGATTACTAAAAGAAGCATCAATGCTTTACTATTATGTTATGTGTTGTATGTATTGTATTATGTGTGCACACTTGTATTTTGTGTTGTATGTCTGTATGTGTGTATGTCCATATATGAGGAATGCTCATGAAAAAATGGATCCAAATATTTTTTTATTATTCACATGATTTAAATGGTTTAATTTAAATTGGGTATTGTTTTAAAAAGTGAACAAAAAAGGAGGTTAACAGATATGTTTGTTTACGTTCACCTTTCCTTTTCATTATACTTAATAATTCTGTTCAAGATAATGTACATTGTTCAGAAAATTGTTTTCTTAGTGCCTGCTGGAATGCTACATAATTTTTTTTTTAGCCATCATTACCAGAATTCCTATCCTCATCCCAGTGCCAGTGAAGACAAAGATAAAACCAAACCACAGCTTCTGTGATAGCTATCACAACAAACTGTATAAACTGATGCATCAATGAATAATGTAACTCAACAAGTGATGCTCAATCAAGAAGTCGATTTGCTTTGGGAGGAAATGGACATATTGATAGATTCCTCTGCTTTGAACTGCTTGCAGAATTTGCCTGGACTATGTACCAATTATATGCATTGTGAACTATCTGTTGGTGCAGCAACTTGTGGTAGTGCCGGGTATTTTTGCTGATGGTGTCATCGGTGGTACAATTTTTCCAAAAGGAGCCGTCAATTGGCTTGGTGTCCTGGCATTTTGTATCCTCCTCCCTTCTTCTTGTGATGGTCGTTCAGCTAAAATTTGGGGGCCAACAGAGGTGAGGTAAAGAACCTCACCCCCCCCCACTGGTGCAAAGGCCTATCCACAAGTATGGCTGTCTGCTGGGCCAATAGTCAATGATGGGTAAGATCCAATTGCAATGGTACCAACCTAAGACAGGAGGCTGACACCTTGAGGTCAGCTCATCTGATGACATGTAAGGACTATATGTAGTATTGGACAACCTAAGACAGGCACGGTCCCTCAGCCACATGCTTGTTGTTTAATTAAACAGAAGGTGGGAGATGTAGAGAGCCACAGCCAAGTCGGGATGGCACCTAGCATTTTGCCAGAAGGAGTGGTTGAGAGGTGACGTCAGTGAGCCATTAAGATGATGATAATTAAGTTAAGCTGTGTATAATTGCTGTGACTGGATGATGCTGGATTGAAACAGGCTGTGTATTATTCAGTTGTATATAGACCCCTGTTGTCCAGCAATAAGGCGGCTTCTGCTGCCTCAGGTGCCCACTACTTTTGAGTTCTCGCGGAGTTCCCATTGAGTTCTCTCGGAGCCTGGTGGAGGGTGAGGGAGTTCCCGGGAAGTGCTCGTGGAGTGCGGGTGAGAGTTCGGGCAATAAAGTAGTTCCTGTTTGAACCTACAAGTGCCTTGTGGCAGCTCGGTTATTTTGTTCCCAGCCAGACTGCAGCAGCCCAGGAATAGCTGTGTTTTGGTTTTAACTGTCTTTGCTAAGTGTTTAAGATGAAGTAGTCAAATTGACTTTTGTTTCTATCTATTGTTAACAGTCAGCTGAGTTTCCCTGGGAGTCTTGAGGGAACTTTACGGCAGCTTCTCAGTTCATCTAGTGCCATTTGCGTTAGGATGGGTCCAGGCCTTGCTTGACCATGTGGCTTCCCTTAGAAGCATCAGGGATGTCTCCCTTCTCTGATGACCCTCCTCTTCATAGCAAATGCACTGATTGGCTTTCTGTTCTCAGTGGTCTCATTAATCTCCCTGATCAGGAGGTTATGTGGCCCAGAGTTGCAAAGCTCTTTAGAGATGTCCCCTGTTCCCTGAATTCAGACTGACTCAGAGGGCAAGAGCCAAATATTGGTTTTCTTGGCCCTTTTAATTTAACTTTAATTTTAAAACTTAATCTTAAACATCCAGCAAATAAATTTTAACAGCCTTATATTAAGAGTACTAGGCTTTAATGTCTATCTCTCTATCCTGTAGGTGATAACGCATTATCTTAATCAACCCAGGTTGTGTGTTCTTAAATCAGTACCTCTGCAAAACATTAACAAGCAATCTTTAGACCATTTATAAGAAAACTACAAAATAAAATTAACAAGAGTTAAAAACATATTTAGTTCATGTAACAGCTACCTTGAATTTTGGCAGAGTTATACATTATAATCCCTTGTTTGAGATCCTAGAAATCTTGACAAAAACCAACTTTTGGACACAACTTTAAAAGTACTGAAATCTGGCCTACTTCTTTCGTAGTCATTTTTACATGTTGTGAGATGGGACACAGAGCCTTATCTCAGGTAAGGTGGGCCTCTTCATAAATCTTAAGTACTGTAGTTTTGAAGCTGATCTTTGCTTCTTAAACATCATTTTACAAAGCCTACATAAATTGTTGCTCAAGTTCACATGAATATTAGCTAACACAATATAATATCATATCTAAAACATGAATTAAAGAAAGGCTGAAAGCTTTTAACCTTTTGTAGAAAAGTAGCAAAGTACTTTTTTTTTTACAATATCAACCTTTACACAGATTAGGTTCTCATTAACTTAAAAATACATTTAAATTGTATCTCATTGTAAAAAGTAACATAGAACTTTACATATCTTATTTATAACAAGTCCAGTTATAGAACACAAATGATATAAATAAATCTCCAACATGTTTTTCTTTTAAGCCTAAAATTACCATACAACTTTAGAACACCAGTTTGATATAATGCTCTTTTTTTTTTAAAGAGAGAGTGAGAGAGGAGAGTGAGAGAGGAGAGAGAGAGAGAGAGAGAGAGAGAGAGAGAGAGAGAGAATTTTTAATATTTATTTTCTAGTTCTCGGCGGACACATTGTTGGTATGTGGTGCTGAGGATCGAACCCGGGCCGCACGCATGCCAGGCGAGCGCGCTACCGCTTGAGCCACATCCTCAGCCCCGATATAATGCTCTTTTAAAGCTTCTACCTTACAGACTTTCATACCTGGAAGATATGAACACATTAATAGCAACACGATTACATTGATATTTTTATATTAGCCAAGTTTAGCTTTTAAAGAAATAACATAGCACAATTCTCCAAAACAACAGTTCTTGTTTAACCAGCTGTTTAATTTCTTTAAGATTACTTGCTCAAAAAACTTACACATATAACCAACTTACACAGACCTTCTTTATCACTTACTAAAACCCTCTTATTTTCTTAATCACATAAACTCTCTTATCCAGAAACACATTTTCCCTCTATTAAATCCATACCTAGAACCTTCTAACTTCTCTTTTTCATCTGTTAACCTCCTTTTCGTTCACATTTTGAAACAATCCTTGTAAATTTCTGAATTTAGGCAGATTATTTCATAGACATCAACATTTTATTAGGGTTTTTTTTTTTGAACACCCAGAAATCTTATAAGCTTAATTTTAAAGACATCTTTACTTTCATCCATTTACCCAATTTAAATTGAACCATTTAAATCACGCGAGTCAAAGATATTTGGATCCATTTTTTTAAATTTCATGAGTCTCCTCATATATCTGCCAATTGTCATATTATTGTATGATATATGGATATACACACATACAGACATACAACACATAACACAAGTGTGCACACATAATACAATAGTAAAGGCCTTGTAGCTTTTCTCAGGTGAAATCTTTATTGCAATGTTCAAAAAAACCTCCACAGTTGATCAAAAATCAGAAGAACATTAACTTAGGTCTGTAGGATCAAAACTATGAGCTCAAAAAAATACAGAATTAAGAAAAAGAAAGAGTCCTAGAAAAAATGACTGGCCAATAATTAGTAATACCATACAATTTACTTTTTGGTTTAATCTAGTTTGAGTTCAGGTAAAAGACACCTTTACTTTTTTTTTTTTTGGCCTCAGATCCGTCTCCTACTGAGCTCGCAGGCTTCTTCTATTGCATTTCAACATAAGTCCTGGCTGAGGTCTGGAAAGAGCAAGAAAAACTGGAATTCTAAGGAGAAGGCTCATGCCTAAGGCATTTTAACCATAAGTCACAATTTTCAGGTTTGGATGTTGAAAATTATGATACAAGTTTAAGATACAATTCACAAAATTTCATATCTTTACATCTTCCTACACTAGAAAAACTTGCTCACACAAAACTGAAAGTAGGATCTTACTTGATAATATAAAAGCTACCGTCAGAAGAAGTTCCTTCAGGATCATTAAGCCACTTCCTTTGTAAAGTAGTATTGAGTTACATTAAAACACCTGAAAAAAAAATTCCCAAAGAGAACCACACACTATCATGTATATCCAAAATTAAGCTTTAAAAATTCCCAAGACTGTTGCTATTCAATGTCATTTTAATAAGCCAGACCAACCACCCAATCCAACACTTTCCTTTCCTAAATCCTACACACTGAGGGGAACAGATACCATATCATAATTTACTATCCTTGCCCAAATTAATGCACTGGTACACCTAGTGAAATCTTCCCAGGCTACCCAGTTCAAAAATTGATGAAAAAATAATAAATGATTGGGAGTTACTTGCCAACTTAGAAGCAGAGTTCTTTAATTTTCCATTCTAAATATTTAAGTTCTCTGGCATGAATTATCTGAAATCATGAACTAAACAATTACCTAAACCCAACTTTTAACTGCAAGATTGTGCAATGCTTCAAAAACCCATTCAGATACCAGATTGTTACAATAAAAAAATCATCTTTTAGATACACATGCAGCCAAGATCATCCCCAAGAATCAATCTATAATATCAACATATTACTGCATTCATTGTCCCTTTTTTTTAAGTAGACAGAGGTGGAGTAATCCTTACAGTGCAGGTAAGGAAGAGGGAGTTCCCCAAAGCAAAATGCCTTTGGCAGCTGCTGGGAGTCCCTCAGTCCCTCCTTTTACTTACAGGATTAGTTTCTCTGGTTTGGTCTGACCCCAGGTACCAGGCACTCTCCATATCTCCTAACTTTTCAGTAGTCAGCTCCCCAAAAGTTCATCTTACATCCTCGGCATGCAGTTATTCAGAGTGCTAGGCTCCCCAAGAAAGCAGAGGGGAGGCTGACACCTCCCTGGGGTGTCAAAATTTGTAATTGAAAATTTGGTTCCCATCCCCGAAGCCAATTAATGCTAATTTAATAATGAGGACAGAGTTTTGAGAAAAAGTAAAAGCGAGATATCAAAGTTCTTAGACCCCCAGCAGGCATTTCCCTCTGCAGTGGGTGCACTCAAGCCAACTACGGGAAGAAAAGAAAACGTTGCTTCCCTAATCCCATTTAACAAAGGGGAGTAAAGTTTATCAAAGTTCTTTAAAACACGACTAAAAGGGGTGTAAAAGGTGAGAACAGAAAAGCTGGCGGTTCTATTGACGTTTGGTCCCTTACAGGAGAGGCATGCTAGGGACATTCTTTGGCTAAAATTTAGCTAAAGTTACCTCCACACATCTAAGGCAGATTGGAACTTGGGACTCTGCATCTGTCCAAAGTAAAACAATGCCATCACACTTAACAGAGACACAGAAAAAAGACACAAAAAGATACACAAAGACACAGATTCCCTTTTCAGATTGTCAAAAAAATGAAAGTGGGTGCTGGCCCCAAGCCAACTGGGCCTTCCCTTCAGACAAACGAATTGGGGGAGCATCCCCCTCAGATTGGGTCTGACAACCCCAGATTGGGAGATTAGTTCTCTTGCCAGCATGTTGGGGTGGAGACAGACAGGACAATAGAAACAAACACACATAACACAAAATTCACAGCGCTGCCACAGAATTCGCAGCTAGTCGTGGATTGCTACCCAGAAACTAAAGGCTCAGGCAGGCCTCAGATCCGTCAGCTACAAAATACTTTACCAAATACTTCACAAAATACTTTATTACAGGCAATCCACTCAGAACCCAGAAAGGGGCTGGGGACGTCTCCCACAAACTCCGTCGGCTGCCCTTCGGTGTGTCCACCTGGACCTTTTGCCGACCACACAGCACAGAACCAGAACCTGCAGGCAACAGAGTACAGAAACTTACACGTTGGCAATGCCTTCACTTACCAGCCGGGTTTTCATTACCTCTTGATCGGGGTGTCTGGGTAGGCTTATTAGGGGGATCCCGGATGATCCCCCATATGTTATGCTCGAATTCAGGACCCCCAAAAGACCACCAGAGACCCAAGATCAATGTAAGCAGCAAAGAGGTGTTTATTGCGAGCTAGCTCGGTCCTCCGAGTGCACACAGCAACTGGTGACGCTGAGAGGCCCCGAGCCCAGGATTTGCAACAGTTTTATACACTCTTTGGGGAAGGCAGGGACTTCTCATACATCATAGCATGTCTTAGCAAATCATCACACACTGCGGGGAAAATCAAAACAACTCTAAAACATGATTAGCACATTCACTGGCAGGAACAAGTTGGGTAGGGGTGATTAGTTAGCACAAGAGGGGGATTCATTTGAACTGATTGGTTTAAGCCAAGAGGGGTGTTTGTGCTGAACTATATGGTTTCCCAACACATTATCAACCACCATAAACTACTGGGAGGGTCGTCTTGCATCCCAGGTATTTCCCTGTCTCATGCTGATTGGTGGCTGCTAGGGGGTTGCTATGGGTTCTCACTTAGCCTGACTGAGTCAGGGACACCTGACACTGCAGATCTCTCCTGTAATTTGTAGATAAACAACTTAGCAAGGTGGGAATGTGCTTAGGAGTGCTCTGTGGGTTTTTCCAAGGACAAGGGTCATGCCTCCTTCCTTGGACAGGCTTTGCTCTGAGGTAGAGGCTGGTTTTTCAGTAGAGTACTTGTCTAGAATGTGCAAGGATCTGGGTTCAATCCCTACTGCCACAAAAATAAAAATATAAATTTGAAAAGGACTGGAAATATAGCTCAGTGGTAGAGTACCCCGGATAATAAATAAACAAGTAAATATTTATTTTTATTCATTTATTTTTATAGTTCTAGAGATTGACTATAGGGCCTTATACATGCTAGATAGGCAAGCACTCTTCCACTGAGCTACATTCCTAGACCTTTTTGTAAATTTTGAGAGATCTAGATAAATTTCTAGGTCCGGCTTCTACCTTGCCATTTTCTTGCCTGATAGTTCTGAGCACTTGAGATTAGAAGCAAGTGCCTCCATGCTCAGCATAAATATATTTTTTTTAATTTTTATTTTTTCTTAGTTTTCGGCGGACACAACATCTTTGTTGGTATGTGGTGTTGAGGATCGAACCCGGGCCGCACGCATGCCAGGCGAGCGTGCTACAGCTTGAGACACATCCCCAACCCTCAGCATAAATATTTATCCCACTAGGTTTTGGGGTAATTTGTTGGATAGTAATAGATAGCTAATACATTCTAAAGTCGGCAAACTAGGATTTATCCTTGGTAATTTCTTTGCCCTTCAATTCTAATGTCAAAGCCATCATGTATCTCTCAAGTCTTCCATTTCTCCGTCTCTCCTACCACATTTTTATCCAAACTACTGTCAATTCTTAAAAATGTGTATTTCTGAAAATTCTTTATGCATCTGATAGCTATGGGACATACTTGAAGTAATCTACCCTTGTTTATAAAATCTTGGCCTTCTGTCTACTTTGGAACACATTACCTGCAATTCCTTTTCAGAGCAGAACCACTCCATTCTCCAAACAGCTAAAAGCAATGCAAGTATATTTTTTCTTTTTCTTTATTGCTTAAAGAAGTTATAATAACATCAGACTCATTATATTAAGCCATTCTGGCTGGTGGCTTATAAACAACACATATAATTTCTCAAAGTTCTGGAATCTGATGTGTTCAAGATCAAGCCACCATTAGATTTTGTGCCTGGTGAGGGCACACTTCCTGGTTCATACAAGGCTGTCCATTTTTCTCTACTTTCATAGCTACAATGAATGAAGGAATGTTAATGTGTCCCCTACATGGCAGAAGGGGTAAAGGAGCTCTCCAGCATCTCTTTATTTATCTACTTTTTGGTGTGGTTCTTGGGGATGATCCCAGGTCTTCACACATGCTAGACAAGTGCTCTACCACTGAGTTACATCCCCTGCCCTTTTTATTTTTATTTTGAGACCGGGGCTCACTAAGTTGCTTAGGGCCTTGATAAATTGCTGAGGCTGGCCTTGAATTTATGATCCTCCTCACTCAGCCTCCCAAATCTCTGGGATTATAGGTGTGCACCACCACACCCAGCTAGAATCTCTTTTAAAAAGGCACAAATTCCATTTGTGGGGGCTGGATCCACCTTTAGGACCTAATCACCTCTCAAAGCCCCACCCCAAAATGACATCACACTGTGGATTAGATTTCAGAGTATAAATTCATGGGGTGGGGTGGGCTGGGGGTGGGGGGAGGAACATGGATTTTCAGTTTATAGCATTTATATGTTCTTATTTATCCTCCAAGCTTATCCCCCTTTATTTCAGAAACTATTGTATTTTTCTCGACTTTCATAGCTACCTATGTGTAAATACATTGTCCCATTACAGCATTTCTGCAAGTAATATTTATTTTTTAATTTTTGGTGGACACAACATCTTTGTTTGTATATGGTGCTGAGAATTGAACCTGGGCCACAAGCATGCCAGGCGAGCGTGCTATCACTTGAGCCACATCCCCAGCCCCCACCAGCATGTCACTTTTGTAACTTTTTTTCTATATAGCATTTGTTGATGAGATTACAGGTGTGCACCACCACACCCAGCTAAATTCATGATTTTTAATAACTACTGCCTTTGTTGTATGTAATTATTTAATTTTTTTGGAAACGAAATCCAAGTTGTCCCATTTAATTCTTGTTAAATGTCATACTGTTTGTTTCAACTGTTTCTGGAGTCTGAATGTATCTTTAAGTATTTTGATTCTGAGTTTACATAAATTGAATTAGTTTTTCATTGATTTATTGGGGGCCTAGTATTTGCACATTACTATAGTTTCCTAATGTTTTACTTATTTTTAGTACCATTAAAACTGGAAAAGAAGCCCCTAAATTCTGCCACTAAAGTCTTTGCTTAGCATCTGGATACCCATCTTAAGTGACAGCCACTATTTTAAGAAAAATTTTGCTTTCCCTTCCAAGGGCTTTTCTGAGAAAGGCTCATTACTCCCTCATACCAACCCCACCCTTCACTGCCTGCATTAGGACCCACCTGGCTCTAATTCCTGAGCCTCCCTCATAAAAGTCTCCAACCTCAAGCCTGTGTTGCCTCTCTCTGTCTATGAGAGATGGCCTTTGTTTGTCACCTCTGACAAACTCTCCTGTGTATCTCTACCTGATCTCAGTCTTTCATTTCTCATTTGCCCGTCTCCAGGTTCCTCTCTTTCCTTTCAACTCCCACTACATCAAGGTCCCTCTGGGCAAAGTAGATGAGGAATAGAAAAGGCTGAAAGGAGCTGGGCATGGTGGTGCATGCCTGTAATCCCAGCAACTCAGGAGCTGAGGCAGGAGGACTGCAAATTCAAGGCCAGCCTGGGCAACTTAGGGAGGCCCTATCTCAAAATAAAATGTAAAAGGGCTGGGGGTATAGCTCAATGGTCAAGCACCCCTAGTTTCAATCCCCAAAACAAATAAACAGAAAAAGGTGTGAAAAACCAGCCTCTACCTCAGAACAAAGCCTGTTCAAGGAAGGGGGCATGACCCTTGTCCTTGGAAAGACCCACAGAGCACTCCTAGGCACATACGTACCCTGCTGAGTGGTTTATCTACAAATAGCAGGAGAGATATGCTGTGTCAGGTGTCCCTGATTCAGTCAGGCTAGGTGAGGACGCATAGCAACCCCCTAGCAACCACTGATCAGCATGAGACAGGGAAAATACAGGGGATGTCAGATGACCCTCCCAGTAGTTTATGGTGGTTGATAACATGTTGGGAAACCATGTAGTTCAGCACGTTCTCCTCTCTTGGCTTAAACCAATCAGTTCAAATGAATCCCCCTCTGGTACTAACCAATCACCCCTAATCATGTTTTAGAGTTGTTTTATGATTTTCCCGCCGTGTGTGATGATTTTCTAAGAGATGCTAGGATGTATGTGAAGTCCCTGCCTTCCCCAAAGAGTGTATAAAACTGCTGCAAACCCTGGGCTCAGGGCTTCTCAGTGTCACCAGTTGCTGTGTGTGTGCGCGCGGAAGACTGAGCTAGCTCGCAATAAACACCTCTTTGCTGCTTACATTGATCTTGGCCTCTGGTGGTCTTTTGGGGGTTCCGAATTCGAGCAGGTGAGAAGGCAAAAAGGAGAGAAAAGGGAAGCAGACAAGGGGCTAATCTCAGTGGAACAAATAATCTCTTGCACTATGTTCTGGATTCTGTGTGTGTGTGTGTGTGTGTGTTTATCTCATAGTAACATTGTTTTTGTACAGCTAATGGACTGTATGTATTTAAGCTCTTTCAGATGTTGGAGACAGGTAATTTACCATAAATGTAATGAAACTTCAATTTTCTTTCCTGGCGCTATGCCAGGCCCTAATATTTTTATTTGGAATTTCATATTATTTTCCTTAATGTGAATCTCTCAATTTCTGGACTTATTCCTTGGCAAGACAGCATTTTAATATGAACCCTTAGATTAAATACAGAGGGAGGAAGAATAAATGGGGGGCAGAGTATGAAAGCAATATTAGCTCAAACTGCCTAGAGAAAATCATGCATTGATGCAATATTTCAAGACAAGTAGAGTTGGGATGAAGCTATTTTAAATACCTACTGGTTTCTAGATTAGGTAATAATATTCAATAATAATATTAGGTAATAAATATTCAATGGATTGGACAATGAATGAAGGAATGTTAATTTAGGGAGCTTTTCACCCTGATTCACTACTAGTTCTTTTCCTCAATAGATAGACAGCATTATTCAGTTTACATTTTATGGAATCTCAACAATTTTTAGGGCTGGAACTACCTAGTTGAAGTTGCTTATTTTATTACCAAAGCATTTAAATGGTGTGTGTGATGATGTCACAGCTGCCACAAAGCTTCCTTTTCTCATGCTGTTAGTTTACTCTAATTAGAAGCCTTTCCTTTTTTTAACATTTTTTTTTAAGAGGGAGGGAGGGAGGGAGAGAGAGAGAGAGAGAAAGAGAGAGCATTTTTTTAATATTTATTTTTGGGTTTTCAGTGGACACAACATCTTTGTTTGTATGTGGTGCTGAGGTTCGAACCCGGGCCACACGAATACCAGGTGAGCATGCTACCGCTTGAGCCACATTCCCAGCCCAGCCTTCCCGTTTTGATGTGCTAGAATTAGTTCAATGAGCTGAGCACAAGCTGTACTACTACCAACGTCAAAAGCAACTGCTCTAGTTCTGGGCTATCCACATCTACCAATTATGCTTTTGTCACCAGTGTAGAATTGAATTATGCAAAAGATTGGTTTTGAACCAAGGTGTTTTGGGAATAGTAAGAGATGAGTCAGAGGAAATAGGAGTTCTTCTGTGTTCGGTGACTGAGCTGTAAGAGTATTTAGCATGCTTTCAAATATGAGGGGTCAAAATCTTGGTCACAGAGCTCTACAGCAGGAATCATTATGCATGAATCTATTGTTGTCAATACTTTAGTCACTTAAATATTCATCCTGTCTTCTGGAAAAGCAGGGAAAATATTGACTCTAAATATCAAAGCAGCTGTTTTGATGTGAGTTTATCTAATGATAATAAAAAATTCTCAGACATTAACTAGACATGGGTACAAATGAGGTCTCAGTTGGGTCTCCCTTTAGACCAGTTGTCTCCATACTGAAAACAACTCACCCTATAGTTATGAGCTGTCCCACAATTATAAGACTTTGTCCCAAAGGCAATCACGTGAGTGAATGTCTATTGATGGCTTGACACTTGTCACCTTTATTATGAAAAAAAGGCTAAATTAAATGATCTACTGCTTAGTCATCTCCAAATGCTCATCTTACTTTCGAAATAGTGACTCAGCAATAGACTTTGAAGGCTGTGGGGTAGAGAATCAAGAACTTTGGATTTGCATTCTCAAAGCAAAGGTTCTAGTTCCCTATTAAGATAGTCTTGTAGTCTTTCTGCCCTTCACTTTTCTCTTTTGTAAAATGGGACAATAATATTTGTCCTTACTACCTCACAAAGTTGCAGGAATAAAATTCGATAACATTGACTCAGTTATTCTTTACAAATCAATTCATACTTCTTTGTTCTTATAGCAGCATGTGGAATTTTAACATTGAAAAAAAATAGCTTGAGTGTTTATTTTCCTCTCCTGCTTTGGGAGTTCTTTAGACCATTTGTTTGCTTATTTGTTTTTTTGCTTGTTTTTCCTGCAGCATTTAGGATGGAAGCCAGGACCTTTCACACACCAGACAAGTGCTCTACCACTGAGCTACACTACCAGCCCTCAGCCCACATTTATGGTAGGAATGAGATAAAGTTGGAAGGGGTTATTTTTAAGGTTTCAAAATATTTCTTTTTTCTAAGTCAAAAGTTTCAGGAAAATTTAATGATTCTATTCATATTATATTTAAATTCATGAGTCACACCCACTTTATGACTCTGATAAAAACTCTTGAAAGAAAAGAGCAAAAGCAGAAAAAGGATACCTCCATAGAAAAGTCTGTCTGAGAATCTATCTTTGCTTTCCGATCCTAAATAGAAACACCTGACCCAGCACCCTCTGGGAAAAATCAACCTTTAATTCGGAATTGTTCCTTAACAATGATTATTACAGTCACTCCCACATACCATCAGCCCACCAGGAAGTCAGAGGGGAGGCAAAGAGCTAGGAGGACAGAGCCTTCTTTTCTACCAGGAAGCAATTCCAGCTCCAAGCAAGAGGTGCGTGACAAGGCTATTGTGTTTTTACAGTCAAGAAAAATCCCTCGTTGGTTCAATCGTGGAAGCCCTTAAGTGTCACTGGTGCCTGGAACCAAATGTAATCCTCTGAATCCATGGCTGGGAAAGAAGACCTGCCACAGGACAGGGTCACAGTGAGTTTGTGACCCCGGCTGGGCACTCGGTAGTTGAGCTTGGGTCGAAACCAATCTTCTCCGCAGTCACGGTGCCCCTGTGCCATGACAATGGTGCCCATGAGCGGAGGAGCCTGTAGCTCACTAAAGGCATCGGCCATGAAAATGGCTCGGAACAGATTGCGCAAACAGGCTGCTGTGCTCAGGGTCTGGTCCGTGCTGCAGGGGACCAGCCCGGACAGGTCGAGTTCATAGAACTCCTTGGGGTTTAGGGCATTGCCCCCGAGGAGGATCAGCACTCGTGGTACTAGTGTCCGGGCAAAGAGGTCCTCTAAATGGCTGAGGACACTGTCCAGTTCTGCCAGCGTGTGCTGGCCTTTCCTGCTGCTTGCCTCAGTGGTGACTCGAGGTGTCTTCCTCGCTGCGTTCTCTGCCTGGGGACAAGGTTTGGGGTAGAATTGCTTAAGCTGTTCATAGGGCAGAGGGAGTTGCTGGCGTTGGTACATGACATGCTTTAAAAGTTCACAAGTAAACCGACAGCAGCCTTCCTGGCTCACAGGCCCAGGAAACACCACTGGTACCAAGCAGTCGCTTGAGCAGAAGAGCTCAGAAGGGTAGGAAGATTCCTGGGCAGAGGGGGTCTCAAGTAGATCTCTCCGAGTGGCAGTAGTTTCTTCTGACTTCTCATACCACTCCAAATCAGGGACTGCAGCAGGGGACAGCACTTCCAGCTCCGGCATGGCCATCACGACCTACTTCTTCTTCTCCCTGCAGTGAGAATCAAAAATATTTCTTACTCATGTATTAATGTTGTTTCTGGTTTCCCAGCGAGTAGTTAGGAATATTGGTAACCAATAATTTTTTTTTCTTTTTCTTTTCTTTTGTTTTGCTTTGCTTTGCTTTTTTTGTGGTACTGGAGATTAAACCCAGGTCCTCATGCACTGAGCAACATTCTTGGCCCTTTTTAAAAATTTTATTTTAAAACAAGGTCATGGGGCTGGGGTTGTGGCTCAGCGGTAGAGCGCCCACTTAGCACGTGCTCCATCGTCAGCACCACATCAAAATAAATAAAATAAAGGTATTGTGTCCAACTATAGCTAAAAAATAATTTTAAAAAACCAAAAACAAAAACAACAACAACAAAAAAAAAAAACAAGGTCATACTAAGTTGCCAAAGGCTGGCCTTGAGTTTACCATCCTCCAGAGTAGCTGGGTTCATAGGGAGGTGCCACTGTGCCTGGCAGTAATCAGAAATTTTTATCAAAGAAATGGAAGAAAGCAGAAATTGAGAGAATAAATGAGGGAAGGGATTGTAGTTAGTAGGCATGAGAAGCTATCAAAGAATATTCAAAATTAGAAATACCTATCAAACCAGGAAAATGTGGATTGAGAAGGAATCCTAAACCCAGGAGGTGTCTGAGCCCAAAAATGATAGATTGCCATGTAAAATACTGTCAAGTAACCAGGAAATGTAGAATAAGACTGTTAGCAACTAATGCCCAGCTTAAGGGGTAGTCCTTCTGCCAATTACAGATTCTTCCACACACATACAACCCAGCAATGCCCCAAAGATGTCTGTAAACCCAAAGAATCCGTATTTATTAGCATAATGATATAATAAACCCTACCTCTATGCAGAGTATGCTTGGGTAGCCAGAGCTGAGATGGTGTTATGGTTTAGATGTGGTGACCCTGAAAGCTGAGTGACTCACCCCAGATAGAAATTCAACCAAGAGATTTTATTGGGGGGCTGCCCAAAGGGGAAGTAAAGGAGAGGAAGAGAGCAGCAGCAGCATGAGCCTGCAAGCTTCAGCGTAAGAAGGATTGCTTTGGTGATGTGGTCCTCGGGACGCCCTCCCCGATGACCACCATCACCTTCAGTAGCCCAGGGGTCACTATTATGGTGGATGGACGCCTGATTAACTTCTCCCAGTTGCCTTGTTTCGCCTTTGGGTGCTCCCCAAGAGTTCAATTCAAATATCCCCTTTTGAGGTGATTTAGGAACGCCCACCCCTACCACTTGAGGTGACCCCTTCACCCTGCATTCTTCTAGAGCATCTCAGTCATCCCCTTCTTAGATTTATCCAAACACAGATTCGGAAACATCAGGAAACTCTATTACCTGACCCCTCCAGGTCACATGTCTCTCCCCTAACCCCGGGCAACTGAGTGTGTCTCTCCTCCTTCTGGTGACATGCCTATCCTGACAGCTAAAGGGAAGGGCCCCCTAATGGTTATCATGTGCACTCCCACTGCTGCCCACCTACAGGAGTCTGACTGCATGGTTCACATTTCCAGGCTGAAACTGGCCCTGCCTCCGACTGAGGGAGCCCAGACTGACGGTCCACCGTCCTCCTCCCACAAATCCCTCTGCCCCGCCACTCCTGAGAATCCTTTAAAGCTCCACATCTCTCACCTGAGGGCACCTTCCCCCCTTCCCAAGGGGGACCTTCCTCAACCCGAGAAACCCTCACAACAACATGCCTCACGCTAGTTCCACCCTTCTCTTTGCCACCCTCCTGGCATCCACTTTCCTCACATCCACTTTGTCTGCTTTGTCAGACATCCCAGATTGTCCCAATAATTGAGATCTTCTTGTTTTACGCTTTTCTACCATGAATCATAAAACTCCTGCCAAAACAAATAGGCAAAACATCTAATCAGACCTTTAACCAGCTTCTCCTCAGGGATTTCCAGCTCCTTATTACCTCGGAGGACACCTGTCCCTTACATGAAGGCTTCACCAACTGCTAATGGAACTGCACCATCGTGGATGTGGAGTTACAAAACGGAAACACGACGTGGGAACTTCACTAGCCTGTCACTCAGGGTTCCTAGGCCCATTTGCTGTGGTGTGCCTCCTCCTGACTGCTGGTCTTTTCTCAGCCAGTCCCTCTCACTGGACCTCCGCGAGAAGCTAATGAGGTATGGTAGACCCAACCTGATCTTTTCTTAAAATTGGGAGCCATCTCGCCACAAAGCCATGAAAAGATAATTTTGACTTTACTATAAATTACTGCAAATCCTGAACCTGCTTGGAATGCCTGCCCGTGCCTTGAACTCACCCATGCCTGGCTCTCTAACCAGATAGCAGCCCTCTCTGAAACTTTAGTGACGCCTCACAAATCTTGGCCTTCCCTGACCAGATACCGGCCCTCTCTGAGGCTCTAATGACCTTCATAAATTCTGATGTCGGGGCCAGCAAAAACGTATACTACCATTAGTGTGATGCTCCTCAGAGTTCTGTTATCTGTAACCCCCTTTATGTAACTTTCTGGGCTATAAAGCTGGGCTGCAGGAAAGCTGGGGTGGCTGTCTTGTTCCTGCCCTTTTGGGAGGGAGAGGCAGCCCAGCCGGTGGAAATAATAAGCTTGATTTAACTTGATTTTAATTGGAGTCAGTGGTCTTTTCTTGCGTCCTGGTCTAACAGGTGTCCCCTCGTCCCTCTTCTTCTCCTTGCCTTTGGGTATCTTTGGTGTTTTTAGGCTCATCATGTGGCACACCTGATTCGTGGAGTTCCTGGAGGCCCTCCGACAGGACAGCTGGCTGACTCCCCCAACATTTCCAAGGACTAAGATTGGATGGAGACTATCCTTGACCTAGTGCTTCAAGGAACTTTCATCAACTTCAGCCCCAAGGAAATTTGCATCTTCAGTGCCTGGCCTTTACAGCTATGCTTCTCTTGTCCCCACACCCTGACCATTCCTCCCTTCCTTCACACAGGAAGCAGCCAGAGGATCTCCTCGCCCTGCTTGCAACTCAAAAACAAAAAGGGAGGAATGTTGGGTGTGTGGGAGACCTTGCCCTTTGGTTTTATTTCCCCCGTTGGGTTTCTCCCCGCTAAAGTTAAGTTGCTTCTCTTGAGAAGATCACAAAATCCCTTATCCCTCCCCCTCCTCTCCCAAGGGTGCCAAAGTCAAGTTTTCTCAACCAATCCCTGCAGGACAGTGTCTGCTTGCCTGTTCCTGAGTCACCCTGCCAATCAGTACCCGCCACATCACCAAAGCAACCCTTCTTAAGCTTGCAGGCTCATGCTGCTGCTGCTCCCTTCCTCTCCTTTTCTTCCCCTTTGGGCAGCCCCCCAATAAAATCTCTTGGTTGAATTTCCACCTGGGGTGAGTCACTTTCCTTTCAGAGGAGGCATTTGGTCTGGAGAGGGAGACTCACCGATTCGTAGGCTGATGGTGCAAAGGAGGCGATCAAGAAGATGGGCGCAGGTTGGTCTCTGCTCAGGTGGTGATCTATGGTGGGGTGGGGGTCCTGCTTAAAGGCAGGGGAGTCCCATCTGAGTGATGGCGCCAATGAAAGCTTAGTCCTGGTCTCTGATACCAGTCCAATAACGTCGACTCGGTTTTGAGAAAAAGGAAAATGAAGGTTTATTGCTTTGGTAGCAACAGAGAAACACTGGGTTCTCCTATCCCAAAGGCTGTGATTCTCCTCTGCAGGAACAGGGGCTTTTATAGAGGTGATTCAGAGAAAATGGGATTAGAAAGAGATCAGAAAAGACAAGATTAGGGAGGAGACTTGGAAGGAGAATATTAGGGGAAACCAATCAAGGAGACTTGTAGGGAAAAGAAGATTGATTAAAGAAAAAAATGCGTCAGCTTCAAAGCCACACGTGAACCCCTCCCTGTCTCAGTCCACAGACAACCAGCTCCATTCTTCAGGGTTCAAGGTGAAGCAGAAAATCATGGCAGAAGAGTGTGGCAGAGGGAAGCAGCTTATGTAAAATACAAAGGTCCTCACCAAATGCCAAGTATATATACCCTAAAGGCAAAACTCCACTGACCCCTCTCCAGATACCAGTCAGTTAATTCCATCAGGGGATTAACTGAAAGGATTAAGGCTCTCATAAACCAATCACTTCTCTAAAACTTCTTGCATTACATCACAGGTGAGCTTTTGGAGGACACCTCACATCCAAACCATAATGGTATGAGATTTATGTTGAGCCATGTTATTATTATTGCCTGTAGAAGTATGATTGCACCCATCCTGTTTATTAAAAAGGTCTATTGAATTTTTTTTAAATATCAAGAGTGATATTCTCACTTTATTTTGTTTATTTATTTTTTTATGTGGTGCTGAGATTCAAACCAGTGCCTCACATGTTCAAGGCAAGAGCTTTACCACTGAGCCACAACCCAACCCCCTACTGAAATTTTTAACTGAAAAATAATTTTTTAAAAACTTTTTATGTGGTGCTGGGGATAGAACACAGAGCCTCACACATGCCAGGCAAATATTTCCAAGTCAGAAAAATTATTTATAAATGCTGTACTTGAATCTCATATTAGTAGTTGTCATTAGTAATTGTCTCCCATCTGGAGTTTCAGGGTCCAGATTAGAATATTGTAATAAAGTCTTGGTCAGGTGATCTAAAAATGTTGAAGGGTTTTCATTCTTGGATGACTTCCTTGAGCTTTTCATAATTGAAAGGCTTGGGCTGGGGATGTGGCTCAATCGGTAGCGCGCTCGCCTGGCATGTGTGCGGCCCAGGTTCGATCCTCAGCACCACATACCAACAAAGATGTTGTGTCCGCCGAGAACTAAAAAATAAATATTAAAAATTCTCTCTCTCACTCTCTCTCCTCTCTCACTCTCTCTTTAAAAAAAAAAAAAAAGAAAGGCTTATGAGCAGCCGTCAAGAACACAAATAACAGGGCTGGTGTTGGGCTCAGAGGTAGAGTGCTCACCTAGCATGCATGGGGCACTAAGTTCGATCCTCAGCACCACATAAAAAATAAAAAAGGTATTATGTCCAAAAAAAAAGAAGAAAAAGAAGAAGAAGAAGAAGAATACAAATAACAGAGCTGGATGTGGTGGCACATGCCTGTAATCCAGTGACTCAGGAGGTTGAAGCAAGAGGATTGCAAATTTGAGATTAGCCTCAACAATTTAGTGAGGTGTTAAGCCAACTTAGGGAGACTCTGGCTCAAAATAAAAGACAATAAAGGCTGGAGATGTGGCTCAGTGGCTAAATTCTCCTGGGTTCAATACCTACTATCAAAAAAAAAAAAAAGAACGAGAACAAGAAAATAGAAGGGAAACCAGTATAGTACAGGAAGAGGATCAAAGAGAGGGAGAAGAGGAGAGAAAGAGAAGATACTGGGGAATGAAATTGACCAGATTATACTGTGACATTATATGAGCATACAAATATGTAACAATGAATCTCACAATGAATGTCACAATTCATCAAAAAAAAGAAAATCTAAACAGATCAATAATGAATAAAGAGATTGAATCAGTAATAAAAAATAAATGAAACTCCCATCAATGAAGTCTAAAACCTGATGGCTTCACTTCTAAATTCTACCATTTAAAAATCTAATAACAATCCTTCTCAAGTTCCTCCAAAAATTCAAGAAGAAATTTCTACCCCATCTTAAGAGGCCATAATTACTCTAATATCAAAACATAGGCTAATATCTCTGTTGAATATAGATTTAAAAGTCCTCAACGAAATACTAGCAAACTAAATTCAACAATACACGAAGAGGAAGAAAAAAAAGACATCTAAGTTGCAAAAGAGAAAGTTAAATTTTTCTGTTTGCCAAGGAAATTGCCATATATGTAGAAAAACCTTGAATAATCTGCCAAAATTGTTGGAACTAATAAATTTTGTAAAACAGCAAGATACAAAAATCAGCATTTCCATATACTAACAACAAACTATCTGGAAAAAAAAATGAACAGTGACATTCACAATGTCTATAAAAAATACTTAGGAATTAATTTAACCGAGGAGGTAGAAGACCTGTACACTGAAAACTATATAACACTGTTGAAAGAAATTGAGGAAGACACAAATAAATGGAAGGTATCCCATGTTTATTGACTGGAAAAATTAATTTACATACATATTTTTTTGTTCAAATTAGTTATACATGACAGTAGAATGCATTTTGATGCATCATATACAAACAGAGTTTAACTTTTCATTCTTTTGGTTGTACATGATATAGAGTTACACAGGTCATGTAATCATGTATGGACACAGGGTACTTGAAAGGAAAGTGACTACAACACTCGGAAAGACCAAGAGATCTTTATTGCTGCAGTGCAAAAGAGGAGAAAAAGAGAGAGAGAGAGAGAAGAAAGAGAGATCAAGAGCAAGAGAGAGAGAGAGAGCAAGAGCAAGAGAGCAAGAGCAAGAGAGAGGGGCCCAGCAGGAGGGTGTTTTTATAGCTCAAATCTAATGGGGTCTCTGGGTCTGCAAGCTGCCTTGTTGGCACAAGAGGGGTTAAGTGTTCAGCCTTGAGCAGGGTGGGGGGGGGGTGTCGAGTGTTCAGCCTTGAGTGGGTTGAGTGTTCAGACTTGATGCACACAGGTGATAAAGGACCAGACAGAGGGGGGTTGGGGTACATGGGTTATCTTGCAGCTAATATTTGTGCAGCCTGCCCTGCAGACAACTTAGTTCAGCCTGTCCTGCACCTAACAGTACTAATGTCTGATTCATTCTACTACCATTCATACTCCCATGCCTCCTCCCTTCCCTTTACTCACCTCTGTTTAGACCAAATTATCTCTATTTTCCCCTCACCTTATTGTGAATTAGCATCCGCATATCAGAGAAAACATCGAGCCTTTGATTCTTTGGGATTGGCTTATTATATATATATATAATTATTCTTCAGTTCTATCCATTTACCAGCAAATGCCATAATTTCATTCTTCTTTAAGGCTGAGTGATATTCCATTATGTATATATACCACAGTTTCTTTTTTTTTCTTTTTTTTTTTAAGAGAGAGTGAGAGAGGGGAGAGAGTGAGAGAGAGAGAGAGAGAGAGAGAGAGAGAGAATTTTTTAATATTTATTTTTTAGTTCTCGGCGAACACAGCATCTTTGTTTGTATGTGGTGCTGAGGATTGAACCCGGGTTGCATGCATGCCAGGCGAGCGTGCTACCGCTTCAGCCACATCCCCAGCCCTTACCACAGTTTCTTTATCCATTCATCTGTTGAAGGGCATCTGGGTTGATTCCATAGTTTAGCTATTGTGAATTGAACTGCTATAAACATTGATGTGGTTGTGTCACCGTAAGTATGCTGATTTTAAATCCTTTGGGTATAAACCTAGGAGTGGGGTGACTGGGTCAAATGGTAGTTCCATTGCAAGTTTTCTGAGGAATCTCCATACTGCTTTCCATAGACCAATTTGCAGTCCCACCAGCAAGGTATGAGTATACTTCCCCCTCACATCCTCATCATTCTGAATGTATTGAGATGAAATCTCAGTGTAGTTTTGATTTGCATTTCTCAAATTGCTAGAGATGTTGAACATTTTTTTCATATATTTGTTGATCAGTTGTATTTCTTCTTCTAGGAAGTGTCTGTTCAATTCCTTTGCCCATTTGTTGATTAGGTTATTGGGGTTTTTTTTTTGTTTTGTTTTGTTTTTTTGTTTTTTTGGTGTTAAGTTTTTTGAGTTCTTTGTATAGCCTGGAGATTAGTGCTGTATGTGAGGTGTGTGTGGTAAACATTTTCTCCCATTCTGTAGGCTTTCTCTTTATGTTATTGTTTCCTTTGCTATGAAGAAGATTTTTAGTTTGATTCTTGTGCATGCTAGGCTAGCAGTCTACCAACTGAGCTATATCCCAGCCCCCACTTATTGATTCTTGATTTTACTTTTTTTCGCTTTAGGAGTCTTGTTAAGGAAGTCAGTTCCTAAGCTGACATGGTGAAGATTTTGGCCTACTTTTCTTCTAATTAGGTGTAGGGTCTCTGTTCTAATGCTTAAGTCTTTGATCCACTTTGAGTTGATTTTTGTGCACATCCTGCAGTCTTGAAGAACCAGAACCATGTGGATGACACAGCAAAGTCTACTGCCAGCTCACACAACACCTGGGCCCCCTGGAATTGGGGTTGCAGTGGCCTCTGTCTATGTGGCTCAGCATGGTGAAATAATGTCCTAGCCCCCTGTCCAAGAAGAGTGCCCCATGATCTCTTCTCATTGATGTTTTCTCTTCTACACCATTAAGCTTTCAGTGGGTATGGTTTTGCACATTCTCTTCAATAAATGCACCTTCCTTAGTCTCAGCTTTACATGCACTTTTTTTTGCACATTCTCTTCAATAATTATTCTCTTCAATAAATACACCTTCCTTAGTCTCAGCTTTACATGCACTTTTCTGGCCAAACAGAAAGTCTTTAAATTCCTTTAACTTAAGCCAGGCATGGTGGCACATGCCTGTCATCTCAGCAGTGCAGGAGGCTGAGGTAGGAGGATTGTGAGTTCAAAGCCAGCCTCAGCAACTTAGCAAGGCCCTAAGCAACTCACCAAAACCCTATCTCTAAATAAAATATAAAAAGGGCTAGGGATGTGGCTCAGAGGTTAATCACCCCAGGTTCAATCCCCAGTGCAAAAATAAATAAATAACATAAAATAAAATCCTTTAATTCTGTTTTCTGCTTCCAATTCCCACAGTAAACCTGGCTAAACGTCACCAGCAATACCCATGCCGCTGACTGAATACTGTGCTGCCTTGAAATTTCCTCTGCCAGATTAAATGTTTCACCACTTTTAAATTCAGCCTCACATAAAAATCTCAGGACACAGGTAAAATGTAGCCAAGTCCTTTGCCAAAAATGGTCTCTAATCCAATTCTTAATGGAGCCCTCATTTCCCTCTGAATTCTCAGGATTTTACATACTTATTGGCATTCTGGTTTTCTGAGCTCCTACCAGAATCTCCCATTAAGGCTCCACTTACAAAATTCTACATATCTAATCTAAAAAAAAAAAAAATCCCTCCTACAAACCATTTCCAAAGACTTCTGAGCCACCTGGTCAAGTTAGTTAAAGTAATGACCCCACTTCTTGGTCAATTTCTATTCTAGTCAGCTTTTCATCATTATGACCAAAAATACTCAGCAAGAACAACTTAGGGAGGAAAACCCTATTTGTGTCTCATGGTTTCAAAGGTCTCCATCCATAACCAGCTGACTCCATTTTTCTCTGGGCCCAAGGAGAAGCAGCACATCATGGGGGAAAGGTCCAGCGGCAGAAAGATATTCAACTAATGGCAGGCTCAGCAAGCAGAGAGAGAGGAGGGGCCGCAGGAAGAACAACTCTGGAGTCCTGCCCCCAGTGACCCACATCCTCTATCCATGTCCCACCAGCCTATAGTCACTACCTAGTTAGTTCATCCAAACTAGAATGGACTGATTAGGTCACAGCTCCTGCAATTCAATCATTTCATCTCTAAATATTCCTGCATTAACAGGAGTTTTTGGGGGGCACCTCATATGCAAATCATAATACCAGTTTGTTGGTGCTCACATTGACCATCAAGGCAGAGGTGAGACCATTAACCAATCAGATGACTGTAATCACCAATCCCCCTCCATGTGACCTTGGGAACCTGGCCATGACCATGAAGGGTAGTTCAGACAGATCAGGTACCTACTCTGAAGGAACTTCCATGCCAGCAGGAACACTTAGCAAAGCAACTAACTGCTAAGATAAAGAACACTGGGAGAAAAGGGGCTCTCATCAAGACGGCAAGCTGAGGGCATAGAAACAAGAAGGGATCCTGAGGATGAACACACCTCCACATACACACTTACTGCCAGAAAGAGGAGGAAGAATGGGAGATGTAGAAACAGGTAAGACTGAAGTTTTAGGAGCTGAAAACTGCCTCCCAGGGCTTCTTTGTTTGGTGGATTTGTTTTTCTCCAACTCACGTTAGGCTCCTTGTTCCTTTGGTTGTTACTTGAGCCTATTCATACCTGCAGCCACATAAAATTGTAGATTATCTTCATTACTTTCAAAGAATACAGTGTCCCTCACACTTCTTACATGAGTGTACCACCATTTTTTTACCTCTGTTGTTGATGGGCATTTGGGTTCTTTCCACTCTTGGACTCTTGGGTTGTTAATTTTGCTATTTCAAAATTGCTGCCATGTGTATTCTTATACCTCTCTTTGCACTGATATGAGCATACGTGGAATGTTATATATCTCAGAGTAAAATTACTGGGTCTCAGGGTATGGGTATTTCCAACTTTAGAAGACAGTGCCACCCTGCTTATCAGAGGGTTTGTTCCAATTTACTTCCACCAGTGGTACATAAAATTGTCATTTGCTTCAAATCTTGTTTTCATCCAATTAAAAAATTTTAGTTTTTCTGCTGAGTGGGTAGTGGTATTTCATTGTGTTTTAAATTTTAATTTCTCTAATTAGTAATGAGGTTGAGCATCATGTCGTTTGTTTTTTGACCATCTGGATTACTGCTTTTGTAAATTTCAATCTCTTGCCAATTTTTTATTGTACTATTTGTCCTTCTCTTATTGTCCTTCTCTTGATTCATGGCAACTATTTCCATATTATAGATATTTGTCAGTGATGCATGCTGCAAATATCTTTTCCTAGCCTTTGGCTAGTTTTATTTATTCTGCTTCTACAGTCTTTTCATGAATAAAAGCTCTTTGTGTGTGTGTGTGTGTGGTACTGGGACTTAAACCCAGGGCTTCACACATGTCAGGAAATTATTCAGCCAGTGAGTTAAACACCCAATACAGAAGATTATTTATCCTAACATAGGTATCTATCCATACTTTTTTTTAAAGTTAAGTGGGGCTCCAACCCAGGACCTCATGAATGCTAAACAAGCACTCTACCACTGAACTACAATCCCAGTC